>NC_139009.1:72418160-73018160 GCF_964374135.1 Grampus griseus | reverse complement strand
ATGTCTTTTGTAGTTTTCCCACGATCCTTGGATATTCTTTTCTGATTTTTAGTCTTTGTTCTCTCTCTCTCTCTCTTTTTTTTTTCAGTTTTGAAGGTTTCTATTGATATATCCTCTAGAGGAGATTTTTTTTCTCAGTTGTATTTAGTTTAATAACTCCATTAAAGTCATTTTTCACATTACAATGAAGAGCTCTATATTTACATTACAGTGTTTTTGACTCTAGCTTTCTTTTTGGTTCTTTTTTAGGATTTCTATCTCTCTACTTGTATTGCCTATCTGTCCCTTTACTTTCTTTTGGTTAGTGTTAGCATGATGCGTGTTTATCCATTCCTTTTTTATAAATCTATATGTACCGTTATATTTAAAGTGGGTTTCTTATAGCCAACATAAAGTTGGCTCTTGTCTTTTGATCCACTCTGACAGATTTAGGATAAACTTGGAGAAATCCATTGCCAAAACATATCAAAACTAAACTTCTGAAAACTGAAAGCAAAGAAAATGGTTTGAATGGAGCCAGAGGGAAAAATAATAGGGTCTTACTTACAAGGGAAAACAAATTTGAATGATAAAAGAGATCTCATCAGAAACAATAGAAGCAAGAAACAAATATCCCATTTTTAAAGTTGCTGAAAGAAAGAAAATTCAACCCAGAATTCTATAGCTAGTGAAAATGTCTTTTAGAAATGAAGGTAATTCAAGATATTCTTAGAGGAAGGAAAACTAAAAGAATCTGTCACCTTAAAAGCGTGGTTAAAGGAAGTTCTCTAAACAGAAAGGCAATGATAGAAGGAGGAAATTTGGAAAATCATGAAGAAAGAACACAGTAAGCAAAAATATGGATGCTTACAATAGGCTTTTCTTTTCCTCTTAAATTTTCTGAAGTATATTTGATAGTTGAAGTAAAATTTCTAACACTACTTGGGATTCACTCACCTTCCTGAATCTGTAGGTTTATGTCTCTTGCCAAATATATGAAGTTTTCATTCATTATTTCTTTGGATACTTTTTGCTCCTTTCTCCTCCCTGGGACTCTAATGACAAGAATATTAGATCTTTGTTAGAGACCCAAAGGTCTGTAAGGTTCTGATATTTTTTTGCAATCTATTTTCTCTCTGTTGTTTACATGAATAATTTCTATTGCTCAACCTTTAAGTTCACTGTTTCTTTTCTCTGTCCATTCTGTTTTGCTGTTATACCTATCTACTAAGTTTTACTACTGATTATTATATTTTTCAGTTCTAAAATATCTACTTCTTTATATCTTCTAATTTTTGTCGTTGCTGTTGAGACTTTCTTTTTGGTGTTTTCTATTTTTTTTTCCACTTGATTTAGGTGTTTGTAATCACTCACTGAAGCATTTTTTGAAGTCTGCTTCAAAATCTTTGTTAGATAATTCTAACAACCCTGTAATCTTGGTATTGACGCTGATTGATTGCCTCTTTTCATTTTGTTTGGAGTCCTCCTGGTTCTCAGTATGATAAACCTTTTTTATTGAAACCTGGAACTTTTTGTATCATGGCTAGATCTTATTTAAACCTTCTATTTTAGCTAGATTTCTCTCACACTACTTCAGCAGCAGAGAGGAGGGCACAACCTCCTTATGTCAGATGGCTATAGAAACCCACATTCTTTAGACTTTATTGAGAGTTGGATAAGAGTCTTCTTCTTATTGCTTGACAGGGGTGGGTGTTCAGTTCCAACATCCCATGTGGTCTCTATTGGCAATGCAGTGGAGGTAGCCTCATTACTATTGAGTGATTACAAAAGTCTTGTCTCTCCACTGACCCCTTTTGACTCCATCCCAGCAGGGAGGGGGAGAGATCACATCATTAGTGTGTGTGTCAGGGAGGTGGAAGTGTAGATTTGACACTTGGTCTTTGCTATGGATAAACACCTGTGATTGTTGAGTCCAGGCTTCTAGAAAGTTCACTACAGTAAAATTGCCTCTAAATAAGAAAGTTGAACTCTCCAAATGAGCAGAGACATCTGAAATATTTGAGAAATCAAATTTAGAGGAAAATGAAAGGGGAAATAAACCTTATGATTTTGTTTGGGAAGTTTACCTTTCCTGTCAAGCCTTACTTAACATATTACTTTATTTTGCATTCCCCTATTTCCTGTATTATAAGCTCTGTGTGCATGTGTGTGCTTCTGCATTTAAGACTAAGCAATTGTATTCTTAGAGAGAAAGCTGTAGCAGCTTCACAGAAACATTTTGATCCTTCTGCAAGAAATTGCTCTTGCAACGTATTATCTGCATACTGTTCTCTCCCTGCATTCCACTTCTTTAGGAGACAATTTTATATGGATGAGTACATCTCTGGGAAAATTCTCTTCTACCAATTTCCCTAGACCAGAAATCTCTGCTGCAGAAAATTCATGGTTTATTGTTCTCAAAATTTTTAAAATGTTATAAGGAGGTTCAGATCTTTACCACACATTGCCAACATGTCTAATTAAAATTTTTTAATTACCAATTTATTTTCATTCTGCTTGATGTTTTAATTAAGTGCATGGATTGATATTTTTAAGGAAAGTACTTATTTGGGCCACATATATAGACAGTTTCTGGCCCAAACTTTTCCTTATCTCGTGTACAGTTCTCACAGTGTGCAGAATCAAATTCAAGAGGCAGCAAAGGAGATTATACTCTAAGATATATCAGTGTTTTAAGGGATATGTCAGAATCTACTGATGTTCAGATTCAGGGAGAAAGAAATATCAATCCAGAAAATAGATCCAAGCATGAAAGATTTGAAAAAGCTACAAAAGCAAGTATGTGAAAAATGGTTTATTTTTGATGAGGGAAATATGACAAAGTGTGCAACTGTCCACTTGAGGCAATAATTTTTCTTTCAGATCTGATGAGACTTAATTGTGGTCATTTTTACAATTCACTTTTTTAGAGGTAGTAATTATCTGAATATTACAGATAATATCCAGTTCTGGCACTATCATCTAGAGGGATTTATCTAGGATTGAGTTTGCAAAAAGCAATGGTAGAGAAATGGAAAACAGCTATAGTACTACAGCTTATAAAGACCTGTCAAGGAAAAGTGAAGAGAAATATAGAAAAAGAACTTTACATTCTCATCTTAGAATCCAGCTTTGTCCATTTACAAGTATTTTCTAATAATTATTCTCCTTTATTTCTCCAGGCACTTCTTTCCCCATTTTGTTTCAGAGAGATTGTTTGTTGTGTAGAAGAGAGGGGAAAAGACACATTACTGAGGTTTTCTCTGCCTTCCCAACTTTTGATTTATACCACATTTTTCTGGAAGCAATTTTCCTCATCAACCTATGGCTTCTGCTAGATTATTAATATATTGTATTAACTATCTTCACTCCCAAACAATTGTGCATATACACTCCTGCCTGAATCACTTCCAAATCATATGATTCCTCCTAGGGCTGTATATGAACAGCCCATACTTAGGACCAAAATGTCAATGAAGAATTTTAATATTCAGGGTCTATATGTGTAAGGAGGAGAAAATGTTCACTTTTTTTCTTTATGCTTGAACTCTAACTATTTTAACAAGAGTAGATCTAGGTGTTGGTATATTTTCATGGATTTTACCGGATACCTAATAAATTCTTGACTGTGGTTTTAGCTCATTCTTCCACTCTAGAATTTCTATTTCCATTTTACCTTTGATTACTACTTCTATCCCATTTACCCAGGTTTCCCTACCTTACCACAAGTTACACACAGGCTTACTATCCATTTTCTATCTATCATGTTTATTATCTATCTCACCATTTTCATAGTTTCTACTTTATTTCTTGGAGAGTTCCATAAGTTTTTCATTCACATGCTAAGATGAGTGGGCATGGAGGTGGAGGGCACACTCTGATGCATAGCCCCAGCCAAGTTCCTTGTGTAGTAGACATATGTGGTCAAACCCAGAGAGCTTCTCTGACACAAATATGATGAATTTCTTTCTGTGCATTAGAAAGCAGGTGGTAATTCTTATTTCTCTAAAGGAATTGCATGAAAAAACTGTAAGTCCCAAACTGCTGTGTTCTCATATCTTTTCCTGTCTCTTCAGCTTTCTATGCCACCTTGTTACTCAAGGGTGCAAGGGTCACTCTTCTTTTGGGATGTACAGTGGAAGAGGTTGGAGGAAGGTAGTGTCAGGCCCTGGCTGCCTCAAAACACAAGCATTTCTGTCTTGTTTATATCTGGGGTAAGAGCCATATTTTTGAGGAATGATGTTAGGTTGAAATGATCTATCTTTCTTCTGTGTGACTCAACTGTTCTGTTTCAGAGGTCAAAGCTGATATATTCCAACACAACCCTGTCTGGTGTTATAGTTAATAGAAATACCTGGATCTCTTTATTTTTCTTCATAACATTTCTTTCTATCTGTAATATTACGTTATCATTTGCTTGTTTGCCTGCTGTCTCTCTTTCTCTACTGCAATAAGCTCCTTGTGAGCAAAGAATTTGATTGCTTTGTTCACTGTTGAATTCTTAGTTCCTGACATACAGTAGGTGCTCAGTAGACACTTAAGAGGACATAACTGTAAATGGTTATGTGGTAGGAAATAGTAGTAATGAATGACATAACCATACTTTGGAGAAGACAAAGGGGATTATCAAACTCTTCACTTCTTGACTCTGTGGTCCCCATATGTAGGTATCCAAAACTGAAGTTGATTGGTTTAGGAAAGGAAGGTGGATGGTTTATTTTGGAACATACTGGGTTTCAGGTGTCCAAAGACATTTCCATAGAGATGTCAACTGGAAATTTAGATTGAAAATCTAAAGCTAAAGGGACAGTTTTGTGTTGAGAGAGAGACTGAGGACTCAACGGTAACCATGTGTTATTTTGTGCATGAAAAGCACTAGGCAGATTTTGTAGCATGAAATGACCAGTGGACTGGAGATTGAACCCTTGGGCACACTAATGTGGAACTTAGAGAAAATATTTTTACTTAATTATGGCCTTCTGAGTAAGTCAAAGGATAAATATTGGACGTTAAAGAATGATTGAATAGAGACCTCAAGAGAGAGATTTATCTCCAAAAACTATGTTTTTGCTCTTCTAGGGAGGATAAAATCCCAGAGCCATTTGTTTATAATTCAAAAGATTGTAAAACAATGGGGAGCAGAGTTTTATCAGTCTTTCTGGAGGGGAGAGTGGTAGCTATATGGCAATTCCTATATAAACTCCCAGATTCATAATTTCATAATTCTTCTCCTGTAGTGCCAAATAAAAAATCATTGGTGCATGCAGGGTTACATCTGGTTCCTATTGTATCACCTTGAAGAGAGATAATGGGGCATGGGGAAGCAACACATTTGCTGCTGCAAAGTAACCCTACTATGCCTTTGATCCCAAAACTTAATGTTTTATTTCAGGACAAAATAAATAAATGTAGATATGAAAAACATTAATACTGATAGGCCAATATGAGAGAAAAAGAACCCATGCAGGTGACTGAGAACTGGAAGAGGGTGATATCTTAGAAGATAACTGAGTTTTCAAGTATTTGAAGAGCTCCCAGGTAGAAGATAGAGTTAATATAATCTTAATCTAGATTACAGAGGGCTGTATAAATGTTAATTGTTGCACATTACTGGGAAGCAAGCTTTGGTGCAAAAGGGAAAGCACCTTTATCAATTTTCAGTAATGGACCACTGTCTCTTAGAAGTAATGAAGTAACATGGTATAATGAAAATATTGGACCAAGACAGTATAGGACAATTCCTGGGATTTTTTTTCAACACTCATTGTCATATTGTTTGGGGCAACTATTATCATCTTTGAATCTGTTTTCTCATCCTTAATCTATCTAGCTAAAAGAACTGTCCTGAAGGTCAATCATGTAAAAGTATTGATGTACATAAATTTGAAAAATTTTAAGTGCCAGATGAATCTGAGATAAATGTTCCTGAATGAAAGTATTAAAAGAGACACTGGGGAATTCCCTGGTGGTCCAGTGTTTAGGACTCTATGCTCTCACTGCCAAGAGGCTGGTTCAATCCTTGGTCAGGGACCTAAGATCCCACAAGCCACAGGGTGCAGCCAAAAAAGAGAGAGAGACTAGGTGGCTTCTTGGATGCCTGGCATTCTGATAACTCTGACCCTAGATATCTGAGTGAAACCTCATGGGGGAACCCCAGTAAGAAACACCCTACTGAGTCTAGTCAACCTACAGAACCATGAAAGACAATAATAAATTGTTTTAACTTGAAGGGGTAGTTCTATATAGCAACGGATAATATAACTTAATGCATTTCCTATGTGAACTGAGACTATACAAGAAACTGAACCACCTGAAGATTCTCAAGGCTAATCATCCTCACATGTTTTGCTAAAAGTAAATCTTTCGTTCTTATCACAAAGTTAATTATAACTTGTATATTTTTATCTGCTAGAGTGCTCATTTTCTCCAAGCTTCCAACCCAGTTCTCTGTGGAAAACCTTCACTGGGACTCCAGCTACCCAAGAAGACATAACTTAATGTTTTTTCCAAAGTTATTTACGTTACCAGGGAAGTGTTGCAAATATATTACATAGAGAGAACACATGGGTTTCCCTTAGAGTATTTTCTTTATTTAAGAAAATAGAATACATAAATAAAAAGAAATACATTTACCCATCTTTTGAGATATGCCATAAGAACCTGAGAATTGCATGAGAATATGGTCTTGTTTTTGAGGAATTGATCTATTTTGGGCATACTTTTCCTAAAAATTGAATGCTGATGTTATTTCACCAGAGGACATAACCATTTCTCAGCAGGGAGGCAATATGTGATAATGATAGACATATATTAAAACAGCCTTAACCTGTCAAAATGCTCTCACATATGTTAATACCATTACAGAGTATTAAAATAAGAATTAGACAATAAGTCCAATTCCTTTGTTTTCCAAATAAGGACAATGGAAGCTACGAGGTAAAAGTGATTTTCTCATGGACATTTGGCTAATTGGTGGCAAAACCTAGATTCTTTTGTTCCTGTCCACTTATCATTATATCATTCCTGTCTTGGGAAACTCTTATGTGGTAAATTCAGCAATTCTGGTTTGTCTAGTTTTACAATGAATGAATTAAGGCTTAAATAATTTAATTAAGGTCAAAAATATAATTTATAACCTCAAACACTGTTAAGAGCTTTTATCTCCTCAGAAATTCCACTCCTAGGCCTATGTGCAAAATAAATGAAGCTATACATCCACATAAAAATTTGCACATAAATGCTGATGACATTATTCATAATAGCCAAAAAGTGGAAGCAACTCAAATGCCCACCAACTGTTGAACAAATAAACAAGCTGTGCTCTTTCCATACAGTAGAATACCATTCAGCAATAAAAAGTAATGGAGTAATGTTGGATATTAATCCCCTCTCGGTCATATCATTTGAAAATGTTTTCTCCCAATCAATAGATTGTCTTTTCATTTTGTCAGTGGTTTCCTTTGCTGTCAGAAAACTTTTAAATTTAATTAGGTCCTCTTTGTTTATTTTTGCTTTTATTTCCTTTGTTTAAGAGACACAGCTAAAAAAATTATTGTTACAAATTTTGTCAAAGAGTCTTCTACTTATGTTTTCCTCTAGGAGTTTTATAGTATCCAGGCTTACATTTAGGTCTTTAATCCATTTTAAATTTATTTAACAGCTCATACAACTCAACATCAAAAAAAAAAAAAAAAAAAAAAAACTAACAACCTGATTAAAAAATGGACAGAAGAACTGAAAGACATTTTTCCAAAGAGGAAGTACAGATATCCACCAGGCACATGAAAAGATGCTCAACATCATTAATCATTAGGGAAAGGCAAATCAAAACCACAAATGGATATCACCTCACACCTGTCAGAATGACTGTCACCAAAAAAATCACAAATAACAAATGTTGGAGAGGAAGTGTAGAAAAGGGAACCCTCGTACACTGTTGGTGGGAATATAAATTGGTGCAGCCACTGTGGAAAACTGTATGGAGGTTTCTCAAAAAACTGAAAATAGAACTACCATATGACCCAGCAATTCCAGTCCTGGGTACATATTTGAAAAAAACAAAAACATTAATTCGAAAAGATACATGCACACCAATGTTCATAGCACCATTATTTACAGTTGCCAAGATGTGGAAGAACCTATGTGGACACCAACCAGATGAATGGATAAAGAAGATGTGGTAAATACATACACTGAAATACTACTCAGCCATAAAAAGAATGAAATTTTGCCATTTGAAGTAACATGGATGGACTTGGAGGGTATTATGTTAAGTGAAATAAGTCAGAAAGAGAAAGACAAATACTGTATGATATGTGGAATCTAAAAAGTACAACAAACTAGGAAATATTAAAAAGAAAAGGAGCAGGCTCACAGGTATAGAAAACAAATTAGTGGTTACCAGTTGGGAGAGGGAAGGGGGAGGGGAAATATAGGGGTAGAGGATTAGGGGTACATACTATTAGGTATAAAATAAATGACAGTGATATATTGTACAACATGAGGAATATAGCCAATATTTTATAATAACTATAAATGGAATATAACCTTTAAAAAATGTAATGGAGTAGTGATATATTCTACCCCATGGATGAATTTAAAAAATACTATGTTAAGTGTAAGAAGCCAGACACAAAAGATCACATAGTGTGTGATTCCATTTATATGGAATATCCAAAATAGGTAAATCCATAGAGTCAGAGAGTAGGTTAGTGGTTGCCTAGGGCTGGGGGTGGGGGTGGGTGGTGGGAGCATAGGAATGACTAATAAAGGGTTTGAGGGTGTTTTTGGAGCGAAGAAAATGTTATAAGATTGTGGTGATGACTGCAGAACTGTGTGAGTTATACCTTTGAATTATACTCTTTAAATGAGTCAATTTTATAGCACGTAAATTGCATTTCAATATAGTCACTACAAAAAAGGAAAAGAGGAAGACAACTCTTCATCATGACCTAGGAGGCCAGGATTTGATTTTAAAATGGCACATTGTATAACACTGAAATATGCCAGCTAAGTAACTCAATTAAAGTGAGATGCAAATGAGTTAAGGGTTGTGATTTATTCCTGATGTGAGTCAGATTTACCTAGACCAGTATTTTCTAAAGTGTGGTAAGCGTTCTCTTGATGGCATGATGATTTTAAGGAATACTCAGATTTTAATAAACATGAAATTAAATAGTTGATGCTGGTAGTCTATTTGTGGAGATGATATAAAGTTTCTCTTGAGATATATTAATTTTAGTTAAAAATAAATTAACGTACAGAAACAAAAATGTACAAATAATGGTACAATTGGTATGAGAATATGATAAAAATCATGAAGATGATTCAGGAACAATTGACTTTTGGGAAACTCTAGTCCAGAGAAAACTTCTTTCCCAACACTCAGATTATTCACTAAATTTGTCCAACAATAGCTATCTTTGGGTTACCTAAAGGAGGAATTGGATGAGTGTAGATAGCTCGAGGTTTCCCTGTTCTCAGATCAGGAGGGACATGGCTTAAAATGGCAAATCAAAAGTGGCTCACTTGCGTGCAAAAGGCCATGCCTCATATTTGATTCAGTAATATAGTGAAAAGAATAAGGGTTATCGAGCTAAAAGATTTTGGATATGAATATTTGCTGTGTGACTAGAAAAACCTTGGGCCAACCACAGTATATCTGAGTCTGTGTCTTATTTATGAAATGGAAATATCAAGACTTATTTTAACAGTGTGGTTGTGAGGATTAACTAAAACAATGTGAGTGGCATATATTACCTTAGATAGAGTAGATGATTAAAGGCTGGCTTCCTTTCTTTTGTTGTACAATCACAATCCATGGAGTAGAGTGGCAAGTTAATTGGCTGTGACATTCAGTCAAGAAGATACATGTTAAGGTTCTTGTAGGGTTGAAGGGTGAGACCCTCCGGCCTTTCCAAGTCAAGTGCAGTTATTGGTCAGTCACAATCCAAGGGCAATTAACACATTCCCTGGACAAAATTCATTTTCTTTCAAAAGACTTCTCTGTCTTACTCGACCATTCTGATTATTATTCTAGACCCTTTGACTGTTATGCAGAATTTTTGGTTTTTGCTGTGTCTGGTGATTGCATCTTCTCTGCACAAAGACCGGAAGATCATCCAGGGAATTCTTCTGGTGTCCCAGATACTTCCTACTAGAGGAAACTGATACTAAGAAGCCTGGTAGTTTAGTACATTTATAGATGAAGCAGAAATGACTTCCCCTTAGGTACCACTGGACTGATGATGAAATACATAATTGGGTCTTTATTCTGTATGCAATGTGAGGTGGTAAACAGAGCATGGGCTTTGAAATTTTACTTGCATGTACCTGCTAGCTCTAAGTTTTATTAACTTTATGACCAATATAGTCATTTTTCTCTCTTAGTTTTGGAGTACCATTTGATTAAAAAAAGAAGATGAAGAAAGAAAGAGAGGGAGGGAGGAAGGAAAGAAAGAAGAAAAGAGGGGAACAAAGAGGGGCATTGAGGGAAAAGGAAGCAAGGAATGAATGAAGGAAGAAAATTAGTATCTTTTTCACCAAAGTGTTTTGAGAATAAAACAAAATGAGGTAATTTGGGAGATAGGGTAGGCATTTAGTAAATATTTTTGCTTTCTCTTTTCCTTCTCCCTTTTGGACTTAATTTTGGAGTTTATACACACTACTGTATATAAAATAGATAACTAATAAGAACCTACTGTATAGCACAGGGAACTCTACTCAATACTCTGTAATGATTTACATGGGAAAAGAATCTAAAAAAGAGTGGATATATGTATATGTATAACTGATTCACTTTGCTGTACACCTGAAACTAACACAATATTGTTAATCAACTATACTCCAATAAAAATTAATCAAAAATAATAAAAAAAGAAAAAAAGCATTTGTTAAATAAGTAATCTATATAAATATTCTGTGTGAAGATTATAAAAGCCATAAGTGTATAATTCTTGTCTTCAAGGACAACTACAACTTAGATAAGGTAAAACATATTTAACATAAATTGGATTGTGAAGCAATGGTCAGGAACTGTACATAAAAGCTAATGAAAGCTCTTACAAATATCCCTGGGAAACTTCCACTGAGAGAATCTCTTTTTTTTCTATATCATCTTGTTACAGTGACATTTCAGTGAATATATTTTTGACTTGATGAATGAGTGGTTTCATCCTCAGGCAGTGACTACTGTTTCTCATATGTAGTTTCTCATACAAAACTACTGTTTGTCATACTTACAGAAACACCAAGATTGGGGCTACATTATTCTTGTCATTTTATAGATGAAGGAGCTGAGGCTTACTGAAGTAAAGTAATGCGTCAAATCATGTAATTAGGGAGAGAGGCCTCGGCCTCTGTTCTTTTAACCTCAGAGACTTTATTCCTTGTCACTGTGCACTATGGCCTTGAAGAAAGAGGCAAGCAGGTGGCTCGTTGTCAATTCAGGTATTCCACAGATGCAGGGTACATCAAGTTGATTGTGGAGATTTAATCCGCTGCTCCTGAGGCTGCTGGGAGAGATTCCCCTTTCTCTTCTTTGTTCGCACAGCTCCTGGGGTTCAGCTTTGGATTTGGCCCCGCCTCTGCATGTTTGTCGCCCGCCCTCTGGCATCTGTTCTTCACCCAGACAGGAGGGGGTTAAAGGAGCGGCTGATTAGGCGGCTCTGGCTCACTCAGGCTGGGGGTGGGGGTCGGGGAGGGGAGCGAGCCTGCGGCGGCAGAGGCCAGCGTGACGTTGCACCAGCCTGAGGCGCGCCGCGTGTTCTCCTGGGGAAGTTGTCTCCGGATCACAGCACCCTGGCAGTGGCGGGCTGCACAGGCTCCCGGGAGGGGCGGTGTGGATAGTGACCGGCGCTTGCACACAGGCTTCTTGGTGGCGGCAGCAGTAGAGTTAGCGTCTCATGCCCGTCTCTGCGGTCCGCGCTGATAGCCGCGTCTCACGCCCGTCTCTGAAGCTCGTTTAGGCGGTGCTCTGAATCCCCTCTCCTCGTGCACCTTGAAACAATGGTCTCTTGCCAATTAGGCAGTTCCAGACTTTTTCCCAGACTCCTTCCCGGCTAACTGTGGCGCAGTAGCCCCTTCAGGCTGTGTTCATGCAGCCAACCCCAGTCCTCTCCCTGGGATCCGACCTCCGAAGCCAGAGCCTCAGCTCCCAGACCCCGCCCGCACCGGTGGGTGAGCAGACAAGCCTCTTGGGCTGGTGAGTGCTGGTCGGCACCGATCCTCTGTGCGGGAATCTCTCCGCTTTGCCCTTTGCACCCCTGTTGCTGCGCTCTCCTCCGCGGCTCAGAAGTTTCCCCCCTCCCGCCCCCCCCCCCCCCCCCCGCCCATCTCCACCAGTGAAGGGGTTTCCTAGTGTGTGGAAACCTTTCCTCCTTCACAGCTCCCTTCCAGAGGTGCAGGTCCCATCCCTATTCTTTTGTCTCTGTTTTCCCTTTTTTCTTTTGCCCTACCCAGGTATGTGGGGAGTTTCTTGACTTTTGGGAGGTCTGAGGTCTTCTGCCAGAGTTCAGTAGGTGTTTGTGGGAGTTGTTCCACGTGTAGATGTATTTCTGATGTATTTGTGGGGAGGAAGGTGATCTCCAGGTCTTACTCCTCCACCATCTTGAAGGTCCTCAAGCAGGTGGTTTGGAGAGAGCCTGTGTAAAAGGCATTCTGTTGGCTTCCAGAACCGACAAGATTCTGAAGGGACAGACATGAGACAACTTGACACATTTGGAGCAGAGGGATGGACTTATTACTGGTGGCTACTAGAGCACTTTGGGAATGTCACTGACTCTGGGTTTAAAAGAGCAAAGCACACATTAGCCTGGGTGCTTGGTTCTGAAATAATGAAGTTTCCTTTGTTTCATAGGTTAGGCAGAATAAAAATGACTTTGCCATCAGTTTTCTTTCTCCTTTTCTCAGTAGAGCTCTGCAATCACAGCAGTCTTAGGTGAATATTTCTGCCCAGGTGTACGTGGGGACCAACCCTTTCCGTTTGCTTGTGGAAAAAGCCATCGCAATGTGAGGTAAGGAAAATGCTAGTAGACTTTACCTTTTGAATGTTGAAGGGAATGATCTCAGTGTCTGTGAAACCACCCATTCCTTCCTTAGTGAAATTTTCAGCATAATGCAGAGAGTGCTTTTTACTGCTTTTTAAACTTTTTTGAGGTGGAGACAGTTTACAAAACTATTGTGGTAGAACAGCACATAGAGAAGGGTGGTGTGTAGGGAATGTGTGGTGAGTGTTAAGAGCATGAGGGGGCCTTTCTTTAATTGAAAGCTGGCTTAAGCAAGGTGATACACTGGGCAAAGTTTGTCTTTGGGGCACTTCTTTTTCTCTCCTTTTTGTAAGCCTCTCTCTCCTACCTCCTGGAATCCTATTTCTTCATGAACCTGCCCCAGTGGCTTACTCCCTTGACTTTAATCCATACATCAAACACTGTCCTCGGACTCCAATTCCCAGAGCTAGAGATTCAGTTTTGTAGGCACAAGAGTAGTAAAAAATGTCCATTTCTCTAACCTCAAGTGGAGTGAGTCTATCTCAGGCTTTGCCACTTAAAGCAGGGTCAAGGGACCCACAGCACAAACACTACCTGGGAATTTGTTAAAAATGCAGAAGTTTGGGTTCCACCTTAGACTGACTGAATAAGAATCTGAATTTTACAAGATTCTCAGGTGATAAAGGATGGAAAAGTTCTGCTCTGGAGACTGCTTCCTTCCATGGAAGTGAAGATCTAGGTCAAAATGTTCTGTATATCATGCCTCAGCACAAGATCCCAATTCCATATGATCTTAACATGTGATAGAGTCTGAGGTTGATTTGCTCAGGTTCTTTTGAAAATTTACGGGTTAAATTAAATTAAACAGGCAACGATAATGATGAACATACTAACACTGCTGTAACAAGAGGGAAGGGGACAGGGCACAGCCTTTAAAAGAATGACATACCAGTTGAGGATACAGCAAAGACTGGTTAGAACTGGTTAGGTCCCAGACGGTGAGAGATTCGACTTCCAGTGGACCCTGAGCCTCATTATACACTCATTGTAATACATTAGCTAAATGACACACCCACTAGTGCCATGACAGTTCTGAGACTTACCATAAGAGGCCAAAAAGTGGGCAATGGCCCAGATCCTGGAAATCCCCATCCCTTCTCCTAAATAGTTGAAATAATCCTCCCACTCGTTAGCTTATGAAATTACCCAGCCCATAGAAACTAACCACCCCATATTTGGGGGCCTCTCACCTTCTGAGATGGCCCACACTCTGTGGAGTGTATTTCTCCCAAGGCCATTCTTGCCTTTTGAGACTGACCACATTCTGTCTATGGAATGTATATCTCTAAATAAATCCACTTCTTACCTATTGCTTTGTCTCGCACTGAATTCTTTCTGGACTGTTACATAAAGAACCTGAACTTCAGTAGGTCCTGAGACCAGGTGTGTGATCTCAATTAAAAGACAATAGATTCAAGTCCCAATCTGGGTTTTGGCTGGGCTCAAATCCCATCTAAATTGTGCAGTTTTACTGCTACTACTGTAACTGGCTGCCATGTTTGACTACTCATTATGCCAAGATATATTTCAGAAATTATCTCATTTATTTTTCATCATGATTCTTTGAGGAAAGTACAGTAAGTATCTCTAATTCATGCGTGGAGAAACTAAGCTTCAAGAAATTAAGGCCACACAGCTAGTGAAGCAGAGATTAGGTTGAAACCCAGGTGGTCTGGCTCCAGAATCTTAAATCGTTTTTTGACCCTTCCAGAAGTTCTAAGAACCTTTAGAATTCTGATCTGATTTATGAATCTACAAACCAGAAAGATAATAGTTAAGGTTTCCCAAGTGAATCTGACCCAGAACCCTTTTTGAAGAGATGGAACAACTCTCTAAACTAGACACCACAGCACATCTGTGAGCTGTCTCCTTCCTCATAGCTTCACAGGTGATGATGGACATAGGTGACACAGTGAGGCAGATCTTTGGGCACTTTATGTGTAACTTTGGGACACCACCAGACCTCAAATTCTCTGGCAGAAGCTCTTGCTATTAAAATAATTCATTTTGTTTAAGCACTGAAAAATGTTTTCTTTTTAGCCTTGATTTCCAACCCTTTGTCCGGTCTCCAATAAACAGCAGACCTGGGTTCTCTTTCTGCACATAGTGATGAACCAAAGTTGTTTTTTTCAAGCTTAAATTTTATTTCAAGTCTCATTCTTGAAGCTTAAAAATTGGTATGATGCTTTCTTACCTGGGCTGGATAGTCTCTGTTTGCCTCTCCAGATTCAGATACCCCCATGCTCCTTGTTCTGGACCCCCATAGCCAGCCACTATGGATAGCATTAATAGGCTGCACTTGCCCTCTGGCTTATGGGTGGATTTGGCCAATGGGCAATGATATGTTAGAGTGCAGATGGATGGAGAGATCAGGTTACTTATTCACTTAGCTCTTTGCCTGCAGGGCTACAATTTCAGTCCATCCTTCTACCAGATGTCACAGTTCCAGCTGGGCAGTTCTTCCTTAGAGTGACAGATTATCCTAGGCTCCCTCAGGTCTAGGGATGGGAATAGATCCCTGGTTTTAGGGTGATTCCTGTCCCTTGCTCATGTCCTTCATTCTTCCCACATATCTGTAAATAGTCCTTTATGAAACTGCCCAGCTTCACCATTTGATCATACCATTTGTTTCCTGCCTGTCTTGAACGACATATAAATCAAAATATAATCAAGTAAATTTAAATTAAAATGCCATTTATTTTCTTTCTACATTGCTTTACTTCTTTCTCACATATTCCCCTATTTCCTGACTCTTCAGATAAAATCAGTGTTTCCAGAAATGTGCCATGTTTCTCCACCGACTTCATTCAGGTATTTCCAAGTGAAACTGTACAACTCGATTGGGACTTGAAACCACGGGCCAGGACTCAAACCTAACCAGAACCCAGATTGGGACTTGAATCCACTGTCTTTTAATTGCGATCACACACCTGGTCTCAGGACCTACTGAAGTTCAGGTTCTTTATGTCTCAGCGCAGAAAGAATTCAGTGTAAGACAAAGCAATAGGTAAGAAGTGGATTTATTTAGAGATATACATTCCATAGACAGAATACATTTTGTTCAAAAGGCAAGAACAGCCCTGAGAGAAACAGTCCACAGACAGAGTGTAGACCATCTCAGAAGTTGAGAGGCCCCAGAATATGGGGTGGTTAGTCTTTATGGGCTGCATAATTTCATAGGCTAACAAGTGGGAGGATTATTCCAACTCTTCTGGAAAAGGGACGGGGATTTCTAGGATTTGGGCCACCACTCACTTTTTGGCCTTTTTTGGTTGGCCTTGGAACTGTCATGGTGCTGGTGGGTGTTTCATTTAACATGCTAATGTATTACAGTGAGTGTATAATGAGGCTCAAGGTCCACTGGAAATCGAATCTTCTGACAAGATGGACCTAGTTGGTTCTAACCAGTTTTTGTTGTGTCCTCAAACTGCTGTGTCATTCTTCTAAAGGTTGTGCCCTGCCCCTTCTCTCCTGTTTCACAAGGGTATTATGACTACTCCAGATGGAAGATGCTGTGAAACTAATATGAATGTTCACACCTGAGAGAAATGAACAGAGCAAAAAGCAAAGCCCTGAGGTGCTAATTTCTTCTAATCAGAGAAACAGAGGATAAGGATGTGGGCCACAGTGTCAGAGGAAATCCCTTGTGAATCATTTCATTAGGTGTCCCAGGGGGTGAGAGACAGGGTGGAGATGATGGGTCTTGGGGCAAGGGGGCCTGCCATCAAGAAGACTTCCATGGAGAAACAAAATAAAAGAAAACAAAATTCCTTCCCTGGAAGCTGCCTATGGCCTCAAGCAGGAGTGAGAAGGTGGGAATGGAAGGTATAAGATGCATTTATATTTGTGGGAAATAATGTTAGTACATCTCTGAATCCAGATAGCAGCTGTCAGAACATAACCATCTCTTCTGGAGACAAGAGGCATCTGGACCAAGTCAGATATGCTGATGGAGCCAGGGTTTGAAAATGTTGCAGGAAAGAAAATGGGGCGTGAGAGAATAGTCATGTCCCAGGTCTCAAGGGGGTGGGCTCTTGGCTTCATGCAGGAAAGAATTCCAGAGCAAGCAATTGTAAAGTGAAAGAAGGTTTATTCATGGAGTTACACACTCTACAGACAGGGTGTGGGCCATCTCAAAAGACAAGAGGTCAGTTTTTACAGGGGTGGGTAATTTCTTAGACTAATGAGTGGGAGGATTATTCCAACTATTTTGGGGAAGAGACAGAGATTTCCAGGAAATGGACCTCTGCCCACTTTTTGGACTTTTATGGTTGGCCTTGGAATTATCATGGCACCTGTGGTGTGTCATTTAGCTGATGTATTACAGTGAGTGTATACTGAGGCTCAAGGTCTAGTGGAAGTCCACTCATCTGCCATCTTGAACCTAGTTATTTCTAACCGGTTTATGTTGTGTCCTCAACAGCTGTCATTCTTTTAAAGGTTGTGCCCTGCCCCCTTCCTGTCTCAAAAAAAGTAGGACAACTGATAATAGAGGAAGAGGCCCTTAGAATAAATGGAGGGTGAGCTAACTAGAGAATAAAGGTTATGAGAATGGCCTTCTCCCAAAAATGTAAGCATAAAAAGAGGGGAGCTGAGAGTTTGCTGATGAGATGGCTGCCTGAGCTCTGTGCACTCAATATGTCCCCTGTAAAATGACAAGTGGACTTGTTATTGAACAAAGTTCCTGTGCCCAATGCACAGTGAGGTCAAATAAACCAAAATGTTGGAGTTTGGAGCAGAGAAAAGTTTATTACAGGGTCAAGAAAGGAGAATGGGTGGCTTGTGCTCAAAAATCTTGAACTCCTCAGTGGTATGGGGGGAAAAGTTTTTATAGGCAAAATTTGGGGTGAGGGCTGCAGGGTGTGTGACTTTCTTCTGATTGGTTGGTGATGAAGTAACAGGGTGGGGCTCCAGGAATATTGTGCTCAGCCTGAAATTGCCATCCTCCTTCTAGGTGGGGGCCTTGATTCTGCAGAAGAACTCAAAGATATTGTTATGTATATTCCTTGAGAAGAAACCAGGACTCTGCTTCAAGGCTGTACAATTGTTTCTTGACTGCTCCTCCCTTGTCTCTGCATCCCTTCCCTTCCCTAATTAGTAACTGTTTGAACCTGCTCTTTGGAACTCAGGGAAGGTCAAGGAGGCTGAATGAAGCCTATTTCCCACAGACAAGGAATGGGGGACACAGAAAGGATTTGTACCCAGGATCCCCATAGGGTCCTGCTTGGTTTCAGACGCTTTGCCTTGCTATTATGGATGACTACCAGGACAGTAATTTTGATCTGGATCCATACAAATGAGAAAAATAGGAGCTAGAGTTTCTTAAGCCAATACTGTGTCAGGCACGTAAACATAGCTGTCTCATTGTAATCCTCTAAAGAAGTTATTTTTTTCCTTCCATTTCATACATGAGGAAACTGAGGTTCAGAATTTACTAGCATAGGGTCACAAAACTAGTAAACTGACTCCAACCCAGTTTGCTCTGAGTCTGGAGACAGCTAAACCGAGCATCCTCCTCTTAAGACCCATGTCGACTGAAAAGAAAAAGCATATCCCAAAAGTTGAGAATTATGTTTTGTTTGGAGGACTTTCTGAGGACTTCAAGCCTGGGAGGCAGCCTCTCAGATAGCTCTGAGGGACTGCTCTGAAGAGAGAGGGGAAGAGCAAAGATATATAGGAGTTTTGCAACAAAAATCAGGTAGTCTGAACATCAAAGGATTACTGTTAATTAAAAAAAATCAGGCATCAATTTAATGAATTTAGCACTTTTCTTTGTATGGAAAGATGCAAGAGTCTGGGCTCATTGAAATCATTCCTTTGATATGCAACTAAATTATTTAGGGCCAGTATCCTTTTCTTTCCCATCCTGAGTTCCCTCAGGGTGCACCATGGGGGAGCAGCTGCAGTGGCTGATGGCTCGATGGCTGCAACATTCTTCATTTATTGGTACTTTCTTAGTCCATACCCGGGAAGTGTTACTTTTCCCATTTCATCATGAATGAAGGGATAAGCAGAAAGCAGTCAGCACAGGCTTAGAGTGGCAATAATTCAAACAATTAAGAAAAACTGATTCATACATCCAAAGCCTTAAGGAAGAGGTCAATGAACTGGAAAGAGGAAAAATTGAGGAACTCCCTGGAAGAGACAGTTTTAAGCTTGCCATCTGTGGCCAGTGAAGTTAATAAGGTGAAACCCTATATTTTAACTTACGTTAACCATATGTGTTATGCACTTATAGCTCCTTTCCACTCCAGCAAATCCCAGTTGAGCATCAGAATATATTTAAAGTACTGGACCTAACAATAACTAAATTGAGAAAGCCGATCTCAAATTTACTGTGCATGAAAATCACCCAGGAGTGACCATTAAACAGACTCCTAGGCTCCATTTCTAAAGATTCTGATTAAATAGATCTAGAGTGGAACCCAGGAATCTGTGTTATAATAACCTTCCAGGTGACTCTGTTGGAGATTGATCATCTGCTTGAAACAATTTTGACCTGAAATCTGACCTAGGAAAAGTGATCTCAGTGTCCTGCTAGCAGCTGCTGAACTCCAGTTGGTGACTTACGCAATCCGTACTCTTGGCATGTTCAAGGCCGGTGTCCCTTCCCCATTAGCTGACTTGCCTCCGTTCAGCTCTTGCTGGCGTTACAATCTCTGTGTCTCAGCCATGTGGTCCACTCTGCTCCTGGCTCATGCTAGGTCCCCCAGCAGGCTTGCCGTTCCCAGCTCAGCTGTCCAAGCACTGACTGGGTGCAAGCAGAAACTTCCTGATCCCTAATTCAGGGAGCTAAGGGAACTCCGGGGACAATATTTATGACTTTCTCTCTGTGTAGTCTCTTCCATTACTTGTTTCCTTTCCACCAAATAGATGAGGTCATGCTCATCAGACTCATGCCCATGAGTCACAGACACTGTCCAAGAGAACAAGAACGTTCTCCAGTCTTCACCAGACAAATTGAGGAATGACTGCCAACTCTGGGGGCTGCTAACCTGCTGGCTTGTTTCTAGAACCACCACCATCACTCCTCTCCCTGAGGTTTCAACTTAGAATGGTTAGCGGGATCCAACTATTCCCTTCTCTGTCTTTCTCTTTTCTGTCTTCCCTGACTTTATTTTCCTTGCCAAATGGCTCCTATTTTCATTTCCTTTTGGAGGTCACTTTATTTACATTCTGAGTTCTCCCTACAAAGGACTATATGAAGAATGTATGAAAAAAAAAAACTACATTATTTATTCTCTCCACAGGTACAATCAAAGGGATATGAGCAGCAAATAAAACTTGTAATGACATTGAGCTTCAACTCCAGAACTCACTAGAAAAATGATGGAGCCTCCAATCCCTCAAAGTTTCTTCCATGAATTATTCTTAGGCTGGCATACACTCTCATCTTAGGTGGACCAAGCTACCTGTCTCAGGGGTGCCTGTCTCACTGTGGTGTTAATTTCTGCCTTAGTGATTCTACTCTTTTCTCTTTCATGAGGTTGAGTTATCAGGTTTTTAGGTTTTTAAGATTTAGATTTTTAAGATTTTCCTTTTTTAAGATTATGATTGCAAGGATGTCAGCTTTGAGATTCAAATCTCTCTACTGACGTCTTTTAAGTAACTTCCTTCTCTGGCAAAAGGAACTTCATGATTCAATGGTGGTGAGAGAGTAGACAGAGGAACAAGGGAGAAAAATTCTCCAACACTTTAATATTTTTGAATACTATGTGAGTTCACAGTGTTTACTGAATTCTGATTCCAGTACACCTTTACTGTCCTCCATGGGAGGAGAAGCAGTATTATATTAATAGGTGTCTTTGCTCTGCCCACAGTCAGGAACCTGGCTTTGTGCTTTTTCTTTTATTTCTTGTAGCCAGGGTAGCATGTGTTCTTGCAGGAAGCACCCCTGGTGGTGGTTGCCACAAGACTCCCTTACTCTCCATTCTGGCTGAATAGGAAGTGAGGCCAGGGCTGCACTGAAGACCTGTTTGTCTCTAATTTGAGAGGTAGGAAGCCCACCCTGGCACTGGTATTGGACATACTTGACCCCAAACCCTGCATTTAGGGGAACAGGGTACTTGCTTAACTGTATTAACTTTTTCTTCTTAGGCTGCTATTCTGTGGTTATACTCCAGGTTTCAGGACCCTGGATAGGAGGAGGGTTGTGGGACAGTTCTTAGCCCTAACACTTCCTACCATGGAGAGTCTTCTGTTCTAATTCTTAATCTCACTTCAGGATCCACTTAAATACCGATTTACTTGTCCTGGCTACACATCACCTTAATTAGCCTGTATTTCAAGTTATTTATCAATCTGGCTCATTGACCTGATAGCATGCTTTTGAAAGTAGTGACAATATCTTGTAATTCTTTGTATCTCACTACATTTGGCATAATACAACTTTCCCTGAATATATTTTAATGAACCAATTAATAATTGTGCTGCATTTGATATTTTTCCAGATCTCATTCAGAAGGTCTGCTAGATACCCACACACACTTTACATACTAGAATGCTACATGTCACAGGAATCACAGTTATCTCCAGACAAGAGATTTGTCTCTGTATAGGCAAGAATCCTGGCTCTCTTGCTTTCCAATCCTGTGACAGTGCCCAGACTCAACGTTCTGAGAATCAAAGGGCTTCAAACAGAACCTCAGATGAGTCAGCAATTATCCTGGTTGCAATTTTCCCAGAGAGAAAACATTGAACAACTGGGAATGACTCGTTCCTTTAGGGTCTTAAATATTTAGGAGGATAATCTTCTCACTGGGATCTCTAAATTATTTAAACTAAACTGGTTTGCCCTGTGGTCATTTCTCTCCACAAATTTGAAAGCCTGACTACTTCTTTCTCACAAGTGGGTAGGTTTATAGTTTAATTAAAATAACAGTTACCTAAGGCCTTATACCTATTAGAAACCACATCCATTACAGGGTCACCAAGGCAGGGAAGAGGGAGGGTGTGAGAAGACATTCAGGCTGCTGGTGTAAATGGAAAGCAGTGTCTCTTCTCCCCACAGGTTAGGAGTGAGCCCACCTTTGGGGCAATTCACCTTTCCCAGGCGCAAACTCTGAGGTCCATTTCTTAGGTCACTATATAAGCATGCTATATAAGCTGGTACTTCACATCTATGATTTGAGGTACCTTATAACCAGGAATTCAGACTGTCTTTGTCCCCTGTGACTCCAGATCATTTTATTTTGACAAAAGGTAAAAGAGAGGGGACTGAGATATGCAAACCTGACTTTAAACATTTTAGGGGTTGACACTTGATCTAGGGATTATATTTTTTCATGTGCGGTTCCACAAGTGGAATTAAACCAATGGGTGGAAATTGTACCAAGGTTATTTCCACTTTTGTCTAACCAATCTTCTAGGTCACACCTGCATGGATAGGTATAATCAAAGAGAGATGAGCAGTGTTTACTGAAAAATAATACACAATCTAAAAGTTGAGAATTATGTTTTATTTGGTGAACAAAACTGTGGACTTAAACCTAGGACACAGCCTTTCATATAGCTCTGAGAGACGCTCCAAAGAGGTAAAGGAGGAGACAGGATACATAGGAGATTTTTGTTTGTTCATTTGTTTCTTGGCTGCATGGCATGTGGAATCTTAGTTCCCTGACCAGGGATTGAACCCATGCCTCCTGCCATGGAAGTATGGAGTCCTAACCACAAGACTTCCAGGGAATCCCTATATAGGAGTTTTTGTAACAAAGACCAGGCAGTCAGAATATCAAAAGATTACTGTTATATAAAGAAAACCAGACATCTCAACCAAAGATTGGTTCAAGATGGCAGAGTAGAAGAACATGAGCTCACTCCCTCTTGTGAGAGCACCAGAATCACAACTAACTGCTGAACACTCATCAACAGGAAGACACTGGAACTCACCAAAACAGATACCCCACATCCAAAGACAAAGGAGAAGCTGCAGTGAGATGGTAGGAGGGGTGCAATCACTATAAATCAAATCCCATAACTGCTGGGTGGGTGACTCACAAACTGGAGAACAATTACACCACAGAAGTCTACCTGCTGGAGTGAAGGTTCTGAGCCCCACATCAGGCTTTCCAACCTGGGGGCCTGGCAATTGGAGGAGGAATTCCCAGAGAATCAGACTTTGAAGGCTAGTGGAATTTGATTGCAGGACTTACAGAGACTCCATTCTTGGAAGGCACACACAAGTAGTGTGTGCATCAGGACCCAGGAGGAAGGAGCAGTGATCCCATAGGAGACTGAACCAGACCTACCTGCTGCTGTTGGAAGGTCTGCTGCAGAGGTGTGGGGCAGCTGTGGCTCACCGTGGGGAAAGGAACACTGGCAGCAGAAGTTTTGGCCCTTGCAGAGTCTGCCATTAACCCCACCAAAGAACCTGTAGGCTCCAGTGCTGGGTCACCTCAGGCCAAACAACCAACAGGGAGGGAACCCAGTCCCACCCATCAGCAGAGAAGCGGATTAGTTTTACTGAGTTCTGTCCACCAGAGCAATGCCCAGCTCTACCCACCACCAGCCCCTCCCATCAGGAAGCTTGCACAAGCCTCTTAGATAGCCTCATCCACCAGAGGACAGACAGAAGAAGCAAGAAGAACTACAGTCCTGCAGCCTGTGGCACAAAAACCACATTCACAGAAAGATAGACAAAATGAAAAGGCAGAGGACTATGTACCAGATGA
This sequence comes from Grampus griseus, assembly GCF_964374135.1. Lineage (NCBI taxonomy): Eukaryota > Metazoa > Chordata > Mammalia > Artiodactyla > Delphinidae > Grampus > Grampus griseus. Next base: position 72,994,465 of record NC_139009.1, on the reverse strand, counting down.
AGGAACAAGATAAAAGCCCAGAAAAACAACTAAATGAAGTGGAGATAGACAACCTTCCAGAAAAAGAATTCAGAATAATGATAGTGAAGATGATCCAGGACCTCAGAAAAAGAATGGAGGCAAAGAACGAGAAGATGCAAGAAATGTTTAACAAAGATCTGAAAGAATTAAAGAACAAACACGTAGAAAATTAAAGAACAAACAAACAGAGATGAACAATACAATAACTGAAATGAAAAATACACTAGAAGAAATCAATAGCAGAATAACTGAGGCAGAAGAATGGTTAAGTGACCTGGAAGACAGAATGGTGGAATTCACTGCCACAGAACAGAATGAAGAAAAAAGAATGAAAATAAATGAAGACAGCCTAAGAGACCTCTGGGACAACATTAAATGCACCAACATTCACATTATAGGGGTCTCAGAGGGAGAAGAGAGAGAGAAAGGACTCGAGAAAATATTAGAATTCCCTAACATGGGAAAGGAAATAGCCACCCTAGTCCAGGAAGTGCAGAGAGTCCTAGGCAGGATAAACCCAAGGAAAAACATGCCAAGACACATAGTAATCAAATAGCCAAAAATTAAAGACAAAGAAAATTATTAAAAGCAACAAGGGAAAAATGACAACATACAAGGGAACTTCCATAAGGTTAACAGCTGATTTCTCAGCAGAAACTCTACAAGCCAGAAGGGAGTGGCACGATATATTTAAAGTGATGAAAGGGAAGAATCCACAACCAAGGTTACTCTATGCAGCAAGGATTTCATTCAGATTTGATGGAGAAATCAAACACTTTACAGACAAGCAAAAGCTAAGAGAATTCAGCACTACCAAACCAGCTCTACAACAAATGCTAAAGGAATTTCTCTAAGTAGGAAACACAAGAGAAGAAAAGGACCTACAAAAACAAACCCAAAACTATTAAGAAAATGGTAATAGGAACATACATATCAATAGTTACCTTAAATGTGAATGGATTAAATGCTCCAACCAAAAGACATAGGCTTGCTGAATGAGTACAAAAAGAAGACCCATACATATGCTGTCTACGAGAGACCCACCTCAGACCTACGGACACATATAGACTGAAAGTGAGGGGAAGGAAAAAGATATTCCACTCAAATGGAAACCAGAAGAAAGCTGGAGTAGCAATACTCATATCAGAAAGAAAACCAGACATCTCAAGTTAAGGAATATATAGCCTATGAGAAGATGTAAGAGTCTGGGCTCACTGAAATCATTCCTTTGATATGCACCTCAGCTATCTAAGGTCAGTATCCTGTGTTTTCTCATCCTGAGTCTCCTCAGGGAGGATAATTAGGGGTGGCTGCAGAGACCGACTGCTTGATGGCAGGCACCCTGTTTCCATCCTAAGTTCCCTCAGGGCTCATTGTTGGGGGGTGGCTGTAATGTGATGGCTTGATGGCTGTAACATCCTTTGTTTACTGATATTGTAGGCAACCTTTTTTCATTGACAACAGTAAATCAGTTTAATAACAATAAGCTTTGACTCCAGAACTCACTAGGAACATGGAACCTCCAGTCCCTCAAAATTTCTCTTTAGGTTCTTGGGCTGACTTATATACTCATCTCAGGAGGACCAAACTACCCTGTTAAGTTTACCTATCCCATTCTGTGCCATTTCCTTTAGGTGCATGATGCAGCAAAAATAAACTGATGCTACATTTTTTCTATTTCATGTAGTTAGTAGCCACTTGATTTCTAGTCACAGGAGTTACTGAAACCAGTTCTCTAACCTTGGGTGCTTATGGACGCATTAATACTTCAGTAATTAGATTAATTTGTTATTATTCCAAGAATGTATACTGCCTCTCCCCTATGGTGATTTGGACATAGTGTTTGCACAGAAACTTTTGCTGATCAAATTAGGTAAAGAGAAGTGAGGCGAAAACTGGCAGAAGGGAAGTTTTCTCTTCAACCTTAAAGCAGGGAGCAATTTATCCCCTCACTGAAATCTTCATTTTCTGGGAGGCCCCTATGGCTAAGCTCATTAAAAAATAAAACCATAAGCACATCATAAACCAGGTAAAAGGTCTCAGTGTGATCCTTGGAAAGGTGCCAAAGTAGAGAATCACAAAGTGAGGTGGGGGGACCAAGATGAGAAATGTAGATTCATCTTGCTCTGTGGATATATTTCTCCAGATTGCAGTGAAAAAAAAAAAATGCTTAAAGGAAGAGCTACATAGAAGGAGACTTTGTTTTCTTTCAGGAGATATTTCTATTTACTAGTCTTGAAAATAAGCATTTCTATAAAGACTTGTAGAAGTGGAATGGGATAAGATGAAAATAAGGTAATGATTGTATTTTATTAAGGATAAGATGCACTGAATTCTTATGCTGTCTTGTGAGAAAAGGAACAAGAACACAAGCACAGAATAAGTACATTTACAGAATATAGTTTAGGGGACATCATTGGAGACAAATGGATATGTAAAGTGGAGTGGGCCTTTTAAATATAAAAACATTAACGTCAAATAAAGTCATATTTTACCTGTGTGATGAATGGCTACTGCTATCATATTAGGCGAGAGGGTTCAGGTACTGGTACTGACAGAGATTCTTAAATAAGAGGTTTCTATGGCTTAGAGTGATGCAAATTACTGTGTTTGTTTTTTCTAAGCTGTCTGTAAGCTACCTGAAGGATTTGGCACAAAGGATTCATTTCTGTTTTGCCTAACTTGGAACTCACTCAGGGCAGAAAAGCACTGGACATTGCCCAAAAACATTAAAGGCAAATGGAAAACCTTCAGCCACCTGGGACAAAAGATTATAGTTGAGACATACAACAGACAGCCTAAAGCTTGCCATACATGGGGAGAGAGTTTCTTTTGGAAATTAAGACATTTAAATGCTCCCATGAATACTTGAAAAATTTAAAGCTACACACATGCCCAGGACTGGATGTATGCTCAGAAAAGATCTGAGCAAACCCTAAGCTATCATCTTGGCAGCTCTCTAGACCCAGTGCAAGCAGGAAATTAAGGCTAAGGGAGAGTTGTAAATGGTCTGCCTAAGTAGTATCGAAAGAGTGTCTCAGGATAGAGAATCTGCAAAGACTGGGAGAGGTTTTTTTTTTTTTTTTAAACTCCTAGTTTTCAAGGGAATCCCTTCCAAGGCACTAGCCGAACACAGGCTAAAAGAACAGAACTTTTAGTGATTACACGTGAGAAGGAATACAGTCTTTGCAAAAGTAGATTGGAAAAAGTCACTAATCAAATGGATGACTGGGCATTTGTGAAATATCCACAGCTAACATACTTAATGATGAAAGTCTGAAAGCTTTCCACCTGAGATCAGGAACTAGACAAGGATTCCCACTTTAACCATTGCTATTTAACATTATACTGGAAATTTTAGCCATAGAAAACTACTTTTGAAATATAGGGAAGTTTTGATATTGCAAGGTACTTCTTGCATGCTGCATATATTACATTTCTTGACCTGGATGGTGGTTATACAGATTGGTTTATTGTGAGTCATTCCTCAAGCTGTGCCCTTGTGATTTGTGCATTTTTATATCTAAATTTTAATTAAAATTAAAAACATATACCATTGAATAAAAAGTTAAACTGAGCATTTTAAGTGCATTTTGTTTTTAATATGACTACTTCCCTATCTATTTTTAATGGAATATTGTAAATATACATGAAATCATATATTAAACTTCAAGCAAATGAACGATAAATGCTTTTTACAGCAACTACTTTCCAAAGGAGAATACTGTGATATAGCATTTCTGATTTCAGCAATAAACATCTCACTGGAAGTGCTGGTATAAACTAAAGGAAAGATCTGATCTGCTGCTTTTACATTATTAGCCTGGCTGTTTCTACAGTGATTCATCCCTCTACAATTTTTTGAATATTATGGTGGGGAAATGACTCTTTCTTTCTCAAAAGACTGGCTTATAAATCATTATCTATTTATTCATGAATGCTGAATTTTCCTCATTAATGTCTGAGAGTCTGAACGTGTGTAGAAGAAATCTTTCTACTTGTACTCTGATTAATGCTAAACTCATTAAACTTTGTGCTTTTGGCATTGCTCTTGATATTTTGGAAAGCATTTTTGTTTTCTGGCAATAATGTGATAAATCCAGAACTGTTCTGATATTTTCTTGGCCAAGTCATGGAATCAAGTGCTTTCTAAGCTTCCACTGATTTTCTCAGTTCCACATATTATATTGTTCAACTATGCTTTTTTATGATGAGGTGAAAACAACTAAGGCTTTCTTCTACCTTGATAATTTACATAAAGGAGATCAAAGGAAGCCAGCATGGAGGGATATAGAGTACCCCTGTCATTCTCCTGTGGAGGACAGGTAAGTTGAGGCCATTTACCAGCAGAACTCTATCGCAGGCAGCATCACAAGACCAGAGTATGAATGGTGCTTCCAAGACTCATTACTGTGCTCATTCTATACAAGCAGCCACTTTGATGGAGACAGTGAGAATACAGTGATGGTGAGAAGAGTAGTTGGTTAATTCAGGTAAGAGCCTGAACATAATTTGGTCAAGGTCTGCTCACACAGACCAGCCAGTTCACAGCAATGTCACACAAATCACTTACAATGTTATCCAGTTGTAATTGCTAGAGCTGCCATGATAAAGTACTATAGACTGGGTTGATTAAACAACATAAATTAATTTTCTTATGGCTCTGGAGGCCAGAAGTCTGAGATCAAGGTGTCAGCAGGGTTGGCCTTTTCTGGTACCTCTCTCTTTGGCTTGCAGATGGCCATCTTTTCCCTGTGTTTTCACATGGTCTTCTCTCTGTGTCTATCTGTGTCCTAATTTCTTCTTATTATAAGGACTCCAGTCATATTGGATTAAGATCCACCCTAATGTCCTCATTTTAACACTTTAAAAACCCTATCTCAAAAAATAAAATAAAATAAAAAGACCCTATCTCCAAATACAATTACATTCTAAGGTACTGGGGGTTAGGGGTTCAACATATGGATTTTTGGAGGCATGCAATTCAGCTCATAACACTGTAAGAACTTCTTAATCTTGGTCAGGTACATTGACTTGGTATGTGCACCCAACACATTCTCAAGCCCATGCTCCAAATGTAAGTAGTTTAGCAGGTCTTTCTGAGGTGAACATAGGTGTGAAATGTGAAGAAAAAGAAAGTATGGAAGAAAGAAAGAAATGGAAATATGTGACAATACTTATAACTTCTTTGTAGCAGACATCCTAGCAGAATTTTGTAGCTAGACACATTTTAATAAGCCTAGATATTTGCAAAAGCATTGTGAAAGCTGGTTTTAAAATATCAACGTTACTAAAGCACTGTTTTGCCCCTTTCTCCTTCGTTCAGTAATATTGGAACACATACTAATGTAGGAGGATATTAGAAATTAATGACCTTCAGAGTCAAAATGAATAGATTTGAACTCATTCTATTTGCCATCAAATGTGTCCTTTCCTCAATATGACCTATGTTTTCTAATGATAATACAAGTTAACTGTCATCCAGTGTCACAGGCTGTGGCACCTTTGACTTTCTTCTTTTCTTTCTCCTTACTATAATATAGCAGTTGGAGCCAAACAGGTCTGAGTTCAAAATCAAGGTTTGCCACTTACTATCTGTGACCCTGATGTGCTATTTATCCTCTTGCTTTACATTAGTTTCCTCATATGTAAAAAATGGGATAATAACAGTCCCGATTTCATTGAATTGTTGATAGAGTCAAATGAGAAAATGAATGCATCTGACATTCAGTAAATGCATAGTAAATATTACTAACTATTGCTATTATTGCTAAGTATTACTGATTCTACCACTAAACTTTCTCTCAAAGCTGCACTTTTCTCTCTATTCATACTGCTTTTGTCCTAATTTAGGACTGGTCTTCCTGCTGCCCTGGACTCTTGGAGAGCTAATCCAGTGTACTCTTTTCATCCACTTTTCCCTGTTCTCTTTAAAACCCTTCAATAACTTCAAATTATCCAGAAAATAAGGTTGAATTGCTTTAAACTGACTTTTTAGGCTCTTAGAATTTTAGATGAATGTCTCTTTTCACTCCTCCTTGGTCTCTATCTTCTTGGTCTTGGATCAGTCACTAGAGTTGGCAGGGAGAATGCCTACTCTCAAAGTTTTTTATGAGGATTATTTAATTTAATTTCTAGAAATTCTGGCTTCTAGAGCTCCATTAACTAGCAGAGTGGCCTTGGGAAAATCAGAGAACTTCCCTGTGCTTTATTTTACTACTCTGTAAATTGACATGGTTCTCAAACTTTAGGGTGCATAAGAATCACCTGGAGAAACATGTAGACTCTAACCCTTATTTCAGAGATACTGATAATTTCTAACATTTAAAAATTGAAGTAAAGTACACTAACATGAGGTGTACATCTTGTTTTTTCACATATGTATACTCTTGTATGAACACCATCCAGGTAAAGATATAAAACATTTCCAGCACTCTAGAATTTTCCCATGCCTTCGTGTCTATGTCTCTTCCAGAGATAACCATCATTCTTACTTCTATCAAGATTCCATTTTAACAGTCTGCACTAGATGATTTTTGGTGCTCCTTCTAGATCTGGTATTGTTTGGTTCTAAATTTCTAATTCAGAGGGAGAAGTGCTTTGAGTAAGTTCACATGGTTATCCCCAATTTAGATATGATTTTAAAATGTGTTTTCTGCCCCCTGACTCCTGTAGGAAACACCAGTGGAACTTCCTTTCCTTTGATTCTCTATCTCCCCAAACCTTCACATTCTTTCTTATTCTTCAGCTCTGTGCTGGTTCCTTCCCAAGGTAGGCTAGAAACACAGAATACTAAAGTTAGAGGTCAGATATTCCAGTCTCCATCAATGCAGCAGTTTCTTCTACACCATCCCAGGCAAATGGTCTTTTACTTCTGATTAAAAACTTCCAGTGCCTAAGACCTGGTTATATCACATTATTGGATATTTCTCTTTGTTAGAAAGTGTATTTATATGTTGAGCTTTATAAAATAGTCTTTGGTACATTTGCTCATAGTTATACCCTTTAGAATAGAATATCTGGTCTCTTTTCCTTATGATAGCCTTTCAAATATCTAAGACAATTGCCACAAGAACCCAAAGATTTTTTCTCATCTAGTAGTTGGAATTAGGATTCCCAGAACTTTACTAGATACTACCATGTCTTTCAAAGACCCAACTCTGAAGGTTACTATGCAACTAAGAGTCAAAATAGCCTACCAGGGGAGGAACTACACTTTATTCTGTAACACAAATGTTGGAACAATAATGTATAGGTTCTACCCCATTGGGACATACAGAACAGCATACATCTCTTCTCTCTCCTCAGCACCAGTTTTGTGAACATGCGACCCCTGCAGTTCCACTGATCTCATGACTTGATGTTCCTCATGCTTGGTCTGATGCTCTGCTGTTGTTTTCTTAAAATTCTTACTATATTTTGAACAAAGGTCCCCAAATCTCACTTTTCACTGGGTCTCACAAATTAAGCAGCCTGTTCTTACTTTCTGGTTGTGTTACATTTGCTAATGTTCTGCATATTTTGATTTTTCTTCTTTAATAATACTTCCTATAATGGCCATTAAGAGTGTATTATATTTTATAGTCCTTTTTGCTTACTTCAGAGCACTTTTCCTCGGAGCAACGAATATAAGATCAAAATTATAATCATACTCATATTATAGATGAACAACCTAGAGCTTAAAGAAATTAAGTGAACTGCCAAGTTTTTGTAGCTTATTAGTAACAAAGCTAGGCTGGAACTAGATCTCCTGACTTCAACATCATTTGGGTAAAGCTTTCCTGCCTTTCTCCTAGAATAGTACTTTATTCCAACTTCCCAGGGTTCAGATTGGATACTCTAAACTTATTAACTTTCCAGGTTCCTACATTTTTCCTGTTAGTTCACTCTCTAAGCATTGTACTTCAACTTGAAATTGTGTATTGCTGACTCATCTGTAGTCTAGAGTTCCCTCTATTTGCTCCTCAGGCCATTTATCCATAATTGCCTAGTCTTTCCTTATCTAATAATTGAAGATTATTTCCCTACTCTAAGTGATTTACCCTGAGCTTGCATTTCTTAAAAAAGTAATCTCAAGTTAATTTTGAGAGAATTCCAGTGCAATCTCACCTTTTTCTCCCTCGATTATGATTCTGATCTATAGCTAATCTCCAGATCATTAAGGATGTTCCAGTAATTGGAAAGACATCTTCATATTTTTTTTTCATTAAGTGCTCATCTAACTTGTGAAGGGTAGTTAAACTAACTTAAGCTGCTGAGACTTGCCTTACTTGACCAAAAAGAAATCCAAAGCAATCCTATAAAAATGTAGCTTCATTTGCAATTATATTAGTCAGGGGAAGGGAAATGGAGAGTATAATGTAACAAGGTTATAATGATCATCTTAATACGGCAAGATTGATAGTGGCATGAAGCCTCAACATTGGTGTTACCTCTACATACTCCACAGACTGATTCCTTAGGCTTGTGGGCTGTCTTGGCCAAATAGGACTGTGGAGTTGGTGTCTTTGTCTTCTGGTGACAACTCTGACTCAGGTTCTGTTTCCTAGAGAGCCCAGGCTAAGATATACATTTGCAGATGCCATGTTCACCTCCTGAAGTTGTCTACCAATATTATTTGCTAGTTCTTGGGGGATAAAATAAAAGGAATTTTTGTGTGTGTGTGTGTGGTATGCGGGCCTCTCACTGTTGTGGCCTCTCCCATTGCGGAGCACAGGCTCCGGACTCGCAGGCTCAGCAGCCACGGCTCACAGGTCCAGCCGCTCTGCAGCATGTGGGATCTTCCCAGACCGGGGCAGGAATCCGTGTCCCCTGCGTCGGCAGGTGGACTCTCAACCACTGCGCCACCAGGGAAGCCCAAATAAAAGGATTTGATTGAGATGTTTTAATTGTTCTTAAATCTGTAACATTGCTAGTTGAGGAATACTACCACTTTGAGAAGGTACCACTGACCTAAAAATAAATTGAACTGGTAATTTCTATCCCTGTTAATCATATCACTATCTTCCCCACTGATGATTTCAAAAACCGGAGCACTCTCCTTGTTCCCTCTCTTTCCTTTATCTCCACATTCAATCAGACAACTAAGCCTTGTGGTTTTTATCCCTAAATGACTTCTGCCTTCCATTTCCACAGCTATACCTGCACAATACACACTATACCAACATGCGACAAACTATAAGTACCCACTAAAACTCAAGTCAGCACGGCTTCTTACCTAGTGTTTGCAATAAATTCTTAATTGGTGTCCTTTGGCAACTTTAGAAGCCATTCTCTACATGGCAGTAAGATTGGACTTTCAATAGTGCAAATCAGATTATGTCATTCCTCTGATTACAACTCCACCCTAATTCTTCATCCTTTTATTCTGTGTTTCTTTGTAAAAGAGGACTTAATACCATCTATAATATGTTTTTTCCTTGTTTTTATTGTTCTCTTCTTTCTCCCCACAACCCCAAGCTACAGTGAGAAGAAAGAGCTTCCTGTGTTAGTCATCATTAATTTCCCCATGCTTACAAAAGTGTGGGCACTCAATAGGTACTCAAAAATTATTCACTGAATAAATAAGTGAACCTACAAACCAGGGCTGAAATACAGCCCATCTCTATTCCAGACCATTGTCTCCAATCTCCCAGTGCTAACACCAAACATTGGCCACCCCCTGGCCCCCCTGGGGTTGGCTGTCAGGACTTGCACCTCCTCTGCTTACCATTTTGGCTTGGCTAGAACCAGAGATCTCAAACTGATTAGGGTCTGGCTTCCTCTCTTTTTTCCTCTAAGCCTCTTTAATATATCTTCAGCTCTACAACTCTAGGAACACTTGTTTCTCTTATCTGATTTTAGCCTATGACTAATCATGCCTTACTGTCTTTTCTTTCCCTATATCCGAGGTGGAATAGGCTGCCATTCCCAGCCTCCACTGCTCCAGCTCCCTCCCTGAGCCAACCAATGCTTGTAAAATATCACATACCCTTTAAACCCTGCAGGGTTCAGTAGATCCCAGGTGGAAAGTGCTTGGAGTGACTAAGCCAGATGAGTGCCTCCTTCTGATTACATAACATATTAAGGAGAAATGTTTCCTCCAAGCTGAGATTTGTGAGGCTCCATTGCTTAAAGATAAGCACTTTTTCATAAAAAAAAAGTGTGTATATTTGTGCTCACTGAATCCACCTATGAATTTGTGATGAGAATACCATTGTTCAGCCCCTGGAGAAAAATTGAGCTGCATTTGAATTATTCCCAACTGTTTTCTGATATTAAAACTTAGCCGTTCACTTAGAAGTCAAGAAAGATTGCAATAAGCAGCTGGTAAAACAGTCCTAATGGCAGAGATGGGATGTTGAGCACAACTTTGGCTGGCATTTTCAGGATTTTTAAATGCTTAGTTGTAACTGCCACTTCCATAAGGATTTCATGCAGATTAATAATGTAAGGAAAAGGCCATCTTTCTAGTAATTGAACACAGTAACTGTTAGGACTTTTTCTGGAAAAATAAGGAAAGAGGAGGAATTTGTTTCCTTGTATGTCCATCCTTATTTTTATTTTGTTTTTCTTCTTTAAAAATCTGTATACTGTTACTGGTCAATTATTTCTCAATAAACTGAAAAAAATTTACATTTCTATTAACATTGTATCATGGTAATAATAATATGTAATATAATTATATATATACATATGTGCTTATAGGCAGATACCTATACATGTATATCTGTGCACATATATAATATTAGGTAGACTTATTTTGATGATAACAAATAATGTGAATAAATGAGCTGGACTAGTAAGCATACTATAATAGGCACTCAATAAATATTAGACATTATTACTGTTATATTATTATTATTCATATAAATAACAATACATTAAAATAGAATAAAAGGGTCAACTTCCAGCATGACAGTGTGGGGACCTCCACTGTCCTGCTTCCCAGTGAAACTAGTAAAAAGTATAAAAATCCAACTATTTAAAATGGTCATAAGTGCAAAAAACAAATAAAGAAACATCTATTCAAAAGCATCTGTGAGAAAGCTGTAAAAAGGTGGTGTGTGTGTGTTGTACTTGAATCAGAACACTTCCTCCCAGCTCATCAAGGCAAATATTCCACTCCAGACTGCTATAGTCAAGAACTCAGGGCTCCCACTCACCACAGCACACAAACAGGTAGGGATGAGCAAGATATCAGCATTTCTCATCCTACCCAAGCTAAGGCTAAGTCCTAGATGAATGTGGTTGAGTGGTATGGGTTTCCTACTGAATATATTTCCTGAGCTGATTCAGATCAGTTAAGATGTATATAGTAAACCCTAAAGCAACCACTATAAAAATAACTCAAAATATAGTGAAAAAGTAATTAAAGAAATGAACATGCTACATTAGATAATATTCACTTAATGTAAACACAAACAATAAAGGAGAAAAAGGTTCAAAAAAGACAAAAGACATACAGAACACAAAAGGTAAATGCAGACATAAATCAAACTACAGTTGATTCTCAATATTTGTGGTAGTTATGCTCTCTAATCTCACCACAAACACTCAGTTAGTGATGACTGAATCATCTCTTCTAGGAGAAATAGAGTTAGGTTCTTGTGAAACTCTGGTCACAGCATTTCATCAAACAATCAATACAGAACCACATTTTCCATGTGTTTCTGTTTAAGGATGACTGACTGAATATGCATTGTTGATTCCTTTACAGTGATCTTGTGGTCAACAGCATTATAACTCATGCCTGAACAAAGCTTGTCTAAGACATAGATTTTTTCCATAAGGCATATCACAGCCTTGTTGCACTTAGGGTTGGTAGATAGCACTTCAGCACTACGTTTGGGGGCCATTATAAATAGAGAAATCACCAATGAAAAGCAGAAAAATGCAAACAATATGACACTAAACAGACCATGAAAAGAACACTTGTTTACAGTATTAAGCTGAAACAAGGCAGTGTGTTACCTTGTTTGACCTCAGCTTGAAATGTGCATGCCAAGAGACTCAAACTTTTCACTGCTCTATGCTTGTCTGCAGGTGGCTCCCAAAACACTGCAAGTATTGGTTTAAGGTTACAAATAAATTTTAATGAGTACATTAATTCACATATATGGTATGTCTGAAAAATAAGGATTGTCTGTATATCAATACAAACATTAAATGTAGATGGTTAAAGTAGTTCAATCTAAAGGCAGAGAATATCAGACTGGATTAAAAAAAAACACAGAAACATAGTCTAACTATAATGATGTCAAGTTCCAGTCCAATAGGGCAACATAGGAGGTTCCTGAACTGCCCTCCTCAATGAACACACCTAATGTACAACTACACATGGAGCAATTTCCTCTGAAAGAAATCCAGAAACTAGCTGAGTGACTGTTACTCATCAGGCCCATGTCAAAACAAGTAAAAAAGGCTGAGACACAGTATAGCCATAACCCCCACCCCTGGCATAGCACTATGCGATCAGAAGGGAATTCCCAACTCCCAGATTCTCCTTAAAGTGAAAAGTTTGGACTCCACATCAAGTGTGCCAACTTTTAAGACACCTTCATTAGGGATAGAGCTGTTTTTGAAAAACTAAACAAAATAGACAAACTTTTAGCTAGTCTAAGACACCTTCATTAGGGATAGAGCTGTTTTTGAAAAACTAAACAAAATAGACAAACTTTTAGCTAGTCTAACCAAGAAAAAAAAAAGAGAGAACTCAAATATCTAAATTATAGGTGAAAGAGGAGACAGTACAACTGACACTACGCAGGTGCAAAGAATCACAAGAGACTACTATAAACAATATACACCAAAAAATTGAACAACCTAGAAGAAATGGATAAATCTTAGAAACATACAACCTACTAATACTGAATCATGAAGAAATAAAAAAAAAAATTCGAATAGACCAATAGGGAGATGATTGACTCAGCAAAGAAAAAAAAAAATTCCCAACAAAGACAAGTGCATGGATTAATTTAAGCAAATATTTAGAAAAGACTTAATACCAATCCTTATAAAACTCTGAAAAATTAGAAGAGGAGGAAACCCTCTTAAGCTTATTTTACAAGTTGAGCATTACTCCAGTATCAAAAGCAGACAAAGATACAAGAAACAAAAATTACAGGCCAATATCCCTGATGAAAATAGATGTAAAATTCCTCAACAAAATTTTAGCAACCAAATTCAACAGGACATTAAAAAGAGCATACAACCATGACCAAGTGAAATTTATTTCAGGGATGCAAGGATGGTTCAACATTAACAAATCAATCAATGTGATATACTGTATTAACAAATTGAAGGATAAAAAACATAAGATCATCTAAATAGATGCAGAAAAAGCATTTAACAAAATTTAACATCCATTTGTGATTAAAAACTCTTAACAAAATAAGTATAGAGGGAACATACCTCAACCTAATACAGGCCATATATAACAAGCCCACAGCTAACATCACGCTCAACGGTGAAAAGATGAAAACTTTTCTTTAAGATCTGGTGCAAGACAAGAATGCCCACTATTACCATTTTAATTCAGTATAGTACTGGAAATCCTAACCAGATCAATTAGGCAAGAAAAAGAAATAAAGGGCCTCCAAATCAGAAGGAAGAGTAAAACTGTATCTATTTGCAGATGATGTGATATTATATACAGAAAACCCTAGAGATCCACCAAACCTGTTAGTACTAATAAACAAATTCAATAAAGTTGCAGGATACAAAGCCAATATACAACATTTGTTACTTTTTTTTTTTTCTTGGTATGCAGGCCTCTCACTGTTGTGGCCTCTCCCGTTGCGGAGCACAGGCTCCAGACACACAGGTTCAGCGACCATGGCTCACGGGCCCTGCCGCTCCACGGCATGTGGGATCTTCCCAGACTGGGCCCTGCATTGACAGGCGAACTCTCAACCACTGCGCCACCAGCGAAGCCCAAAATTTGTTATATTTTTATACAATAATAAACTATCAAAGAAAGATAAATTGAGAAAACAATTCCATTTTCAATAACATCAGAAGGAATAAAATACTTAGGGATAGAGTTAGAAAAAGAAGTACAAAACTCATACCCTGAAAACTATTAAAAAATATTGAAAGGAATTTAAAAAAACTTAAAATGGGAAAAGATCCTATGTTCATATTCTGCAAGATTTAACATGTTAATATGGCAATACTCTTCAGGCTGATTTGTGGATTCAGTGGAATCCTTAGCAGAATCTCAACTGACTTTTTGTAGAAAATGAAAACCTGATTCTAAAATTCACATGGAATTGCAAGGAATATTTAAATGAAGATCACAGTAGGAGAGCTGACATTTCCCAATTCAAAATCTATCGCAAGGCAACAGTAATCAAGACAGTGTGGTGCTGGCATATGGAAACACATATAGATAAATAGAGTGGAACTGAGAATCCAGAAATAGACCCACTTAGTTATGGTCAACTGATTTTTGATAAGGGTGCCAAGACCATCTATGGGGAAATAATGGTCTTTTCAACAAATGATTTTGGGACAACTGGATAGCCATATGCAAAAAGAGTGAATTTGGATTCTTACCTCAAGCCATATACAAAAATTATCTTAAAACTAACCAAAAGCTAAATATAAGAAGTGAAACCATAAAACTCTTAAGGAAAAATAAAGGTTGAATTTGCATGAAGTTGGATTTGAAAAAGGATTCTTGGATATGACACAAGAAACAAAAAAAATAATTGACAAGCTGGACTTCATCAAAGACAAAACCACAATGAGGGGTGTGGCCAAGATGGTAAAGTAGAAAGATCTGAGCATACATCCTTCTATGGACACAACAAAATTACAATGATTACACAGAAACTATTGATGAGGAATACCTGAACACTGGCAGAAATGATTTTCTACAACTAAAGACATTAAGGAGGAACCACAAGATGGGTAGGAGATAGTACAGGGTATAGTCAAGACCCATACCCCCAGGCAGGTGACCAAAAATGGAAGGATAATTACAATTGCAGAGCTTCTCCCCAAGGAGCGAGGGGCCCAAGCCCCTTATTGGGCTCCCCAGCCTGGGAATCCTGCACCAGGAAGATAAGCCTCCAGAAGGTTTGGCTTTGAAGGCCAGTGTGACTTACTTTCAGGGGAGCCAGAGGGCTGTAAGAAATAGGCTTCACTCTTAGAGGGTGCACAAAAAAATCTCACACACTCTAAGACCCAGGGCAGAAGCAGTAATTTGAAAGGGGCCTGGGTGAGATGCACCTGCTGATCTTGGAGAGCCTCCCAGAAAGGCAGGAGGCAACTGGAGCTCATCTTGGGGAAACAGATGCTGGTGGCAGCATTTTGGGGGAGCTCATTCCACCATGAAGACATTGGTGCTGGCAAGTGCCATTTTGCAATCTTCCCTCTAGCTTATTAGCACTGAGACCCAGCCCCACCCACCAGCCTGTCAGCACTAGTACTCGGATGCCTCAGGATAAGCAACTAGCTGGGTAGAGATATCCCACCCACCAGCAGGCTGGCTGTCTTAGGACCCCCGAGTCCCCAGCAACCCCAGGAGCCAGCCCCATCCACTAGAGAGGCCAGGACATGTCCCTGCCCATCAGTGCACTGGCACTAGTCCCAGGACCAGCCTCACCCACGATTAGCTCTGATTCCTGGTACAATGTTGAATAGAGTGGGGAGGATGAACATTCTTTTCTTCTTCCTGATCTTAGTGAGAAGGTATATAGTTTCTCACCATTAAGGTTGATGTCATCTATAGGGTTTTTGTAGATGTTATCAAATTGAGGAATTACCTTTCTATTCCTAGTTTGCTAACAGTTTTTATCATGGATGGGTGTTGGATTTTTTTCAAATGCTTTTTCTACGTCTATTGATATGATCACATGTTTCTCCTTTAGTGTGTTGATATGTTGACTGATATTAGTTATTTTTATTTTTATTTTTTTGCGGTACGTGGGCCTCTCACTGTTGTGGCCTCTCTCGTTGCGGAGCACAGGCTCCAGACGTGCATAGTTAATATTTGAAGGTTGAACCAGCCTTGTATACATGGAATAAATTCCACTTGGTCATTTTGGTGTATAACACTTTTATACATTGTTGGAGTCAATTTGCTAACATTTTGTTGAGAATTTTTGCATCTAGGTTTATGAGCGGTATTGGCCTGTAGCTTTACTTTCTTGTAATATCTTTGTCTGTTTTGAATATTAGGGTAATCCTGGACTCATTAAATGAGCCAAGTAGTGTTTCTATTCTGGAAGAGATGGCTGAGAATTGATATTATTTCTTCCTTAAATGTTTGTTAAGAATTCGTCAGTGAGTCCATCTGGACCTGGTGCTTTCTGTTCTGGAAGGTTATTATTGATTAAATTTCTTTAAGAGATACAGTCCTAGTCAGATTATTATTTTCCCTGTGTGAATTTTATAGATTATATCTCAAGGAATTGGTCTATTTCACCTGTTATCAAATTCACGGGCATAGAGTTCTTCATAATATTCCTTTATTATCCTTCTAACGTCCATGAATTCAGTAGTGATTTCCCCTCTTTCATTTCTGATGTTAATAATTTGTGTCTTTTCTCCTTTTTTCTTAGTTAGCTTAGCTAGGGTTTTATCAATGTTACTGATCTTTTCAAAGAACTAGCTTCTGGTTTTGTTGACTTTTCTCTACTGATCTCTTGTTTTCAATATCACTGATTTCTGCTCTAATTTTTACAATTTCTTTTCTTCTGCTTATTTTGGGTTTATTTTCCTCTTTTTTAACACAAAGGTGG
Source organism: Grampus griseus (assembly GCF_964374135.1). Taxonomy (NCBI): domain Eukaryota; kingdom Metazoa; phylum Chordata; class Mammalia; order Artiodactyla; family Delphinidae; genus Grampus; species Grampus griseus. Next base: position 72,977,714 of record NC_139009.1, on the reverse strand, counting down.
AAGCTTAGATTATTATTATTAATTTTTTGTACGGTACGCGGGCCTCTCGCTGTTGTGGCCTCTCCCGTTGCAGAGCACAGGCTCCGACACGCAGGCTCAGCGGGCATGGCTCATGGGCCCAGCCGCTCCGCGGCATGTGGGATCTTCCCGGACTGGGGCACGAACCCCTGTCCCCTGCATCGACAGGCGGACTCTCAACCACTGCGCCACCAGGGAAGCCCGGAAGCTTAGATTATTGACTTTATATATATCTTCTATTCTTATCCTAGAAAAATCCTATAAAATACTATAAATTTCCCTCAAGCCCTATTTTCACTGCATCTCACAAATTTTGATTAATTATATTTTCATTTTCCTTTAGCTTGAAATTTTTTAAAATTTCTCTTGAGACTTCTTTAACCCATGTGTTATTTAGAAATGTGTTGTTTAGTCTTCAAGTATTTCGGGGTTTTCCAGTTATCTTTCTTTCTGTTATTGACTTCTATTTTAATTCCGGTGAGGTCTGAGAACATACTTTGTAAAATTTCTATTCTTTTTAGTTTGATAAAATGTGTTTTATGGTGCAGAATGTGATCTGTGTTAGTGAATGTTCCATGTGAGCTTGCAAAGAATGTATATTTTGCTTTAGTTGGATGAAGCATTCTGTAGATGTCAGTGAGACTTTCTTGATTGATGGTGCTGTTGAGTTCAACTATATCCTTACTGATTTTCTGCCTGCTGGACCTGGCAATTACTGATAGAAGAGTGTCATATGGTAATTCTGTGTTTAACCTTTACGAAATTACCAAACTGTTTTCCACAGTGGCTTCACTATTTTACATTCCCACCAGTAACACAAATGTTCAATTTCTTCACAACCTTGCCAATACCCGCTATTATTTTCCATTTTTCAAAACGATATCCATCACAATGGGTGAAAATTGGTATATCATTGTTGTTTTGATTTGATTTCCCTAATGGCTCATGATGTTAAGCATCTGTGGTTTCCTTTTGTGGTGATAAAAATGTTCTAAAACTGACTGTGGTGATATTTGCATGTACCTGTAAATATACGAAAAACGAATAAATTGTCTGCTTTAAATGGTATGTGAATTGTGTCTCAATAAAGCTGTTTAACAATAGAGAAAACCAAAAGATAGAAAAGGAAAAAAGAAAAGCTAATTTGTGCATAATGGCACTAACACAATGATATAAATGTTCACTCTATAGATAGTTCTAAAAAGAAAATGTGCTGCCATGAACAATTGAAGTGTCCAAGGGAAAGAAAGTATGTGCAGAGAGTAAACCTGAATACTTTAAATCCTTGCTACTAAAGGTATGGTCCCTAGAGCAGCAGCAGCATCGCCTGGGAATGAGTTAGAAATGCAGAATCCCAGGTTCCTACTCCAGAACTACTGAGTCAGGATCTGCCTTTAAACAAGATTCTCAGGCGACTCCTTTGCACATTTAAGAAAACACTGGAAGACACACAGAAAAGTGAGCTTAGGCCATGGGAAGTCTTGAGGGGTGGAAAGCAGGGCAATTCTAAGATCCCCTAGGGAGGAATAAATGTAACATGGCTCTGGCAAAGGTTTCAGTCTCCAGATGAGTATTCTCTTGAAGATTCACATGGCCAGAAATCAGTGATTTGGTAGAAGGATTTTGCTAAGATCATATTCTAACAATATAAACTTGTTTCATTTTATTTAAACATATTTAGTGTTTAGTGTTATTTACTTTTATTTTATATGGCTCCAATAGTTGGAGAAAAGTCATAAACTAACACAACAATCTACGATTTAACAAGATCACCAGTGATCCCTATGGTAGATCCAAGTTCAAGAAGCACTGGGGGAATGGAACTAAGGGAGCCAGAAATTGACAACCTAGGGAAATTCTTGGAGAAAAAAATAACAAAACTGCTGTAATTGTCTACATTTTGGTGGAAAGATCTTGTGGTCAACAACAGGTAAGCATATGGCTTTCTGTCAAATAAGAATACAAAAGTGAGAATACTAATATAAGTGAATAACTGTGCCAACACAACTAATCAGAAAGAACACAAAACTGTTCTGTAACACTACATTGGCATTAACCATCACAAAAAGCAGTGTTTTTGCCCCAAGTCTCTCCTTTTATAGCAGTAGGAAAGGGAAGCCTGGGCTTTGTACCCCAAAGACTAAGTTCTGTGTTTCAGCTCTGTTTTCTGCCCACCTTGTGCTTCCATTTCCTATTTTTTAAATATATTTATTTATTTATTTTTGGCTGTGTTGGGTCTTTGTTGCTGTGCGCAGGCTTTCTCTAGTTGCAGAGAGTGGGGGTTACTCTTTGTTGTGGTGCCTGGGCTTCTCATTGTGATGGCTTCTCTTGTTATGGAGCACAGGCTCTAGGCACATGGGCTTCAGTAGTTGTGGCTCATGGGCTCAGTAGTTGTGGCTTATGGGCTCCAAAGCGCAGGCTCAGTAGTTGTGGCACATCGGCTTTGTTGCTCCGCGGCATGTGGAGTCTTCACGGACCAGGAGTTGAACCTGTGTCCCCTGCATTGGCAAGTGGATTCTTAGCCACTGCACCACCAGGGAAGTCCCTGTTTCCTACTTTAAATGGAACTAATGTTTCCTCTTTCTAACACGCTTGACTTGGTGACTATCAATGTAATAATGTTGGTGAAGATGCCTTGAAAACTGTAAATGTTGCTAATTATTTTTAAAACCACAGACCATTTCCTTTTCCTCTGTCCTAAAGATGTTTGTAGATCGATTGAGGTTCATGATCCTTCCCTTCCTAAAGAGCTCTCTGTGTATATATTTTGTATGGGCACACGGGGAAAGTGAGATACTTGAGCTCAAAGTGTTATCACGGGGTTAGTAGTAGCAGCATGCTATTGTTTATTCCCACTTCTTACATCTTCCCATTGAGCTTTTCCATTCCACCACATGGTTGATAATATTCCTAAACACCACTGTTTGCAGTTATAATCCTTTACATTTTACTCTTGCTTCCAGATCCCCTGTCTCTGCTCCAATCTGGAACACACTCTGGGGACTATTTCATTTATGGCGCCTTCCTGTTCAAGCCTTGGATAGTTTCTTTTTCACACCCCCCGGAGCTAATTTTGTCATTAACGTTTCAGGAAATACACAGAGGCATTTTAAGTGAAATACAAATTAGAAAACTCTGCTGTTCTTAGTTACTCTTTTCTCCCATATTTGAAAAAAAAAAATCACTATCCAATTACCCAAGTCACATTTATCCTTTTTAAACTCCCTCAGTTGTTGTCATTATTCTGCCAAACTCTCTATTTCTAGCCCCTTAGATAGAAATTATGCCCCTTTTGGAGCAACTGTGGAGAGAAAACCGAAGCACAATATATCTAGAGAAAAAAATTCCTTGAGGCACAAAAAGAGCTATTTCCCTTAGCACTTGGCACAGACTTCTGCTTTGTCGGTTCTTGTAGTTGTGAATGTGTGAATCTCTGTTGCACTGACACAATTTCTGGCTCATAGTAATCAATCAATATAAATTTAGTTGGTCAATGTAGATGAAGAAAGCTTTTGTTTAACAAATTATAGATGAAGATTATGCTCTTTATTTATTTATTTTATTTTTTTATTTTGCGGTACGCGGGCCTCTCACTGTTGTGACCTCTCCCGTTGCGGAGCACAGGCTCCGGACGCGCAGGCTCAGTGGCCATGGCTCACGGGTCCTGCTGCTCCGCGGCATGTGGGATCCTCCCGGACCGGGGCACGAACCCGTGTCCCCTGCATCGGCAGGCAGACTCTCAACCACTGCGCCACCAGGGAAGCCCTATGCTCTTTGTTTTTTATTTATTTATTTTTTGCGGTACGCGGGCCTCTCCCTGTTGTGGCCTCCCGCTATTGTGGCCTCTCGCGTTGCGGAGCACAGGCTCCGGACGCGCAGGCTCAGCGGCCATGGCCCACGGGCCCACGGGCCCAGCCGCTCCGCGGCATGTGGGATCTTCCCAGACCGGGGCACGAACCCGTGTCCCCTGCATCGGCAGGCGGACTCTCAATCACTGCGCCACCAGGGAAGCCCCTATGCTCTTTATTTTTTAAAGCTAACATTTCATTGATTTTTTTTACTATGTGCCAAGCACTCTGGTAAGTACATGCAATGCATTATCTCATTCAGTTTCCTACCAGCTCCACAGTCCCATGAGGTAGTGTTCATTACTACAGCCAATTTACCAGAAACGGAACACATCGGACTATGTCAAGAAGTCGTTAGGTTTCCAGAATGAGTATTAATGGATGGACCTAGAGATTTTCATACTGAGTGAAGTAAGTCAGACAGAGAAAGTGGAATATCGTATGATATCACTTACATGGGGAACCTAAAAAAAAAACCGATACAAATGAACTAATTCACAAAACAGAAACAGACTCACAGTAATTTACGGTTACTGGGGGGAAGGGTGAGGGGAAAGGATAGTTAGGGAGTTTGGGATTGACATGTACACACTGCCATATTTAAAATGGATAACATACAAGGACCTACTGTATAGCACAGGGAACTCTGCTCAATATTATGTAACAACCTAAATGGTAAAAGAATTTGAAAAAGAATAAATACATGTATATGTAAAAAAAAAGTAGTTTTCCACATTGAGTATTAATGCCATTAAGTATTAACTGAGTCAATGAATTAATGGAACATGTTGGAACATATGTTTTATTTCATCAGGCAAAGCTTCCTAGCATAAAATTAACCAGCAATTATTAAGCACTTACAGTGTGCCAGGCACTATGATGTGATTTACATAATTTATTTATTTAATTCTAATACTTATGTGGGTAATATTTGATAATGTATTAATTAATATTAATATTTCCCTTTCATAGATGAGACAGCTGAAACTAAAAATGTTTGAGGGGAAAACCAAAGACTGGAGAGAAATGGGAGGGCTGGGCTTTGCAAGCAGGACTGAAAGCTTAGCCCACGTGGTACAATGGTTGGCTCACCAGTGAATCAACAACACCATCAAAAATTCACCCTCCCCTGACCAGCCTTCCTTGGGACATCTCCTTTGAATTCACCTTTTCTGGATGAGGAAAGAGCCATGGAATTGTCACCATATCTGTGGCCTCTGTGGCCTTATAAGCAATGGAGCAAATGTCTTCTAGGGAAATTTATTCTAAGTATAACTTTGTATCCTGTTTTAGTTTTCATTTAACATTATGATGTAAATGTTTTCTGATGTTTTCTAAATAAGCATAATTTTCAATGGCTGCTTATTCTTTTTTAAGTATAATTTAATTATCCATTCTTTATTATTGACTATTCTTTCCTTTTCTGTTATTTTACATAATGCTGTAATAAGTACCTCTTTACATAAACTCCCCCCACACCCCTGGTTTATGTATAATGCATAAGGAAGGTCCCTAGATATAAATTTGTGGGCTTGACTATTTTAAGTCTCTTGATGCACATTGACAAATTTCCATCTAAAAGTCCTCTACCAATTTATACCACCCCCATCAGGCTCACTACACCCTCGAGTCAGGTATAGAATTAAAATAGAGAAACCTTTGCTAATTTTATGGATGAAAACTCCATCACATTATTATAATTGGTGATTGTTTAATTATGAGTTGAAATTATTTTTCAATATTTACCAGCCACTGAATCTCCTTATTTGACAATTTTCAGTTCCTGTTTTTTTGCCCCAGTGAGATTTTACCGCTTTGTCTGTATTTCTTTCTTATTGGGAAATTCAAACTTTTGCCATATTTATTGTATTTTTCCAGTTATTGTCTCTGCCTGGAGCAGAAACAGAAGTAAATATATTGTTGAAACCAAGGGAGAAGAAGAGGCTTTAAACAAAGAAGGAGTGATGGTAGTTTGCAACGTTACAAAGAGACCCAGTGAGATAAGGCCTGAGTAGTATCCATTTTTTCCCCACACACTGTAATGAATGGTAACAAAGCTTATAGTTGACTCTGACCGGAGGGGCAATAATTTACTATTGCACATTAAAAGGAAAGTCATTTATCACTAAAAATAATCTATCTGGGAGTGGTTAACAAATAAATGTGTGACATATTCGATACCACATTGGCAAGGAACCTCAGTCCCTGCATAACCCATCATCTTACAGAAGAGCAAACTGAGGCTCCAGAGAGAAGTGCAGTGACTCTGGTCCATATAATATAGATTATAATCAGATTTTCAGATTCCAAGTCTCTGCCCATATATCATGCTTGCTCTGTTACTCAAAGCAGTTCAGATGGAAATATTTTTTGATTAAAATAACAATATTTAATCAGATATATTAGGGTTCTTCAAAAAACAGAACTAAAAGAATATGTGTATGTGTGTGGGTATATATATGTGTGTGTGTGTGTGTGTGTGTGTGTGTGTGTGTGTGTAGAATTTATTTTAAGGAATCGTCTCACTCAGTTGTGGAGTCTTGGTAGGTCCAAAATTTGCAGGGTAGGTTGGCAGGCAGAACACCCAGGGAGGAGTTGCAATCTGAGTCCAAAGGCTGTCTGCTGGCAGAATTCCTTCTTGCTCAGGGGAGGTCAGTCTGTTCTGTTAAGACCTTCAACTGATTTCATGAGGCCCTCTCACATTGTGGAGGGTAATCTGCTTCACTCAACATACACCAATTTTAATGTTAATCTCACCCCCCCAAAAACAAACAAAAACAAACAAAAAAAACGAAACAAAAACCTTCACAGAAATATCCAGAATAGAAAAGCTGCGTACCATGGTCCAGCCAATTTTACACAAAAAATTCACCATCTCACCTGGTAAGAAGTTAATCAGAATTTAACTATCTTTAAGAATTTTGTTAGTTGCGGTTTTACTTTCAATGGGATATACCTCGTTGAGACCTATTACTACAGTCTTCTCTCTCCCTGTTCCCACTCCACTTTTTTGTTTGTTTAAGTCATGATCATTCTTCCCTACTTTCTGATCTTGACTGTGACCAAGCAGGGAGGTGCAGACTATGTGGAAGTAGGGGGATGCTGTTTGCACTGAATTCTTAGAAACTTATTTTCTGTAAAAATGTAATGATATTACTGTTCTCTATTCCCCTGGGGCTTTCGTACCTTTTCATTTTGAGTTCAGCAGCCACAATGAAGTTAAGATGATGGATGTGAAATGAAAATTTTCTGGTTCAGATACAATTATACCCTTCTCAGTGGCTTATTCTTTTATTTTAGTAAATATTCATTTAGCAGCCTCAGGTAGTAGAACGAATGATTACAATTTTGCCTCAAACAAAGGAGAAGACAAATACTGTTATTACATAAAGTACAAAGCAAATCACCTAATTAAATAGAGAAAGAAAATCTACAGTAATTACCGAGGTATAGGCCAGTTAACAATGCACAGTAAAAGGACCTATAATTTTAAGAAATACACCAATGCCTGATTCTTTGAGGTAAATATAATAAAGTGAATTTTTACTGAAAAAATAAAAGTTTCATCTATAATAAATTAACCTCAAATAACTTCTCAGGTGTCGGATTTCAGACTTTCCTATCTATATTTCTTCATAGAATTGAAAAAAAATTAAATTATTTGTTCTAGCTGAAAGGAACATTAACACTTAATTGTGGAAACTTAAATACTTCTTTGTTCATGTCCAAACTCTGGGAAGGCTCTGTGATTACAGCCAGCCCATGGTAGCTACATTATGTACAAATGCTCAGCTCTTAGGCATTTGGTTTTCTTTGGTACCATGGTTGCAATATTGCTTACTCTGAATGCTCAAGTTATTTCCCAGTGAGGGCTGACTCTGCCTGTCCAAGAGGACCCTAAGTCTATCAGAAACAAAAACTGTACCTTCCATCATTACTATCTCTTCCCTTTCCTACACCATTCACTTAAAGCAGTAATCATTCAGTGTGTGTGTGTGTGTGTGTGTGTGTGTGTGTGTGTGAGCGTGTGTATGTCAGTTTTGTACTCTTCGCTTTGCCAGGAAAGATTGAAGGGATTATACCAGAGTATTGCTGGAAACATTTTAGAGCTTTCCTCATGGCATTATGCAATGTACTAACCACTCTGGATTTTCACCACATCTGATTATCTTGTCACAAAGACTTGATTAAAAACATGAGAGCTATCAAGGTCCCTTAGTCAAATAAAACACTATATTAGTAACTCAGATTACATTCCAAATTTCCTACCTATTTTCATCTTTGTCCCTTTAAATGGTTAAAGAGAATTGTCATTAAGAATTCTCTCCTTGGGAGGGATAAATTAGAAGTATGGGGTTAACAGATACACATTGTTAATATAAAATATATACCATATATAAAATATATAAACAACAAGGACCTGTTGTATAGCACAGGGAACTATATTCAATATTTTTTAATAACCTATAGTGGAAAAAGAATCTGAAAAAATATATATATGTGTGTAACTGAATCACTTTGCTCTATACCTGAAACTAATACAACACTGTAAATCAACTACACTTCAATAAAAATTAAAAATTAGAAAAAAAGAATTCTCTCCTTTTCACATGCCCACAGCAGATAATCCAGGGTTTCCAGAACCCTCCTCACTTCTACCTGCTCCTGTGCAGTTATGACCTTAGCTCTAAATTCATTGAGAAGATGGTTAAATCCAAGCAATTTCCTCCCATTTCTTTTTTTTCACCTCTGACTCTTCCTGTATCTTTACCCTTCATTGTTTTGTCTTGGGTCCATTCTCTCAAAGTTTTCCCCAGATTTTGTTCTTCAATGATCTCTTCTATCATCAATCTATCCCTCTTCATCCATAAACTTTCTTAGGTTACTTCTGTCCTAAAATCAATTCTAGTACACCAGGTACCATTTCCTTCTCTTCTCTCTACAATGGCTGGAAGTCTTCCATTATTTCTTTTTCCTGCACTTCTTTCAGCTCCCCCCAGTTTAATGTATGTCCCCAATTTTTTTTCCCCTAAAACTGTCCTCTCAACAGTTTCCAGTGACTTCTAAACTAATCCATCTAATAATCAAGTCAAGGGATTATTTTTCACTCTCTAGCCTCCTTGAGTTTCCAGCAACAGTGCAGTCTATTTTGAAAATTTCTTACCTGAAATTTATTCCTCCCTTGGTTTCCCTAAAAATATAATCTCCTGGAACTCTCCCTGCTCCCTCTATTATCACCTTCTTTGTTTCATTTGCCAGCTCTTTTTTTTTTTTTTTTTTTTTTTGCGGTACGCGGGCCTCTCACTGTTGTGGTCTCTCCCGTTGCGGAGCACAGGCTCCGGACGCGCAGGCTCAGCAGCCATGGCTCACAGGCCCAGCCGCTTCGCGGCATGTGGGATCTTCCCGGGCCGGGGCACGAACCCGTGTCCCCTGCATCGGCAGGCGGACTCTCAACCACTGTGCCAGCCGGGAAACCCCCATTTGCCAGCTCTCGACTCAATTTTATAATCTAGTGGAAAGAGCACTGGTTTTGTATCATAACTGAATCCCAATCCTAGTCCTTTCATAACTAATTTCTTCAATGGAAGATTGCTTACTCCCTGTGGTTCTCAGCTTTTACAGCTATAAAATGGAGGTGGGGGATAGTCTACATCACCGGATTTTAAGTGTGTTCCACAGAATCTTAAGAATGCCTTTCAGATTTCTCACCCACCACCGTGATTCCCTTCCTTGTCCCAACCACAAAAGCTACACTAATTTGGTTTAGGTATTGAGTATCCACAATACATTTCTACCACTAGGAAAGATGAATCTGGAAATACAAGTAGTTTGGATGAGTGAGTCCAATGACTGTTAACCTAAATGAGTTGATAGAGACCATTTCCAAAGACCATTTCCAAAGTTGATAGAGACCATTTTCCAAGGGAAAATACATAATGAAATGGGATAAAACAGATGCCGGGCATGCCATCTGTCGGGATGGTATTCATTAAGGCAGCTCATATTCTTCACAACAAGTGATTATGTTTCAGGGGTGGTGGGTGGTGGTGGCCTCTGGACCACTAAAGCACTTCCTTATTGAAGTCCTAGCATTCATCTCTAAGATCATCTTTGATTCTAAATGTAGACGTTCAGTATTTATTTTCTGGAGTTGATGTGAGGATTATGTAAGATAATGTTTTTTTTAGAGCATTTAGCACAGTACTTGGCAGGCAGAGAGCAATTAATACATTTCTTGGTTTTTAGTACTTTTTCTGTAGCATTAAGTGAGGAAATGCCAGTGTGCATTTCCCACTATAGAGTGACCATTTTCTACAAAAATATGTTAACAGTCTGATTTGTGCTGCCTCATCTTGCAAAATCAAGATGTAGGAAAGTGATTCAATAAGCAGAAAGAGGCACTGGAGGAGGCATGTAAAGTTATCTAGCTATGAGGAGTACATTTTTATGTTTCAAAGGGTAAAAGAAAAAAAAGGTGCTGCTTGGTTTCATTAGAGCTCCTGCCCTTTGAAAGTTAGGTCAGAGGTTGTTCTCTAAAAGCAGGGCATCTGAACTTTGGAAGCCCCTCCACAAAATTTCTATCCAGAAAGCAGCAAAGATCACACTTCCCTGACTCTGGAGGGACACTTCCTCCCTGCAGTGAAATTCTTTGTTTTATATCACATCATGCTGTCTGAGAAGATAATCCTTGTGATTGTTCCTGTATTTATTTCCCCTGCAAATTGCTGGCAGGACACCTCAATTCTCTGCAGTGAATCATTATTTTGTCACAGCAGCAGCACCTAGTGGGTTCCACTTAAAATCAAAAGAATGAAAAAAAAAAAAAGAAAACAACAGCAGTTATCAGCAAAACACCAGGAACAAGGCTCAAATCTCAAACCAAGCACTAAATATCCCTGAAATTCCTACAGCAGGGTGGATGATATTTTTATGTAAAGAAATGGAGCCACAGTCTGCAATGTCGTATTGGCTGCTCTCCTGATTTGCTTAGGTTAGTTTTAGAGGAACTTCTGCTCTTGCTGTGCCTTTAAGTGTGAATGACAAAGAACAGGAGAGCAGCTGTGCCCATCAGCACCTTCCTGGGGCACTGACTTCCCAAGAAATTGGGCATTAAGCTTAAAACCAGTGCCTTAGTCACAAAAGATGGTAAGTCCATTACATGCCCCTCTGCTAAATTCTATGATGATAATTCTAGTGTGGGGCATGCCACAATTTTAAAGTCCCTAACAGTTTGTTAAGCAATTTCACATATAATACGTTGCCTGCTTCTTATGCCCATCCTATAAGAAAGATATGGGAGGATATGCCCTTTATTTCCAGGTGGAATATATGGTGACTCAGAAAAGTGAAGTGTCTTGTCCACAGTAACAAAGCTAAGAGAAATAAAAAACAAAAAAACAAAAATACAGAGCTGGAATGCAAAACTAAGCTTCCTATTTCTGAATCTGGAGTTTTACTCACTAAAGCTCTCCTGGCTTTTACAAGAGCTTCTGCAAACAGGCTTCTGCCAAATGGCAACATGATGCTGAGACCACTGTAGGCACTCTCCTGTCTTCCCCTCTCTTCAACATCTGGGACCCTGATGCCGCCACACAGACTCTCCATGCTGGCTCTCCCCATCTTATTCTCTCATTTTCGTGCCCTATTTCCTAGATGTGGATGAGTCCTTGTTCAGCTTCGTACTCCTAGTGAGTGAGGGGCTGGACAAATGATTCAGAGTAGCTGTTATGGACTGAATTGTGTCTCCCCCAATTCATATGGTGAAACCATAACTCTCAATGTGATGGTATTTGAGATGGGGCTTTGAGGAGGTAATTAGGTTTAGATGAGGTCATAAGAGTAGGACCCTCATGATGAGATGAGTGCCTTTATAAGAAGAGCCACCAGAGAGTTCTCTCTCTCTTTCTCTGTTTTTTTTCTCTTGCTGCCATATGGAGACACAGAAGAAAGGAAGCTGTCTACAAACCTGGAAGAGAATTCTCACTAGAACCAGATCATGTTGGTACCCTGATCACAAACTCTCAGACTCTAAAACTATGAAAATAAATTCCAAAATATCATCCAGTCTATGATATTTTGTTTGGCAGCCACACTAATATAGAGGCTTAATGCATTTCCTATCCTGGTGTGTGCATTTCTTTTGTAACAGGAACTAACTCGTAGACACACATGCTTTAACCAAAAGTGATGTGTAGTAGAGGCACCATGGTAGAGCACACAGTCTACCATGGTGCCTCTACCAAGTGTAAGGCTGATCTGATCATACTGGGGCTCTTTCTTTGGCTCATATAATTAGTTAACACTCCTAGGTGCATATGCTCTTAGCCGTTGCCTTTGTATTGACCCCCACCTTCTCACAACAAGCTCCTAAATAATTGAAGACTGGCCTACTGAAAACTGGTCAAGAAGTACTATTCCTGATTCAGTCATTTCTTAGCCTTGTGAATTTGGGGGATTATTTTCTCCCTGGGCTTCGGTTTCATCACTGGTAAAATAAGAAGATTAAACTAAATCATTTTCTAAGCCTTTCTCTCTTTTGACAGTAGATTTCCTGATTTCAAATGTAATATATTCTAGGCTGTCAATAAATAAAACAAATAAGTATGGTGCTCTCTTTCCCGTCTTTACAAGAATAATTTACTAAGGGGGTGGGGGGAGAGGAGGTGGCTCTAAGGAGAAAGCAGCAGATATGAGAATGAGAGGTTTTCATCTAAATTTTTGTGCATCCATTTGGCAAACATTTGTTAGCTTATTTTAGATAGCGCGGTCCAGGTTGCAAAGATATTGCAGGACCCTGTTCATGTTTTCTGTGTCTGTAGGCGTCAAGATATGGATCAATAACTAAGACACAAGGTAGAAATGACAAGGGATTTATGTGTGCTGCAGTAAAGTTTTGAGACAGTTCAGGAGTGAGGGAGGAAAGAGCGACAGTTCAGGAGTCAGACAGAGAGAGAGGGGGAGGTAGCAAAAGTAGTGCTGGTCTGAGCCATAAATCACTGGAAGGCATACAATTCTGTTTATGGTTATTTCTGAGGAATGAATTATATCTTAGAAGAGGTGAGTGAAGGGGCAATGTGTGTTTAGTTCCAATGAAACAACTTGTATGTCCAAAGATCATCCCAGCCTATCTGCCATGTCTCTCCTGTTCTTACTCAGATTCTCAAGTGGACTTTCTTCCTATATTATCCACATTGGCCATCTCTATCAATTAAATTTATCAGGTAGCAGCTAATCTCTCACACAGGGACCTCCTACTTTTCATTATGCCTTGAGAAAATTTTCCCTTCATGGACCCAGACCTATAAGTGGAATTTTACAGCACAATGTCTGATAGTATTTTAATTAGCTTAGATAAGCCTTCCTATTACAACCAGGAGCAGGAGTTTGCAGGTTAGTTTCCTTAATTACAGTGATAAAGCCAGATATAAATTCTGATACAGTATGAGGTGAGTAGCACACATGTTTAAGTACCTGGGATTGTTGCAGTGTTTGGGGCTCTCTGCTTACCAAACTCCGCATTTGTTAAGTTAATGGCACCTCTAGATGCAACGTTTATTCCCTACACAGTGCTTGCTATTTCCAGACCAGGGTGAAGTTTGACTCCTGAGACTGAAATGATTTCAGTTCCAGAGAGACTCTATACCCATGCTTGTGGTCACAAGGCATTCTTATCATCAGGAAATTTTGTTAACAGCTGATTAAAGGGATACAAATACAGTAATTTAAATAGCTATATTTTGCTTATTAAATTGCCTCTCTCGGGACTTTTCTGTACTTGGGGTACTGTAGGATGGTTCTCAACCTCAGCGCTATTGACACTTTGGACCAGACTATACTTTGCTTTGGGAGGCTGTACTGAACACTGTAGGATGTTTAGCAGCGTTCCTGTCCTCTATCCACTGGCTACCAGTAGCACTCTTCCTGTACTTGTGGCAACCAAAAATGTCTCCAGACATTGCCAAATGTCACCTGGGACAAAAAATTGCCTCTGGCCAAGAACCACTGGTTATAAGGGTTAAGTATGTGACTCTGGGGTTAGACTGTTTTAAACCCAGGCCCCTCCACCTAGGGGTTGTGACATTTGGCACTGGACCTAAACCCTAAATTTCCATATATATAGAAAGAGGTTAGTGTACCCACTGCATAGCATTGTTGTGAGAGTCAAATAAATTAACCTGTGAAAATTCTTAGAATTGTGCCTGGTGCATAGTAAACACTCAGTAGTTATAAACTATCATTCATATGATTAACATCTTCCAGATGGGCTACATTTTACAGATTTATTTATACAAAGACAAGCATAACCATAAAAAACAGGGTAAGACAGTTGCCACCCCAGAGTCTATAGCTGCTTAATGCCCTAGTCTTGTAGAGGGAATGTTCCAGCTTGGAGTCATAGATACAGGTGCAAATCTTGTTTCTGTTGCCTTGATTTGACCATGGACAGACTTCTCTTTGTCCCTTAGCATTCTTCTTTAAAGAAGGATATCACCTACCCCACAGGGCTAAATTATAAGAATCAAAGCCATCTAGTACAAGACAGCAAAAAACAAAAAAATCTCCTGCCTTCCTCTGTTTGCTATCCCACTTTTCTATCCTTCTTTTCTTCCTTTTTCTTTCTTTCCTTTTTTTCCCTCATGTCTGAGGGAAAAAGCTTTATTTTGATTGGTTCTTATTCTCAAAGAGCAGTGATTCTCAACCACCTGGGAGCTTGTTAAGACACAACTAGGTCCACTTTCAGAGTTTCTGATTCAGTAAGCCTGGGGATGGAACCCAAGAATTTGCATTTCTTCTGAATTCCCAGGTGGTCTTGCTGCTGCTGCTGCCGATTGGGGACCACTCTTTGAGAACTAATGTCGTAGTATTTACTGCTATGCTCTAGAACAGTGGTTCTTAATCTTAAACATGCATCCAAATCCCCTAGAGGGCTTTTAAAGACACTTTGCTAGGCCCCATCTCCCAAGTATCAGATTTAGTAGGTCCATGCATTAAGAACCATTGCTCTAGAAAGATTCTCAGCTTGAGCTGAACATTACATTTACTTGGGGAATTTTAAAAATTGGTCCTAAGGCCCAAATCCCAAACCAGACCAATTAAATTAAAATCTTGCTGTATTTTGTTAGGCTTCTCCGGTAATTCCAATATACAGCTAAGGTTAAGATGTCATTCAAGAGCAGGTACAGAGATTTAAGAAGTCCATAAAGGCAAAAAGGGAATTTAAGGATTTTGTACTCAATATGTTTAATTTTAAACAGAAAAGGCTGTTCAGAGCTTTGGGTATTGATGGGATGAGCATATATTTGAGCCTGTCTACCTAGGACTAGTGATATATTAAGAATACTCATAGGGCTTGGGGGTTAGGAGGGACTTTGAAAAGTAGTGTTCAGGTAAGAAACTTGGAAAATTCATGACCACCTGAGGCTAATGTAAGAGATAGTTTTTTAAGAGATCAGGTAAATACATGGCCATTCAGGACATTTTAAAATACAATAAAAGTGTTTTCCAAGGCATCCTTAGACTTCACAGTTGGGTAATCTTGGTTTTCTACATCCTCTCCTCTAATTCCTGTTGAGACACTGTTACTGAACCAAACTGGAGTCTGCTTGCCCACCTGCAGCAAACCCAATCTACTGACACTGGATTGTGGTGAAGGAAAGTGTAGTGTTTATTGCAAAGCCAAGTAAGGAGTATGAGTGGCTAATACGTGAAAGACCAGAACTCTCCAGTGGATTTCAGGGAAGGGTTTGTAAAGACAAGGTGAGGGGGAGAGTCACAGTTTATGTGGTCAGCTTGTGCATAATTCTCTGATTGGTTGATGGTGAGGTAACAGGGTGGTGTCTCAGAGGTTAACATCATCAATCCTCAGGCTCCAGCTGGTCTGGGGGGCTATATGTTCATAGCCATCATGCATTTAGCTTCTCCCATCTGGTGGGGGTTTTAATATCTGTAAAATAACTCAGGAGTATGTATCAGACACTGTTATAGATGTCCTTCAGGGAAGAACTAAAGATTCTGTGACTGCTATATGGCTCATCTGTTGTTTAAATTATTACCAGTTCTCCTGGCCCAATGGTTATTTTTTGGTACTACATGTTCTCATTCTTTCAATCATTAATTCTTGAGCCAGCCTTTTGTGACTCAAGGGAGGCCCGGGAGACTAAATATTTCCTACAAACAAGAGACAGGTAGAAGACATTGTGGGAATCTGGTCTGGGAAGACCCCATAGGGTCCTGCTCAGTTACAATCCTCCCTTTTCTTTGATACTCCTTAATCTTGAGGGGAACAGGTGTGGGACAAGAAAGGGAATAAAGTTTTGGATAGAGAGGTTAATCATAACTGGTTTTAGGGGGCCTCAGTTTCAACACCTGGAGGGACTTGACTCTAAATGAAAATCCTGACTGTTTAATGATTGAGCCCATTGTCCTCAAATAGAAAAGTTATGTCTTTCATTTTTCTAAAAGATTTCTGGAAATCTTTTCTTACTCCTCTGTCTTCCAGCATTACTTGGACTGGTTGGTCAGACATAGAAGTCAGGGATATGCTGAGTGCTTCTAAATTATATAGCAATGGGTTTTAGGAACTTGGGTGAGAAGAGCACCAAGGAAGAAATGTAATATTGGGATGAATGATGGCTAGACCTAGGTAATGTCATCTGAACATGCCACTTAAGCTTCAATGTTGGGAGATGAGTTTAAGCCTTAAAGAGGTTAGGGGCTACTTGGTGCAGAGAGAGAAAGATGGTGATTTGGAACTGTTACTGGCCCTCATGGACCTATTTGAGTGTGGCTGTGATCAACTGATGCTGCATTGGTAATACCTAATCCCAGGAATTTACCTGGCATCCAAGACAACATTGCTTCAGTGAGAATGATAGAAGATTCTCCCCTCACCTATAATTATAGCACTTTAACTATCCTCTTTAAAGGTAACCTACCCTATCAGGTTTCATATACTGCCATCTTTTAAAGAATGTGGTATAATTCCTCTAAAACATGAGGCTATCTAAGTTGAACCATTCAGTGTCACATTCAGAATACTTTCCCCCACCCTAACCAGTTCCCAGAATGGACTCCAGTGTTTCATGTCTCTCTTACACAATTTTGATTCCCCCAGTATTGGGTATACCTGTACTTTCACTCCATTTCTTGGGCATTATTACTGTTACACCTCTGTCTAACCATCAATGGCCTCACCTGACTCCTCACATTTCCTAGCAGTTCTTCTGCAGTTTGGCTGTCTGTTGGCAGAGCTCATACTCCATTCCCTTCTCCTCTGCTCCTGGCACTACTCTGATAAATCTATGTGCCTGGTGGCTAAGGTGAGAAGGCTTCATTTAACTCAAGTACATTTCTTACTAAGGCTGTATAAGGCTTTTAATATTTATATATTTATTTATTTATGGCTGCTTTGAGTCTTCATTGCTGCACATGGGCTTTCTCTAGTTGTGGCGAGTGGGGGTTACCCTTTGTTGCGGTGCATGGGCTTCTCATTGCGGTGGCTTCTCTTGTTGTGGAGCATGGGCTCTAGGTGCACAAGCTTCAGTAGTTGTGGCATGGGGGCTCAGTAGTTGCTGCACATGGGCTCTAGAGCACAGGCTCAGTAGTTGTAGCATGCAGGCTTAGTTTCTCCACCTCATGTGGGATCCTCCCAGAGCAAGGATCAAATACATGCCCCTGAATTGGTAGGCAGATTCTCAACCACTGCACCACCAGGGAAGTCCCTGTATAAGGCTTTTAAATTCTTGCATCAGGAAAGTGCTGAGGAATCAAGAATAAACACATCAATGAGAATTTTTCTAATGTTTTAAAGGCAGTGGGGGTTTTTTTTGTTTTTTTTTCCTGCATTGAATCCAGGTAAAGTTAGCGGTGTTCAGCAGTGCTAGATTTTGAAAGCAGGGTGATTTCCCTATTTGAAAGTAGAGAGCAAGAGTCAACCCAGTTTCTAATCCCTGCTTCCCACAGGAAAAAGGACAAAGAGAGAAGAATGCATAAAGCCAACATACCTAGATTGCCTTCTTAACAAGTATAAAGTAACTTTAAGTCCTGCCTTAATTTAAAGTGAAGACTTTTATGAATGTTTTCCCAAAGGACCAATTTTGAATTCCATGATTATTGAGGTAAAAATGAGGTGGACTTTATAACACGGGGAGGGGGAAGGGTAAGCTGGGATGAAGTGAGAGAGTGGCATGGACATATATACCACCAAATGTAAAATAGATAGCTAGTGGGAAGCAGCTGCATAGCAGAGGGAGATCAGCTCCGTGCTTTGTGACCACTTACAGGGGTGGGATAGGGAAAGTGGGAGGGAGGGAGACGCAAGAGGGAGGAGATATGGGGATATATGTATATATATAGCTGATTCACTTTGTTATAAAGCAGAAACTAACACACCATTGTAAAACAATTATACTCCAATAAAGATGTTTAAAAAATAAAATGTAAAATAGCAATTGCAATATATGGAAATAAGTTAAAGGAATGGGTTATGCAGTGGTTTTCAAACAGAGGTGCCTCTGGGTGGGGAGACGTGATGGAAGGTTGCGGCATTCTATCGCTTTGAACTCCCACCACTTCAATAGAGCTACTTTGCTTTCTTTGTTTTCATATGCAGGATAATTTAAATTGACTTATATACCTTATACGACTTTAAGCTACAGATTTATAAATTCATTTTTTGTTAAATTATTTGTGGCCATCTCTATGAAAGGTTCTGCATGAGCTATAACCCTGAGCAGAAGGACTGGAATTTTTTTGTGGCTGATAAACTGGTTAAGGTAGGTCTGGCCTGACTGATGCCAGTTCCAAAAGAGATGAATATGTTCAGTGAGGGAGGAAGGGGCTTTTCTGCCAGTTAAAGACATAAGCCACATAACTCCCTGTGACTAGGTAGTTAAAGACCTTTATGCTCCTTAGAATGACCAGCTATGGTTGGAATTAAAAGTGAAATGTTAGTTTCCTGGTATTTCATCCTAGAATTTATCCCAAGAGCTCATATTTCAAAAACCTTTTAATTAGTTTACTATTAAACATTTTATTCAATCTCTTTATTTCTATACGTACAAAATCCTATGCTCCGAGAAGGATAAATTGCTTGCCCAGGGTCACAAAGCTAGAGGCGAGATTACCTAATTCCTTATCCAGGGTTCTTTCCTCTACAGCAGCGGTTAAAACCATCTTTAGAAGCGGGCAAGTTCTTGTCTTTAATGTATTTTCACATAAAGCCTTGTACATAAAACATAAAATAGCAGAACTGCTTTAGATGAAGCCAAGGTGGAGAAGGGATCTTAACCCTACCTACTTTACGTCTCCCTTTTCTCTTTCACCTCCCGTAGCAATCCTGGGGTTCCCATGGATCACAATGCAAAATGACTGTCCTTGCCGTGGTATTGACAGTTGGGGTCCAGAGGGCCTCTGGATCTTCCTTCCTGTCCTATTGCTTATGTAAGTAATACTGGCAGGACTAAGTGTACTAGAATTTCCACCCTGAGATCCTTCAAGGCAAAATATTAAATATGCTTTTTGCTTTTAATTGGCATTAAGTGCAATTAAAACAATATAACATTTACTAGTAGCTTAATGGCCTATTAGGTGAACATTTTATTGCTTAAATAATTTTGAATTAATTATATACTATGTACTTTAAGTCCACATGGTATCTTCTTTTACAACATTGTCATACGTGTTCAAATATTCCTCTATAGAAAAAGCATAAAAATCTAATTAAATATTATGTGAACTAAAAACATAGTTAAATCTCTGCTGTATAATTACAGCATGATGG
This sequence comes from Grampus griseus, assembly GCF_964374135.1. Classification (NCBI taxonomy): domain Eukaryota; kingdom Metazoa; phylum Chordata; class Mammalia; order Artiodactyla; family Delphinidae; genus Grampus; species Grampus griseus. Next base: position 72,958,067 of record NC_139009.1, on the reverse strand, counting down.
TCATGTGTAATATCCCTTAGATTTTTACGGAAATACTTAATCTTTTAGTTTAACCTGATAGAGTAGTTATATCAAAATTACTCTGTCAAGCTAACCTAAAAGATGTCCATTCTTCCAATATTCTCATTCTTATTCCCTGTATGCCACCAGAATAATACCATTTGGTTGCGTGGCACACTGAAGTTTTTAATATATTTTTAAAATATATCATTAAATTTAATACCAACAGCAGGCAAAACATGCATTATTATTTTCTTTAACAAATCAGAAAAATTGATGTTTAGAGAAGTTAAAAGACTTCTTAAGTTCCCATAAATAATAAATTAAAAGTAAAAACTTTAAATTTTTTTAATTAAAAAAATTTTGGTCTCAATTTCTAGTCTTTTTGTTCCTCCTGTTCTATCGTAGACACCAGTCAGATGGGGTATTGAGAAAACTGACCTCCTTTGTAGGAGAGGGAGTAACTGTGTTAGACACCACCTTCCAAAGGACCTTCTCTCCACTTACTTCTTTCCTGCACCTGTCTCTTATTGAATAGTAAGGCAGGGCCAGACCACCAAACTGCCTTTGGAAACAGCTTCCGGTCAAGAACAGGCTCCTGGAAAAACATGAATGTGAGCCCCAGGCCATTCCTCAGCTGCCTGCAAGTCTAAACAACATTTTGTTTCAAATCATGTGTGGACTGAGCAGGAGGTGGGGGTAGGGGAAGACAAGAGCAAGTCTCCTTAAGTCTATGTTCCAAGACAAAGGTGTTCAAAAACAGCTCTTGAGCTCTGCAAATTTCTGTACCCTGGCATAATTCTGAATCTTGAAAAAGGGTGTAACATTTCTATCTCAGCAGGTACTAAGAGCTATTTGTCCTCCTAAGTGTAGATCGATCCATCAACCCTGTGAAAGCTCACTTAAACAGGTGTTTATTGGGCAACTGCAGTCTACTCAGAACAGTGTTTAAAAAGGGAACAGAAAAAAATGTAACAGTAAATAGTTTTATGACTATAGAATCCATGTAGACTATCAACGCTTTATGTTAAGCAACTTGCTCCAAGAGAGCACAAATAAAAGAATGAATGCTACCACCAAAACCAGATTAGTCAGGCTGCAGACCGTCCCCTCCCCCATTAAAATACAAATGTAAGCCGAATGGGGGTTTGAGGTGATGGAAATGGGATAAGTGGGAAAAGAACTTAATAATTGGTTAGAATATGAGTTTCAGCACTTCATTTGCAAAACATGTTTTTAGCTTAAAATATGACTCCTTCTCTCAAAGTGATCAAAATTCTTTTGGAGGCATTGAGCATGCATACATGTACAAGCCTTGAAATAGAGAGTACAACCAGCATAATCAGTGCTTCTGACTGGTAACTACTATGGAAATTTAGTGATGTGGGAAAGAGTGAGAGTAAGCAAAGATTGGGAGGGGTGTCTTTGGGGAAACTTTGCCATGTTTTGAATACATTCTTAATTTCTTTGACTGTCTTTGTCAGTCCTCTGATGTCAGTATCCCAATAGTATTGAGATACTGTTTTTTAGAATTCTCTAACCTTGGGCTTTAATGTAAACTAGACTTACTGTTTTTTTGGTCATCATTTACAGCAAAATAATTTCCCTGTTTGTGATGTGAATTATTCACTAATGTAACTACACCACATACTGATCTTGGAGAAAAGGATTGCAATAACCCAAGACAGAATGAGGAGTGGTAAGTAAGAAACTATGGGGAGAAGGCAGATTTGCTTGCACTGCATTTAAGGACATTTTCAAAAAATGTAGACAAGGCATTGGTTCACTTATTCCACAGAACAAAAAAGTCCATGCATCTATTTTCTTCCTCCTCCCACTCTTAATCTGTACACATATATCTGGACCATAATGAGAAGAAAGAAAAAATCAAATGATCATTGATAGGATTATCAACTTAAGGCAGTTTGGCTTTTATAGAGTTAAAAAAACATTGGCTCTTTTTTTATACAGAAAATATTCACTCCATTGGCCTTGGAGAAAATGGGTAACTCCAGAGTCTCATTAGAATCATCACAGCTTGTTTTGTTGTTATATTTGGCTCTGTTTCTTCAGAGTAAGTGGTTCTGATCTAACTCACCTTGATGATCATAATGTTTTCTCCCAGTCTTCTCCCTGTCTGCTTACTTCATTTGTACAGCCCCTGTCTTGGGAAAACAAGTGGTGTTGTGTTGTTCGGTTAAGACAATTCAAGAACAATTACTGTTCACTTCAAGGAAACAACATTCTCTTCCATCTACATTCTTGCCTACCTGGAAATTTGCTAAGTATTCTTGGCACTCTTTCAACTTGTTTATAAAACATACTGGAAATTCTCAAGATGCAGAATGCATGGTTGTAGCTATGAGGTGAATACAAGAGAGAGTCAGAGGCTCCCTGAAGGTTACAGTGCAACAGCTGGGCAGGGGCAGTGGACCCAAAGATTCAAGGATGAAGTTTTGGCCTGTAAAAGTACATCCACAGGTGTGTGCTATGGGCCACACCCTGGGGGTGGTGCTGGGTCATGTTGAGTCATCTAAGTTTTAACTTGTGGTCCGCTGCTGTATTGTTTTGTTTTGTTGAAATGCTCAACACCCTCATTCACCAGGAGTAGAGAAACAGAGAATGGAAATTTAAGAGATAAAGCAAATCATAGGAATTAAAGTAACCAACTTGGAAGTCCAGAGTGGGCAAGTTGTTGGCAAGGGATAATTTGTCTGAGGAAGGTGGTAAAGATTCAACAATTTTGAACAAATAATTATTGAGTAAATAATTACCTCTATTTACCTCTATCAAGGAAATAGCTCATAGATCCTATAGATCCTGATGTAGTCTCAAAGCTGAACAAATAGAAGTAAGAGCAAGAGCAGTAGTAATAAGGCACTTAAAAGGAAGGACACAGTCAGATCTTGGGATGTAGAATGTTGAGGGCCATATGGAGCTTCTGCTGGTGAATAGATGAGATGCCAAAGTGGTAGAGGTTTTCAAATATGTGAATTTCTTTTGTATCCGGCAAAATAACTCCCCTTATAAATTTTTACTTAATCCTCTGACATAGACATTTCTCAACATTGTGATGCTTGCCTTTCAAAGGCACAAGCAAATAACATTCTCACGAGGGTCCTATGGGTTTCACGTCATCATTCTCAGTATCCTTCATTTCTCTTATCTCCAGGATATACTAAGATGGAATCACTAATTTCACATGGAAGGCCAAAAACTGGCTATGAAAGACCTGCGGTTGTGTTTTGTTAAATTGAATCCTCTGTTACTCTGAAACTCAGTGCACATGTGAGTTGTTAATATGAGAGAAGGTACACTGTTCATAATGAATATTTTCCTGGACAGTGTAACTGGGAGCTACAGTAGCTCACCCAATTGAGCAGACCCAGGGCATATTTTTATTATTCTGCTGGAGTCATACAATGCATCTGCTCACGGAAAATCTAAGCAAGCTCCCATCACTTCCCCGATGCTTCAACTGAGACCGTTTTATTTCCCTGATAACTCCTTGCCTTGAGAAAACCAGATTTGATATGTATCCTCATTACGATTTTATGAAGCAGTAAATGCCACCACCCTCATCTACCAGGAAGCAGCATCCACCAAAGGGAGAGGGTTAGAACCAAATTGATTTTTGAAACATCTTAGGAAATAGATCATTGGTGCATTCAGCTTGCGATGCAGATTCTGTCACATCTGAAGCCCCAAAGCGTGAAGCTTCCTGTTCTTTACAGAACTATGGGAGAAGGAGTGGAGGCACACCAAAGGGCATTGCTTTAATTTTTAAGTGTATTTAGTTGAAAAGCTTTTCCTCTGTGGTTGGCTTTGCTCGGGAACAGCTAAGGCTCTCTGAGGCTGCGAATGAAAGCCCTGCCAAGAAAGAGAGAAGAGAAACGAGGGAGGGGGTGACTCCAGCGCTGGACTTGTTCAAGCTTTAGGATGGCTCACAGGATCAAGGGGCAGAAATAGGAGGTGGAGAACAGCACAAGAAACTAAAGTTTTGGCAAATGTACAAACTTCTTTTGTTGGCTATTTTATAAAATTTTGGCTATTTTATAAAATTTTGTGTATAATCACTGTTATTAGTACATTTGATAATTAGTGCCATCTCCAGCCTACTGATAAGTGTAATTAATGTAGTCTATGCCTACCTGGGAATGAAGCCCAGCATTTCCTTTAAACATTGGAATATTGGAGACATTGGTAAGAAAAGGGAGTTTTGTTTATTCTGTTTAACAGCAATACTATCAACTGAAATTGTCACTATGAAGTTAATAGTTGGATAACTGAGGTTCATTGTTGCACACTGAATGATTCTCTTTAATGGTTAGTAACTTGGGGTTTAGATTCATAATGCCAAGTTTCAAATTCTGGCATTTTTACTTCCCAGCTGTGTGACTTTGGGCAAATTAGTTAACCTCTCTATTGTATTCCCCCGTATACAAATTGCAAAGAATAATAGAACTTAAGTTTTAATGTTGTTTTTAAAACTCAAATGATATAAGGTAGGTAAAGCACTTAACACAGTATCTGATACATAGTAAATCATTTATGGATGTTATTAGAATATTAATAATTAACTAATGTTACATAAATGTTATTTACCAATCAATTTAATAGAGAATTTTAGAAAGTGCCCTAATTGCATAGATATTAAAGTAGACAATTGCCAAAGCTCTTTGTCTGTTACAGCACAGCCTACAAGGCAGCTGTGAATCAATTCAGAACTGTGTAAATCTCAGGCAGCAAGACTGTTGGTTCTTGTTCCCACTTATGTAACTCTGCTTTTTTGCAAAACAATGTTCTTTTTAATTTATTAACTGTAAATCCCTTGAAGACAAGGCTACCAGCTTACCTCTCCAATGCTCAGAATTCATCGCATGATTAAAAAATGCTTGGAAAGTACTAACATGATTTTACACTAGGGGGTTGGTCATTATATTTAGTCAATGATTACATGAGCAATGCTTTAAAATCAGCAGGGTTTATATTCTTTTTAAATGTCTGTAAAAGTGAAGACCTTTGCTTTAGCAAGGCACTCTCATAAGTTTATTATTTTGAGATGTTGGCACTAACACTGGGACAAAACTGCAGGTGGTACCCATCATCAGTTTCTTTACCATCAGAATCCTAGACATTAATTTTTTTGGCCTCTTACTGTATTTTGCTGAAAGGAGACCCTTTAGAGTTTATTATATTCAGATGACAGGTCTTGTCAGCTTGGAATTAGAAGCACATTAATTATTCTTTTTAAATTTCAAAGTGCCACATGCAGCACAGTGAGTATCATGATGGCTCCAAATGGCTTTTGAATAAATATGTGATCAAACAGAGAGGACTGCATGTGTTTTCTAACTTATCATGCAGGCATTTTAAAATCATGGAACCTCATCGGCCCAGGCCACACCAAGAACTGTACTTGTCAGCTCTTTCCTAATTTCTCCTTGGATATTCTTGTCCAGTTACCCATACTCTATTCACTGATGCATACGACATGTACAGAAAGATTTCCTCCATTTTCCGAATTAAAAATAGGACAAGATATATGCCATTTACTAGTCTCCTACCATTTCGTGGAGAAGATGCAATTAATCTTCTATTTGTAGGTCTGCTATTTGGTGGGCCAGATAGTGTAGTGTCCTATAGATTAGGAGTAGAATCTGGTATGATGCAACTATGATATTCTGGTACATTGCATACTTCTTGTCATCTTTCTTGGATTCTTTGTCTAGCACATGGTTTCCTCAAAAGATTGGGAATTCCACCCTAAGTCCCATTTGGTTGGAAACCTGGCTGGAACCTGAGTACTGCTTCCAGGGTCTTAGTCTCTCCCTAACTTGTTTTCTCTCCGCCTCCGAAGACCATACTCTGAATAGGCCACTCCACAAAGTGACACAGCTATCCACTTATCTGTATGAATCCCTGTGGGCCAGAAGTTCTTGCTCTTGCCCTTCTATGTTTGCCAGTTTTATAGATCAAATATCAACATTCTTGCTCTTGCCTTTCTATGTTTGCCAGTTTTATAGATCAAATATCAACAATCGTCTAAATCAATACCTCCTAAACATTAGTCCACAAAATACAAGTTCTGGAAGATGCTCAAAGTTGCCCTTTTATTAATATATTTGTAAAATATTTTTTTCTCCCTCTTGGAGAAACACATTATATATTATCCCATTAAATGCTCTCAGATTTCTTAGAGGGAAAAATGTACCTGTTTGGTTTTGTTTAACTCACAATTCTCAGATTTATTTGAATCTAGAACATTTATAAAATTGCAACTCTTACATTAAATCCTATGAAATATTGTTCCATGGAACACTAGTTTGGAAAATGCTGGCTTGGTCCTGGGTCATCAGGGAATCAGCTGTCTCAAGGGATAAGTCTTTGACCCTTGGCTAACCATCCATGCGTTCCCTTCCTGTCTACCATTTCTCATGACTAGTTTCCTGAAATTCTTCTCACCGCCACCTGCTATATTCACAACAAGGGGCGTAATCCAAAGGTTTTGGCTTATTAGGACTTCATATTTTCTAGTTCCAACTGCTCCTCTGCCTCAGGGTTTCCCTTGTGAGGAAGAAGGCATTTTTTTCCCTTCAGAGTACTATGTCAGCTATTCAGCTTTCTAGGGACACTTTATATCTGGTACAAGACACTTGTTCATCTTCTGGCTTTGGAAAATATTTTCAACATGGCAACTAAAAGCACACCCTGAAAATTAGAGCATAACTGTCATCTCTTCATATCAGATCAAAAGTACAAAGCGAGCCCTTGAGATCTACCACTACTTTATTACATGTCAGCAAGACAACACCACTGAGTTGGTCATGTATACCAACAATGACATTTTTTCATTCCACGACTCTGAACAAATCCATTGCAGACACTCATTTGTGCTTCAACCACAACTTTCATCTTGTCACCTCCTAATAACAGTGGCATTTACCGTTACCCATTGTGGGCAAATATCTTGCTAAACTATTGGTTTTTAAAAGTTGTGTTACTGTCCCTCTCCAGCAAGTGATATTTTAGAAAAGTGAAGTCACCCACAACTGGCTAACTCCTCTGTGCATTGGAGATTGTCTTAGTTTATTGTCCTGTCCTTTCATATTTCTGACATTATTTCTGCTGTTTCTCCAAGTATATCTCTTATTTCATCAATTTTTCTTCTGTTTCACCTAACAAGAGCCACGACATGTACTCCCATATTCCAGGATAGTAAACTGGCATACAAATTAATGATTGGGACTTATCAGACTTCTACTCCCAGCAGTGTACCTGACATCTAGCCAGTGGTGAATATACGTTGATTGATTGAATGAATGGATGATTTTTGTACCTAGTTGAAACACCCATGGTCACAAATTTTAGAACCCTCTACTTCTATTTGTGCAGCTCCTCTTATTTTCCTTTCCATTGTCTTCATCAGACAAATACCATATCCCCCTCTGAGTGAGGTGAGAGGGCAGTGATTTATAGCAGATGCTGAACATAGAGAGCTGATCACCTCAAATGAAGGAAGGAAGAATGATTTCCAGTGACATTTTGGGGTAGCCCCGTAAATGCAAAAGCTGATGAGCATCTGGTGTAGCCTAGAGAAACGCAGAACCTGCAAAGGGAAAGAGAGCATTACAGTGAAATTCCCTGGTTGGAGACCAGGGAAACCAACATTTGGGAATTCCAACTCTGAATTTAACTTTCCCCTTTCCTATCTGGGGTAGGAGGAGTCATCACCAACAGTTATACAGGAGAGGAAGGCCTTAGGAATAAAATGAGGAAGAGAGGTGGGGAGGGAGTGAGGAATTAGGAAAAACTGGGGGTGGGGGGAAGTAAAAGTAAGTTGACCCCTAGTTTGTCTTCTGTAAGAAGTGAAAGGGGGAAGAAAACAAGAAGAGATGAGAGGACCTAGGGAATATCAGGGAGTGAGAATGTAGTATTAAAAATGGCGAAAGGACATCAGTTTTTGACTACTCAGAGACAGGAACTGATTGTTGATATCCCATAGTGTTGTGTGAGCTTTGGTAAATTGCTAGACTTGTTCGAATCTGCTTCTTTATCAATAAAAGAGGATAGGGCTTCCCTGGTGGCGCAGTGGTTGAGAGTCCACCTGCCGATGCGGGGGACATGGGTTCTTGCCCCGGTCTGGGAAGATCCCATATGCCGCGGAGCGGCTGGGCCCGTGAGCCATGGCCGTTGAGCCTGCGCGTCCGGAGCCTGTGCTCCGCAGCAGGAGAGGCCACAACAGTGAGAGGTCCGCGTACAGCAAAAAAAAAAAATAATAATAATAAAAAATAAAAGAGGATAACAACACTCACTGTTGGAATTTGAGGAATGTGTTTGTACATAACATAATAACAACAGTAGTAGTTATAAAGTCCTTGTCATATAGTTGTAGTACTAGCTAACATTTATTGAGCCCATATTCTGTGCAAGGCCAAGCATTTTACATAGAGACCTTCATTCAATCCTTGCAGCTATCACTATAAGAAGGTAAGGAGAAGACCCTGTAATTATCTTCATTTACTGATGAATAAACTGAAGTTTGGACAAGTTAAATAAGCTATCCAGATCACACAGGTGTTAAGTAATACAACTGGAACTTAAATCTAGGATTCCTGACTCCAAAGCACACTTACTTAACCATTAGACCATATTGTATTGCTTACTCCTTGAAGGATCTACAATGCTAGGTTAACAACAAGGGAGTTTGATCTTGTAAAAACACAGAGAAGAAGTAAAATCTAACCAGAGAATAACTTTTGCACCATCCAGAGACCATGCAGTGCGAGCCAACACTTTCATTACAATACTTCTAATGGTAGAGAAGGAAAACTCATGCATCCCTACAGAGGTGCGGAAACATAGCCCAAGTGATCATCAGCAAGAACAGCGTTACTTTGGAACTCACATTGAACTATTGAAAAAGTGCAGAGTAGGCATTTTCCTCTGTCACATATCCTGGTTAGTACAGCTATATGAATAGAGTATCTGCTATATGAATAGAGTATCCCCTACATGAAGATGAATGTGAAGGATAGCACCAGATTTGCACAGTCTTAGACAAAGTGAGCAGTCATGCATTACAAAGCGATTTCCATGGCCACATGTCTACAGAACTGCACTCCCAGAGTGGTGGGATGACAGAAGTCCCTTCTGGGGTTGTATATCTGAGTAAAGAGGCTTCCAAAGAAACTAAAATAATTCCAGTGTGTGTCTTTTACGAATGATTATTTTATTGGAAACTGAGGCAGTATTGCCAACACTTCATAGAGCTCTTGGGGGGATGGAATGAGATAATGTATGTAAAGCGATTAGTCTGGCACCTTCTTCTCAGCAGTTCTTCAGTAATCATCAGCTATCTGCTGCAGCATCTTCCCCTTAAAGGGCAGGAAGATTCACTTTTGAAGGAAATGAGATCAACTTTAGAAATTGCAACTTTGAGGTCAGGACAAATGAATTCATTAGGGATGAAACCAAGATATGTTTGCTGTAACTCTGATTCCTGAGATCAAGACCTCAAGATCAATCCAGAAATTAGATTTATTTGGGGATACATATCTGCAGGCACAAAGAAGGAAAATTTAAGGAGAAATTTATGAGGTAAATTTTGTGGTGATTTACTAAATAAGTCAAGGCCTATTCTGCCAGGCTTAAATGTTTTGGTTAATTTATCAGAACCAAAATGAACTCAACTAACTTATATACCCAGTTAATAATGTTTCTAATGTAAAGTTAAGTTTTTCTGAGAAGTTTAAATCATTCCAAAGTTCCAAATCATTTGGGTTGGTCACAGCTGGGAGAACCTTGTACAAATGACCATGAGCTTTATAAAAATGGCTTGATATGTTTACATAGGTTCTGAGTGATTTAAACCAGGTCTGGATTTCCCAAATTTGTTCTCATTAGTTTAAATTAATTCAGGCTTACCCATAGATATTTAAACCTGTCAAAATTACTTGAATCAAGTGAGAAATATAAAGAAATTTTCTTTGGTTTAAATGTTTCTGAAACTGTAGGATAAACTTAGAATTTTTTGATCAGTCATAATTTCTTTTTGGGTCACATTGTTTCTGACTGAGTAAAACCAGTCATAGCTAGGTCTCATCCTGCTGAAACTGGTCAGATTCATTTAAAGGAATTTTCTTGGTTTATGCCAGAATTAAAGGTTGAGGGCAGCCTAATTATCTGTTGAAATAAGTGCTGTAATTAGATCCTCAGGTAAACTTTTTTAAAAAGTGAGCTTTCAGAAATAGATGGGGAAGATAAAGAAGATGGATATAAGGGCCATAAGAATGAACTAGAGTCTGTCATACAGAGTGAAGTAAGTCAGAAAGAGAAAGACAAATACCGTATGCTAACACATATATATGGAATTTAAGAAAAAAAAAAATGTCACGAAGGACCTAGGGGTAAGACAGGAATAAGACACAGTCCTACTAGAGAACGGACTTGAGGACATGGGGGGGGGGGAAGGGTAAGCTGTGACAAAGCGAGAGAGTGGCATGGACATATATACACTACCAAACGTAAGGTAGATAGCTAGTGGGAAGCAGCCGCATAGCACAGGGAGATCAGCTCGGTGCTTTGTGATCGCCTGGAGGAGTGGGATAGGGAGGGTGGGAGGGAGGGAGACGCAAGAGGGAAGAGATATGGGAACATATGTATATGTATAACTGATTCACTTTGTTATAAAGCAGAAACTAACACACCATTGTAAAGTAATTATACACCAATAAAGATGTTAAAAAAAAAAGAATGAACAGAAAATAAAACAAAGGCAAATTATCCAAAAGAAAATAGTTGAGAGAATCTAGCTTCTGTTAAATGAAGGTGGCATGGTAGGCCTGCTACATAGGAAGCAGATATGTCAGAGAGAAGATGAGGAAATAAGGGAAGGAAAAGCCATCAGTAACATTGTTTAAGATGAAGGGTATAGAGGAAGTCAACAAAAACATGACTATCATATTATATTGTATTAAAAATCTCTCAAGAATATTTACAAGAACACAGAAATAAAGTTTGGTTAGAGTAGCTAAAAACCAGAGCAGGGAAAGCAGAAGGAAAGAGAGGCTGAGAGAGGGAATTCATTGCAAACATCCAGGATCTAAATTAATTCAGAAACGTGGTTAAATCATAACTGAGTATCAGGATTTACAACACAAATGTCATTTAAAAATCAGAGGCTATTGATGTATCCTAAAGGGCTGACAGACATAAAGGATTGCATGCAATTGTAGTATATGAAATAAGAATAATTAGAGAGAAATATGTTTTATCTGTGCAAACTACTAGGTTAATATTTTCACTGTTGTTCAGAAGAATTGCAGGCAGATAGGATTTGGTTCCAATCTCCACGGGAATCCTGTTGTCCTTCTTCAAGCTGGACCTACTGAAATACGCCATACTTGGAATGAAACATACATCATTTAAAGAGGGGAGAAGGTGGGAGTTGTGATCTAGCATATCCCGTGCCCCACCCATTTCCTCACTCTTGATGGTGTTGTCTCCCCTGACAACATGTATGATGTTCACAATTAGGTCAAGTTCCTAAAGCTGCCAACTTCCCTCTCCTCAAGACCAGATGGGTAATTTCTGTTTTCCACTGGTCTGATCGTCTGGCTGCCATCTTTGTTCTCCCTATTGGCCTGGAGGATGGTATAGCACACAGAAGTCCTTACTGAATTCACCCAACAAGACTTAAATGATAGCTGGCAAAGCCTGTCTTTACTGAACACTGAAATGTCTCTAATGAGGAGAGATGTCCTTCAAAATAGGATGGGCTTGGACTTTATTACTGTCTTGCAAGGAGACATCTATGCCGTTATCTAAGCAGAATGTTGTATTCATACCTGATGAGTCTGCTAACGTGTCATCTTTATTAAATCACATGAGGACACAAGTAAATGTCCTGAGTGACCTGACCTCCAACTTGGGGATTTAAAAAAAATCAGTGATTCAGATCTGGGCCCCTTCATGAAAAAATTTCTTATTTATTATGAGAATCATTATTCTAACCTGTGTTTTCTCTTGCATGTGCCTATATTGATGCTCTAGCATCTGTCTCCAATGTAACCAGATAGCAGCAAAAGTAGCCACCTCCATGCTAATGAAACCCCTTGCTAACCTCTCATGGCACATTGTGGTAGAGGTGGGGGAAGCATGTAAGATTGTAAGAGTCAGTCACAAGGGGTGGGGTGTTGGAAGAGGTCATCGAGAGGAAGTGACTTCTGACTGACATGCAAGCTGGACCCGGGCAAGTGGAGGCTCCTTATCCCCTCCCCTGTTCTTGGAATGTACATTCCACCCATTGCTCCTATCATGGGAACCACTTCAAGGATGCAACCCTGAGAGAGTAAGATGTGGTTGAGAACATCTGGATGGTGTAGGTGACTGAACCCCATTAAGACCTCTATACAAACTTTTAAGATTCTCACAGGTGGGTGTGGAGATCTACTTGTCTTGTGGTCATCCAAGACAAATTTCATATATAAGTCCCCTTGCTTATGAAACCTGCCACCTACCAATCTGGAGTGCTCTGCCCCTTTCTTTGGTCTCTCCTTTCCTTCCCTATACGGGGCCAGTGTCAAATTTCACCCAGGGATCTCCTGAGGTTGCAAACCAACATAGGCACTCAAAAAATTGTCTTTCACTGATGTGCGGGTAAGGTTGTATTAGAAAAGTGTCAGGCATATACTAGGTGCTTCATGAATGCTTACTTAATTCTCCACTGTGTGAGGAAAATTATTCTGGCATATAGTTTGGCCTATACTAGGTGCTCCATGCAGGTTTGTTTTCTTCCCCTATGTGTGGGTGTGTTGTACTTGAGTAATGTCAGTTATATATTAGGTGCTAATGCATGCATGCCTTCTCCTCCCTGTGAGTGAGTAACGTTATATGAGATTAGTGTTTGGCATGTACCTGGAGTTCAGTGCTTGGCTTAGCTTAACCTATGTGTGAAATATATGAATGTATTCTTTAGTCTATTAAGAGAAAATTGTACTAAAAAACTGGTACACACAGGCGCTTAATACCTGCCTGCTCCCTTTTTCTTAATTTTGGATTATATTGTATTAAAATAGTGCTTGGCAATACCAGATGTTCCTTGCATGCCTGTTTTCACCCCCTATGAATGAGTAAATTGTACTAGAATCATGCCTGAAAAATATTAGGCACTTAATAATACTTGTATTATTCCATTGATTTGTAAGTGACGTTGCACTAGAAAAGTACGTGGCATATACTTGGCACTTAATACATATTCAATTCCATTTCCGGTGTCAGAGTAAACATTTACTAGAATAGAACCTGCAATATTCCAGGTGTTCATTGCATGTTCCTTCCTCCTATGTGTGAATAAAGTTGTACTAGAATAAACCCTTGAATATTGTGATGGTTCAATGCATAATCACCGTGGGGGAAAAGTTGCAAGAATAGTACTTGGCATAAGCACTGGATGCATGCTTATTTCCCCCTTTATGTGAGAAATGTACTAGAAGAATACTTGGCTTCATCATGCTCATTTCCTTCTCAGATGTGTGAGTAAGGTTGCCTGCCATGTGCTAAGTTCTGAATGCATGTTTGTTTTCTGCTCACTCTGTGTGAGTAAAGTTTTACTAGACCAGAATGTGCCATAGAGCAAGAGTTCAATCCACACTTGTTTCCTTTCCCTTATATGTGTGTAACTTTGTACAAAAAGTGTATGTGACCTTTCCTAGGAGATCAATGCATTTATGCTTCCTTCTCCTACATGTGGGTGAATTGGTACTAGAAATGTAGCAGGCAGAGATGCTCAGTGTATGCTGGTTCTCTTCCCACTATTAATGAGTCAGGTTGTCCTAGAATTGTTCTTGACATATACTCAGTACTCAATTCAATCTTATTTCCTTTTCCTATGGGTGAGTGATGTTTTCTACACCAGGACCCCACATACACTATACACTCAATGCAAGCTCGTTTCTTGTCCCTATGTTTGAGTATGATTGCCCTGGAATAGTGCTTGGGATGCGCTAAGTACTCTATGCCTACTCAATTTCTCCCCATTGATGTGAGTAATGTTGAAGCAGAATCGTCCTAGACATATATTAGAGGCTCGATGCATGCATATTTCCTTCCAATTATATGAGACTAAATTTGTACTACAGATTTACCAGGCACTCAAAAAAATTATATGCCCTTCACTAATGTATGTGTAACATTGTACAGAATACTGCTTGGCATGTACTAGGTGTTCAGTGCATGCTTACTCAGTTCTCCTTTGTGTGGGTAATATTATTTATTCTCGCATAAATTTTGGTATAGGATAGTTGCTCCAGGCAGGCTGTTTTCTTCCCCTATGTGTGAGTACATTGTACCAAATAATGCCAGGTATATATTAGGTACTTGTATCAGTCAGGGTTTTCTATAGAAAGAGAACCAATACATACAGATAGAGATATACATATGTATCCCATACACACATATGACATGCATCTATGTATATAAACATGTAAATTTCTATATATGGAATACACTACAAGCTTGCTATATGCTACCTTCCTTCCACATATGTGTGAGTAATGATGACTTGAACACTGATTGCCTTGCATAGACCTGGTACTCCATGAACGTTCATTTTCTTGCCATAAATGTGAACAAAGTTGTGCTAGAATCATACCTTTTATGCACTAGATTTCTTCTATATTTGCTTCCTCTATGTTTGAGTAAGGTGGTGGTAGAATAGGGTGTACCCTAAGGGCTCGATCCATGCTAATTTCCTTTCTTCATGTGTGAGTAATGTTGTACTTAAATAATACTTGCAATTACTGGCAATATTGTGCACGATTTCCTTTTTATCCTATGTGTGAGTAATGTCTTAGTAGAAGACTGTTTAACAGTAATTTGTGCTCCAAGGATACTTGATTCCTTCCCTTAGCTGTGAGCAAGGACATAGTGGAAAACCACCTGGCATATACTAAGTATTCCAAGAAGGCTATGTGAGAGTAATGTTCTACTAGTATAGTATGGGGCATATACCAAGCACTTAATGGATACTTGCTGTCTTTACTCATGTGAGTAATGTTTTTACTAGAAGATTGCCTGGTGTATACCAGGTACATCATGCAGGTTTATCTCATTCCACTTATGCTAGAATAACATTTGACTAGAGTAATTCCTAGCATATGATAGTCAATTGATGCATACGTCCTTCCATTTTTCCAAGGTTTGTGTAATGTTGTGCAGAAGTAACCCTGGTATATAATTTGCACTTACTGTATGCTCATAGTATTTCCCAATGTGAGAGTAATGATGTATCAGAATAGTGTCTAGCATATAATAGACACTAGTTGCATGAATATTTGTCTCCCCATGTGTATGAGTGATGCTGTAACACAAAAGTACCTTACTTAGGCTGGTAGCTCAAAGCATGTCTTTTTCTTTCATGTGATGTGTGAGTAATATTTTACTGCAATCATACTTGACATGTACTAGGTGCTCAATGCCTGTTTATTTGTTTTTCTCTTTATGTGGGGAATGTAGCGCTAGAATTGTGCCTGGCATAAACAAATTGTTCACTTACACGTGTTCTCTGCCCCTTATGTGTGAATAATGTTGAACTAGATCATGCCCTCATGTAAAACTAGCTTCTCTATACATCCTTGTTTTCTTTGCTTATGTGTGTAATGTTGCATATAATAGGGTCTGGCACTTCCTTGTTGCCAATTATATCCTCATTTCATTCTTCAATGAATGAGTAAGTTTGTCACTAATAGCACCTTACATATACTAAGACTCAGTGCATGCTTACTTAATTCCACTATGTGTGAGCAATGCTATTCTTTTTTTTTTTTTTTTTTTTTTCGGTACACGGGCCTCTCACTGCTGTGGCCTCTCCCGTTGTGGAGCACAGGTTCCGGACGCGCAGGCTCAGCGGCCATGGCTCACGGGCCCAGCCACTCCACGGCACGTGGGATCTTCCCGGACCGGGGCATGAACCCGTGTCCCCTGCATCGGCAGGCGGACTCTCAACCACTGCGCCACCAGGGAAGCCCGAGCAATGCTATTCTTGAATAATTCCTGGCCTGTACTTGGTAAACTATTCAAGCTCATTTTCTTCCCCTCTCAATAAGTAATATTGTCCTAGGATGTTCCCTGGTTGAGTTTATGTGATCAATTCATATTTATGTTGTTTTACTCATATGTGAATAATGTTATAGCAGAATAGAACCTGGCATATATTAGGAGTGCACTGAATGCATTTTTCCTTCTCCCTAACTATGATTTAAGCTGTACTAGAATAATACCTGTCTTATGCAAGTGGTTAAATGTGCAATTGCATCGCTTCTACTGTTTGTGAGTAGTATGGTACCTGGATATTTTTCAGGTACCATTCTAGTAAAAGCTTACTGTCAAATTGAGAAAGAAAAGAAGCCTGTGTGATAATATACCGGAATAGTGACTGGCATATATTCAATACCCAGTGTGATCTTGTTTCCTTCTGCTATGTGTAAGGTTGTACTAGAATAGGACCTGGCATATGGTGGGCACTCAATGCATCTTGCTTCCTGTTCCCTATGTGTGAATTTGGTAAGTGCCTGACATATACTAGATGCTCAATGCATTCTTTTCCTTTCCTTCTCTCTGTGAATAAAGTTGTAATAGAATAGTTCCTGGCCTTTACTAGATGCTTGGTGTATTCTGTTTTCTCCCCTTATGCTTGAGTAATGCTGTACTAGAATGGTACCTGGCAATACTAGGTGCTTTTTTCCTTTTTCTATATGTGAGGAAGAAGATTGTACTGTACTAGAATAGGACCTGACAAATATTAGGAACTCAATACCCAGTTGTATTCTCCATTATTTGTGAGTGATGTATTAAAATACTTTCGGGTATACACTTGTCACTTAATGCATGCTTATTTCATATCTGAATAACATTATACTAGCATAGAACCTGGCATACACTAGGCACTCAGTAGATGCCTGCCTGCTGACTTTTTCCTATGTGTGAGTAATACTTTACTAAAATATACTTTAAAGTAAAAAGTAATACTTTAGTACTTGGCACCTATTAGGAGATCAGTGCATGTTACTTTCTTTTCCCAATGTGTGAGTTATGTTGTACCATAGTAGTGTCAGGTATATACAACATTCTCAATTCATGACTGTTTCCTTCCCCTTTATGTGAGCAAATTTGTACCAGAAACTACCTGCCTTATAAAAAGTACATATGGATGATTACTTCTTTTACTCTACTGTGAGCAATGAGGGACCTTCTATATCTGAGGCACTCTATGAAATATAATTTCCTTCCCTGTATGTGTAAACAGTGTTATACTAGAACAGTGTTTGATATATTTTTTGCACTCAATACACTCTTGTGACCTTTGTTCTATGTAAGAGTAAAGTGGTACTGGAGTACTGGATGGCATAAATGGGGCACGTAATGCATTTTTACTACTTTTCTCCTAGCAGAAGATAATGTTATTTAAACAGTCTAGTGGTAGTACCAGGTATGCCAGGAATGCTCATCTTCTTCCTTTGAGTAAGATTGTACTAGAATAGCATCTTGCCTAAATTGATGTCTTGTTTCCCTTCCCTACCTATGAGTACTGTTGTGTTAGAATGGTTCCTTGCATTTACTAGATGATCAAACTATGCTTATTTCTTGCACCTATATGTGAGTAACATTGTGCTAGATTAGTTAGTGCCTGGCACGTAGTAGATGCTTAATACAATCTTTGTTTCCTTCTTTTTTATTTTTCAGCATTCAAGATTTTTTTGTTGAGGTATAATTTACATATAACGTTATATTAGTTTCAGGTGTACAACATAGTGATTCAATATCTGTATATATTGCTATATGATCACCACAATAAGTCTGTTTAACATCCATCACCACACATAGTTATAATTTTTTTCTTAGTATGGGAACTTTTAAGATCTGCTTTCCTAGCAAATTTCAAATATACAATACAATATTATTAACAACAGTCACCATGCTGTACAAGATGCGTTTTTAAATTCCAAATCAGCTCATGCAATCTGCTTAGTTTTTCAGTGGTTCCCCAATTCTTTTATGGGTGAATAATGTTCGCTGGAATAAGACTTGGAATATAGTAGACATTTAATGCACGCAAGTTTCTTTCTATGCAAATTTTGCTTTACTAGAACTTTGCCTGGCATATATTAGGTGCTTCCTGCATCTTTATTCTCGCCCCCCCCATTAAGTTTGTACTAAAATAGGACCTTGTAAACACTAAGCACTTAATACATTGTTTTTCCTTCCCCCTTTACGTGAGTAATGATGGATGATCATAGTGCCTGACATTAACTAGTTACTAAGTGCATGTTCCTTTATTTCCTTTATGTGAGGATAATATTTTCCCGAAAGAGTGCCTGTCATATATTTAGCATTAATGCCTACTCATCCCTTTTTACAATATATGACTTATGCTAAGATAGTGCCACATATATGCTGTGTGCTCCTTATGTGTTCATTTCCTTTCTCTGTGGGTGAGTGATGACATACCAGAATAGTGCCTGGTATACTATGTACTTCACTCATGCATGTTTTCTTCCCCTTTATGGAAATAAGATTGTACTAAAACATACTTGCCATGTATTGGATGATTAATTCATGCTTGTTTCTTTCCCTCTATGTGTGTAACATTGTAGTGGGATCATGTCTCGCATATTCTGGGTGCTCAATGTAATCTTGTTTCCTTCCTCTTAATTATGAGTAATGTTGTACTAGAGTAGTGTCTGATCTCTACTAAGCTCTGAATTTATGCTCATTCCCTTCCTTTATGTGTGAACAACATTATAAACTAGTACAGTGTCATGTCCCTGGCTATGAATTCACGCTCCTTTCCTTCCCCACATATAAGTGTTTAATAGAATGGCAATTAATGCGACTTCCATCTTTCCCTTTGTGTGAGTAATGTGGTACTAAAATAATGCCTGGCATATACTAGATGCTTCACACAGAGTCCTATCACTGCCCCTTGTATGTATAAGTGGCTTTCACTAGAATAATAACTGGTGTATGCTATGTGTTCCACACCTGCTCATTTCCTTCCCCTATAGGCTAGTAAAGATGTGTTAGAACAGTGCCTGGCATGTACTAGGTGCTACATTCATGGTCATTTTCTCTCTGTGTGTAACTGTGTATTAGAACTGTACCTTGCATATCCTAGCTGCTGGGTCTTGCTTCCTCCCACCCTATGTGAGCACTGTAGTAATAGAAGAGTACCTGGAGCATATAAGGCTTTAATCTTTAATGTATGCTTCTTTGTTTCCCCCATGGTTGAATAACGTTAAAATAGAAATTGTGCCTGGTGTATAACAGACAATCAATTCCTGCCTGTCTCCTTCATCCCATGTGCGAGTAATGTTGAACTAGAATAATGCCAGACATATATTAGCTGCTCTATTCTGCTATATGGAATTTTGTACTAGAACAGCACCTGGAACTTATTAGGTATTTAATGCATGCTCACTCATTTCCACGTATGTGTGAATAAATATTCTACTAGAAATTAGCCTGACATGTGCGGACACGTCCTTGTCCCCTGAGTGAGTAATGTATTAATAGTGCCTGGCATGTACAAGGTATTCAAGCATGAGAGCTTTCTTCAGTGTGTTAACAAGATGGTGTGTGATACTGTGTTTACTGGTTTATGTTGAAACATTGTGTTTGGTGTACGTGATACTGTAGTTAGTGATGTGTATGTGAGGCCCTGTGTTTAGTGGTATGGACTATGTATGACACTGTGATTAGTGCGTGAGATGTGTGTTAGTGGTATGTGGTGTTTACAATGCTGGTTTAGTGATGTCTGTGAGATACTGGGTCTAGTTGCTTATCATGTGTGATATTATGTTTAATATTGTATGTGTAACAGACTGTTAATAATGTGTGTATGAGAAACTGTGTGCAGTGGTGTGTGACGTATGTGATACAGTGTTTCATGATGATTTTAGGTCACTGGGTTTTTAAAGTAGTTGTGAGTCGTGCCTAATGACGTGATGTGCAATGTTGTATTTAGTAATGTGTGTAAAGTATTGTGTTAATAATATGTGTGTGCAGTTAATGATATTGGGTGTGTGTGATCATCTGTTTAGTGAGAAGTTTGAATCACTGTGTTTAGTGAAGTATGTGAGAGACACTGAATTTACTTTTCCATGGTGTGTGTGTGATACTGGGTTTAGTGATATGTGTATGAAGCACTGTGTTTATCAAGGTGTGTGAGATATATTTTTATTGATACATGACATGAGTAATACTATGATGAGTAATTATGAGACTACATGGTATTGTTGTGATCAGATACAATGCACGAGACATTGCTTTAATAATGTGTGAAATGTTAATAAAACGTCTTAAGTGATAATTGTTAAGTAGTGTGTGTGTGTGTGTGTGTGTGTGAATCTCTGAGTTTAATGGTGTGTGATGTGTGTAGATTCTGTAAAGATATGGTTTACAGACACCGGGTTTAGTGTTGTGCTGTTTTATGATACTGTGTCTAGTGATGTGTGTTTGAGATACTGTGTTTGTCAGGGTTTGTGTAAGACACTCTGTTTAATCATGTATGTGTGAGTCACTGCTTTTAGTGGTATGACGTGTGTGTGTGTGTGATATGTATTTAATAATTTGTGTGTCAGACACTGTGCTTAGTGGTGTGTTGTGTTTGATAAAGTGTTTAGTGATGTTGGTGCTAGGCTCAGTGTTAAGTGATGTGTGTATTAGACAGTGAGTTAGTGGTGTGTTGTATGTGTGTTATAATGATTTTAGTGAAACAGGTGTGAGACATTGTGTTTATTTGTGTGTGTGTCTGAGGCACAGTATTAGTGGCAATTTTTGTTGGTGATGATGTGTTTAGTGATGTGTGTGAGAGGCATAGTGTTTGTTCAGGTGTGTGCAAAACATGCACCTAACACTATTAAACACAGCATATCAACATAGATCACCAAACAAACAAGGACATGTACCATGCAGTGCCAACACACAGTGTTTCACACATGTATGACAATATGTGTTCACACGTGTACTAGCACAAATAAATACAGTGTGTCACATATATAATGTGAAGCTGTAATAGGGAAGAACAAATCTGACTCCATATTAGATCTCTTTCTTTTACTTTAACCTTTGTACTCTATTGCTTTTGCTTCCAGTTGAGAATGTTGCCTATAACCTGAAATGTACAGGTTAGTCCATTCTCAAGGTTCTGACCTTTAAGGGTGTAATGCTTTTCCATTCATATATAGAAAAAAAAAAGTTGCAGAACAGAGAATAACAATTGTCTTGCTGGAGATTTACAGGAACATCATGACCTGACCTACCTGGACGGTTGCAAGAACAAAGGGTTCTGACACCAAGAAGTTTGCAACAACCAACCACGTCCCTCCTTCACCTTGCCTTTAAAAATGCTTTGCTGAAACCCCTTGGGGAGTTTGGGGTTTGGGGGGGTATGAGCCACCCATTCTTCCTGCATGGCCCTGCAATAAACCTTTCTCTCCTCCAAACTCTGACGTTTTGGTATTGTTGATATTCAGTATTTGGTTTGGTTTTGGCCTCAGTGTGTATCAGGCACATGAACTTGCCTTTGTTAACACAACAAAGTGGTATATGCACCAAGTATTTTTAAATATACTGGTTCATACATATATCACTATGTACAGTAACAAACATACATACCACTATTAAACACAGTGTTTCAACTTATATCACTAACCAAAATACTACACTGCAACACACACTGCCAAACATAGTGCTGAACACAGTTCTTTAACATATGTCACTAAGGAAGAAGTAAATATAGCACTTCTGCTAGACAGATACATGCTCACACATGTATCATCTTATGCAGTAACACACACATGAACTACTAAACAGAATTTAAATATATATTGCTAAAAGAGGTGTAGGTACCATGCACTGCTATATTAAATGGTACACACATACGTCTCTGTACCAGTAACTCATATATCTAACAGTATTAAACAGAGTTTCAACATACATCACTGACAAAGTACTTCACACAGACCGCTAAACACCAGGCTTCATGCAGGGTGACACAGACCTAGCACTAGTAACACAATATGTCACAACATAAACCTAAACAATTAGTACACATACCACACATTGCTGAGCCCAGTGTTTCTCACATATATCACTAAACACAATGCCGCACACAACTGAACGCAGTGTCACACATATATTTCATTAAATACTATACCATATACACCCTGTACTACTAAACACAATGTTCAACTTTATATCACTAAAAAAACATAAACTCCTGACACGTAACACTAAACACAGTAGCACACATACCAAGCACAACTAAACACAGTCCCTCACACATATATCGCCAAAGAGAGTAGCCCATACACCAGGCTCCCGGAAGGATGGTATTTCACATATGTGTCATCAACACAGTGGCACTCACAATAGTCAACAATAAATGCAGCATTTCATACATATTACTAAACACAGTAGCACACACACAGCACCAGACTCAGTGTCACATGTATGTTACTCACAGGGTAGCACAGCCATCACATGCTGCTAAACACAGTATCTCACCTTATATTACTAAACAAAGTTGCATACCACCTGGCACAACTGAAAACAATGTTTCACATGGATATCACTAAGCAGAGTAGCAAGCTCACCAGGCACCATCAAACTGAGTGTCTAACACATGTCTCCAAACAAAGTAGAAATTAGAAGAACTTCTAATCAGAGCTTCTCACAAATACATCACTAATCAGTAGCACACAACCACATTTACTAAAAATTGTCTCACACTTATATTAATGCACAGAGTTGCAAAATTATTGCATAGATTTAAACATAACTCATACTATATAAAACAATATTCCTTCAAATACACACCTCTAAGTACACTATCTCATACACCACATACCTTTAAGCCCTGTGGCTCACACCCACACATTACTAAATAAAAATTCTTACCACACGTGCCACTAAATGCATTATCACACATCCATATAACACAAACCAAGTGTTTCAAACAGAAATAATTGAACATAGTCTAATACACATCCCATTAAATACAATGTAACACATGCATATCCCTAAGTACAACAAAAAACATACCACAGACCACTAACAATGTCTCACTGGTAGATCAGTAAACACAGAAGCACACACAGCAGGCACGACCAAAAAAAATGTCTTATACAAATATTACTAAACAAAATGACACACATACTTTTCACCCGGCACAGTGTCTTACACATATATCACTAAACAGAGTAATACACACCAGAGATACCACAAAGTACAATCTCACACATATAACACTAAATAGAATAGCAAATACACAAGCAGCATGAAACAGTGTCTCACACATATATCACCGAACACAATAGCACACACACCACTGAATTCAAATCTTCGCCCATGATTCACTGTGTGAAGCAGCACAGGGTGAATCATCACTAAGCACAGTATCTCAAGCAATATTACTAAGCACAGTAGGAAACACACCTGGAATCCCTAAAGGCAGTGTCTCTCACATATATCACTAAACAAAATAGCAAGCATCCAGGTGCTGTTATACACAGCACCTCACACAAATCACTCAACACAGTAGCCAACACCAGGCTATGTCCACAGTGTTTTGCTCCTTTATAACCAGCCTAGTAGCCCACACACCAGGCACCACTAAGCACAGTGTCTCACACATGTATCACTGAAACACTAGCACAGATATTAGGCACTATTAACACAGTAGCTCACAAATATATCACTAGACAAAATATTACACAAAACAGGCACTCTAGCTAATGTTTTGCACACATATATCACTAAACATAGTAGCAGTCACACCAATAAACACAATACTGCACATATATATCAATAAACACGGTAGCACATATTTCTCTAAAAAGAATACCACCCACACCAGGCAGGGCTGAATACACTGTCTCACACATATGTATGATACACATGTCACTGTCACAACAGCACCTGCACCACTGAGCCAAAGGTTCCAGATGTACATCATTAAACAGATTAACACACCTCAGTGCAACACTAAGCACAGGATCTCACATATCACTACACACAGTGCCACACACACTTGTCTTTATTTAACTCAATATCTCACTCATGTATCCCTGAACAAAGTTGTGAATACACTAGGTAAAGCTAAACACAGGGTGTCACTAAAGAGCACAGCAAATAAACAACCAAATGTCACTAAACAGACCACACACACAGCCCACAATGGCACACACAAAAGGCACCTCAAATTACAGTGTCTCAGACCTATATCACTAAACACAATTTTCCACACACAAGCCACTGCTGACACACTGTCTCACATCCCTAAACATAGCAATGAAAAAACATGAACCAGTAGAGTATCACACACATAAGTCACTAATATAGTAGCACATAAACAGCTAAATGCAATGTCTCAGAACATATTACTAAACGATGTATCACACACACTTGGCCTCACTAAACACAATTTCAAATTCATATGCCACTTAAGAAAGTAGCAAACACACCAGGCACTTATAAACAAAGTGCCTCTCATGCAGATATCTAAGCAGAGTATCACACACAGAAGAAACCACTAAATGGATTGTCTCACACATATATCACTAAACCCAATCAGAGGATGGGTAGACCAATGGTAATGCCTGTTGGTCCTCTAACATTTAAAGGCCCTGAACAAATCTCCACTATTTACCCCAGTTTGGAAGAATTAGAAGGGTGAGAAGATAAAAATGACAATGAGAAACTTGACTGAATTGCCAAGGGTGATGGCCCAGGAAATTAAGCAAATTGGAATGTTTGAACAGACTTGATATCAAGTGGTTGTCTATCTTTTAGCTGCATGTATTCAGGGGATGGATAGTAAGTCTAACTGTAGAACACCTCCCCTACCTAGTATTATAGAACAGAATGGACATAAGTTTACCTTCCAAAATACATTAACTATGTTACTGAATGCAAATTCGTGTCCCCAACGCACAGCAAGGCCAAATGAACAGAAACGTTGGAGTTTGGAGCAAAGAAAGATTTATTGCAGGGCTGTGCAAGGAGAATGGGTAGCTCATGCCCCCAAATCCCCAAATTCCTGGAAGGGTTTCAGCAAAGCACTTTTAAAGGTAAGGTAAGGAGAGATGTGGTTAGTTTTTGCAAACTTCTTGGTGTCAGAATCCTTTGTTCTTGCAGCTGTCCACATAGGGACAGGTCATAATGTCCCTGTAAACCTCCAGCGAGACAAATGTTATTCTCTGTTCTGTAACTTTTTATCTCTAGATGAATGGACTCTCAGAACCCTGAGAATAAGCAATCCTGTATAGTTCAGGCTACAGGGAATATTGTTTTACAAAAGGTACAGAGCCCGCATGACTCAGCACAGGCAACAAAGTACAAAAGTTAAAGTAAAAAGGAACATCTAATATGGAGTCAGATTTGTTCTTCCCTATCACAGTGAGAACCTATAGAATTGCCTGAGCCCCATGCAATCTCTACAGATTGTTATTTTAAAACAGTATAAAATAACTGGCAGAAAAAAAAAGAAAATACTGTTCAAATTAGTGACATGTTAGAAGCTGGAGTGCTGGTACCAAAAAATTTGCTATACAGTAGCTCAGTGTGGCTGATGAAAAAGACAGATGGTTCATGGAGACTAATAGTAGACTGTCAAGGATTGAATAAAATGTTCCACCTATAGCATCAGCAGACTCTGAAATAGTTTGAAGTGTGGGGAAGAAAAACACTAAAGGAGACTCAATAGTTGGTCTTGCCAGTGCTTTTTCCCACTACCGATATCAGTTTCTTCATGTAGGAAGGATCCTAAGCTATATTTACTGTATTACTACAGGGTTATTAACATTTACCTGCTTACTGTCAGTAACTGGTTGGAAGAAATTTGATCTTGATGCAGGTCCCAACTGTAATAATACACTACATTGACGATATGATAATATAGAAACTGAAGAGTGAGATAGGACTGATTTAAGTACAATGAGGACACACGTGACTCATGGAGGCTGTTTAATAAATCCAGCAAAGACCCAAGGGTCCACCCAAACAGTGAATGTCTTCAGAATAAACTGGGCAGGAGCTACCTGTGACATTCTGTAAGCAACTCAAAATCAACTGCTTACACTGCCTACCTTTGGAACTAATCAAGAAACACAACACCTGGTCCAGTTATCTGTATTTATGAAGATACATATTTCACATCTGGGAATAGTGCTAGCCCCTATCAATAAACTCCCCCAAGGAAGGCCACATTTGAATGTGGGCTTGAAAAAATGACAGACTAGCTGTGAGTTATAAAAGGTGGTAACTCAGTCAAAGCCTTTGGATCCTTATAATTCACACTCAGATATGATTTTCAGAGTATCTGCAGTTTACACTTATGCAAACTGGAGAGGGCTGACATGCATGCTGTTTTCTTCACAGTGATGGGAAAACTGGGCAACAGTAACAGCCCCAAATAATGCTTTCATCATTTTAGTAACATGTTATTAGAGTAATACTTGACACACAGTAGGTGTTCCAAGCATTGTTACCTTTCCTAAGTGTGCAAACGGTGGGGCTAGAATATTACTTAGATTATATGCAGTACTAAATTCCTGCTTGTTTCTTTCCACCTATGTGTGATGTGAGTAATGTTCTAAAATAGTGCCTGGTAATAATTGGTGATCAATGCCCCTTGTCTCCTTAGCTCTGTGTGAGTAATGTAGTTTCAGAATAGTACCTGCTGGATAGTCAATTCTCTATGCATACTCCTCTTCCCCCCACCCCCACTACGTATGAGAAAGATTATTATCGGGTACATAATAGGCACTCATTTTATGCTCTTGTTCTTCCACTGATGTGTGTTTAATGTACTAGAATAGTGTCTGGCATATACCAGGTGCTTAGTGCAGAGTCTTACTTTTTTTTCGGATTGGTGTTTTTTTTGTTTGTTTTTGTTTTTTTGTTTGTTTGTTTTTGCGGTACGCGGGCCCCTCGCTGATGTGGCCTCTTCCGTTGCGGAGCTCCGGATGTGCAGGCCTAGCGGCCATGGCTCACGGGCTTATCCGCTCCGCGGCATGTGGGATCTTCCCGGGCTGGGGCACGAACCCGCGTCCCCTGCATCGGCAGGCGGACTCTCAACCACTGTGCCACCAGGGAAGCCCCAGTGTTTTTTTTTTTTAATAACAATCTTGATTTGTTATCATTGATGTAAACCACTGAAGGTCAAGGAATACTTTGTCTAAGTGTCACTGATAGCACTGGTTAAGACCACTCACCTTAATCAACTACAAACCAGAGGGAAACTACTGGAGCTCTGAAACACAATGAAAACCCAAGTCTGTGAATTTACTGTTTCAAACCTGGCATTTCCATATCAGTGTTCCCCATCTGAAAGATTTATTTTCTAGAAATGCTTGTTTTTATTTGTGAGATATTTAATGGCATAGTAGTCATATTATTCAAAGAAATATTAAGTCTGACTCATAACAAAGTAGAAGTAAAATCTATAACTTTTTGAGTTGAATTGTGCTATTTTAATAAGCTTTTTATTTTGGAATAATTTTTAGACTTACAGAAAGTTTCCAAAGATAGTACAGAGAGTTCCTGCATACCCTTCATCTAGTGCCCCTATAGTTAACATTTTACATTGTCTTGGCACTTTATTCAAAACAAGCAAGTGACATTGGTATATTTATTAATTTCCTAATGTTGCTATAGCAAGTTGCTACAACCTTGGTAGCTTAAAAGAACAGATGTTTATTCTCTCACAGTTCTGGAGGCCAGAAGTCCAAAATCAAGATGTCCCCAGGACCATACTTCCTCTAAAGGCTTTAAAGGCAATTATGCTCTTTGATTCTTCTAATCTCTGGTAGTTGGTGGGATTTCTTGGATTTGTGGCTCCAATCTCCAGTCCCTGTTTCATGATCACATTGCCTCCTCCTCTTCTGTGTGTCTCTCTGTGTTTCTCTTATAAGGTCACTTGTCACTGGATTTATTTATTTTTTATTATTATTATTATTATTTTAACATGTTTATTGGAGTATATTTGCTTTAAAATGATGTGCTATTTTCCGCTGTATAGCAGGGTAAATCAGCTATACATATACATATATCCCAATATTTACTTCCTGTTGCATCTCCCTCCCACACTCCCTATCCCACCCCTCTAAGTGATCACAAAGCACTGAGCTGATCTCCCTGTGCTATGTGGCTGCTTCCCACTAGCCATTTTACATTTGGTAGTGTATATATGTCCATGACACTCTCTCACTTCATCCCAGCTTACCCTTCCAACTCCCCATGTCTTCAAGTGCATTCTCTATGTCTGCGTCTTTATACCTCTCCTGCCCCTAGGTTTTTCAGAACAAATATTTTTTCTTTCTTTTAGATTCCATATATATGTGTTACATACAGTATTTGTTTTTGCCTTTCTGACTTATTTCACTCTGTATAACAAAATCTAGGTCCATCCACCTCACTACAAATAACTCAGTTTCATTTCTTTTTATGGCTGAGTAATATTCTATTGTATATATGTGCCACATCTTCTTTATACATTCATCTGTCAATGGACACCTAGGTTGCTTCCGTGCCCTGGGTATTGTAAATAGAGCTGCAATGAATATTGTGGTAGATGATTCTTTTTGAATTATGGTTTTCTCAGGGTGTATGCCAGCTAGTGGTATTGCTGGGTCGTACGGTAGTTCTATTTTTAGTTTTTAAAGGAACCGCCATACTATTCTGCATAGTGGCTGTACCAATTTACATTCGCACCAGCAGCGCAAGAGGGTACCCTTTTCTCCACACCCTCTCCAGCATTTATTGTTTGTAGATTTTTTGATAATGGCCATTCTGAATGGTGTGAGGTGATACCTCATTGTAGTTTTGATTTGCTTTTCTCTAATGATTAGTGATGTTGAGCAACCTTTCATGGGTTTGTTGGCAATCTGTGTATCTTCTTTGGAGAAATGTCTATTTATGTCTTCTGCCCATTTCTGGATTCAGTTTGTTTTTTTTGATATTGAGCTGCATGAGCTGCTTGTAAATTTTGGAGAATAATCCTTTGTCAGTTGTTTCATTTGCAAATATTTTCTCCCATTCTGAGGGTTGTCTTTTCGTCTTGTTTATGGTTTCCTTTGCTGTGCAAAAGATTTTAAGTTTCATTAGGTGTCATTTGTCTATTTTTTGTTATTATTTTCATTTTTCTAGGAGGTGGGTCAAAAAGGATCTTACTGTGATTTATGTCATAGAGTGTACTTCCTATGTTTTCCTCTAAGAGTTTTATAGTGTCTGGCCTTACATTTAGGTCTTTAATCCAGTTTGAGTTTATTTTTGTGTATAGTGTTAGGGAGCGTTCTAATTTCATTCTTTTACATGTAGCTATCCAGTTTTCCAGCACCACTTATTGAAGAGGCTCTCTTTTCTCCATTGTATATTCTTGCCTCCTTTATCAAAAATAAGATGACCATATGTTCATGAGTTTATCTCTGGGCTTTCTATCCTGTTCCATTGATCTATCTTTCTGTTTTCATGCCAGTACCATACTGTCTTGATTACTGTAGGTTTGTAATAGAGTCTCAAGTCAGGGAGCCTGATACTTCCAGCTCCATTTTTCTTTCTCAAGATTGCTTTGGCTATTCGGGGTCTTTTGTGTCTCCATACAAATTGTGAAATATTTTGCTCTAGTTATGAGAAAAATGCCATTGGTAGTATGATAGGGATTGCATTGAATCTGTAGATTGGTTTGGGTAGTATAATCATTTTCACAATATTGATTCTTCCAATCCAAGAACATGATATGTCTCTCCATCTGTTTGTATCATCCTTAATTTCTTTCATAATGTCTTATAGTTTTCTGTGTACAGGTCTTTTTTCTCCTTAGGTAGGTTTATTCCTAGGTATATTATTCTTTTAGTTGCAATGGTAAATGGGAGTGTTTCCTTACTTTATGTTTCAGATTTTTCATCATTAATGTATAGGAAAGCAAGAGATTTCTGTGCATTAATTTTGTATCGTGCTACTTTACCAAACTCATTGATTACCTCTAGTAGTTTTCTGGTAGCATCCTTAGGATTCTCTATGTATAGTATCACATCATCTGCAAACAGTGACAGCTTTACTTCTTCTTTTCCGATTTGGATTCCTTTTATTACCTTTCGTTCTCTGATTGCTGTGGCTAAAACTTCCAAAACTATGTTGAATAATAGTGGTGAGAATGGACAACCTTGTCTTGTTCCTGATCTTACAGGAAATGTTTTCAGTTTTTCACCATTGAGAAAGATGTTGGCTGTGGCTGTGGTTTGTCATATGTGGCCTTTATTATGTTGAGGTAAATTTCCTCTATGCCTACTTTCTGGAGGGTTTATAATCATAAATGTGTGTTGAATTTAGTCAAAAGCTTTTTCTGCATCTATTGAGATGATCATATGGTTTTTCTCCTTCAATTTGTTAATATGGTTTATCACACTGTTTGATTTGCATATATTGAAGAATCCTTGCATTCCTGAGATAAACCCCTCTTGATCATGGTGCATGATTATTTTAATGTGCTGTTGGATTCTGTTTGCTAGTATTTTGTTGAGGAGTTTTGCATCTATGTTCGTCAGTGATATTGGCCTGTAGTTTTCTTTCTTTGTGACATCTTTGTCTGGTTTTTGTATCAGGGTGATGGTGACCTCATAGAATGAGTTTGGGAGTGTTCCTCCCTCTGCTATATTTTGGAAGAGTTTGAGAAGGACAGGTGTTACCTTTTCTCTAAATGTTTCATAGAATTCAATTGGGAAGCTATCTGGTCCTGGTCTTTTGTTTGTTGGAAGGTTTTTAATCACAGTTTCAATTTCAGTGCTTGTGATTGGTACATTTATATTTTCTACTTCTTCCTGGATCAGTCTTGGAAGGTTATACCTTTCTAAGGATTTGTCCATTTCTTCCAGGTTGTCCATTGTATTGGCATAGAGTTGCTTGTAGTAATCTCTCATGATCTTTTGTATTTCTGCAGTGTCAGTTGTTATTTCTCCTTTTTCATTTCTAATTCTATTGATTTGAGTCTTCCTCCTTTTTTTCTTGATGAGTCTGGCTAATGGTTTATCAATTTTGTTTATCTCCTCAAAGAAGCAGCTTTTAGTTTTATTGATCTTTGCTATCGTTTCCTTCATTTCTTTTTCATTTATTTCTGATGTGATCTTTATGATTTCTTCTGCTAACTTTGGGATTTTTTGTTCTTCTTTCTCTAGTTGCTTTAGGTGTAAGGTTAGGTTTTTTACTTGAGATGTTTCTTGTTTCTTGAGGTAGGCTTGTATAGCTATAAACTTCCCTCTTAGAACTGATTTTGCTGCACCCCATAGGATTTGGGTCATCATGTTGTCATTGTCATTTGTTTCTAGGTATTTTTTGATTTCCTTTTTGATTTCTTCAGTGATCTCTTGGTTATTTAGTAGTGTATTGTTTAGCCTCCATGTATTCATATTATTTACAGATTTTGTCCTGTAATTGATATCTAGTCTCATCGTCTTGTGGTCTGAAAAGATACTTGATATGATTTCAATTTTCTTAATTTTACCAAGGCTTAATTTGTGACCCAAGATATGATCTATCCTGGAGAATGTTCCCTGAGCGCTTGAGAGAAAGTGTATTCTGTTGTTTTGAGATGGAATGTCCTATAAATATCAATTAAGTGCACCTTGTTTAATGTGTGATTTAAAGCTTGTGTTTCCTTGTTTATATTCATTTTGGATGATCTCTCCATTGGTGAAAGTGGGGTGTTAAAGTCCCCTACTATTATTGTGTTACTATCGATTTCCCCTTTTATGGCCGTTAGCATTTGCCTTATGTTTTGAGGTGTTCCTATGTCGGGTGCATACATATTTACAATTGTTATATCTTCTTGGTTTGATCTCTTGATCATTATAGAGTGTCCTTCTTTGTCTCTTGTAATAGTCTTTATTTTAAAGTCTATTGTGTCTAATATGAGAATTGCTATACCAGCTTTCTTTTGTTTTCCATTTGCATGGAATATCTTTTTCCATCCCCTCACTTTCAGTCTGTATGTGTGCCTAGGTCTGAAGTGGGTCGCTTGTAGACCGCATATATACGGTTCTTGTTTTTGTATCCATTCAGCCTGTCTATGTCTTTTGGTTGGAGCATTTAGTCTATTTACATTTAAGGTAGTTATCAATATGTATGTTCCTATTACCATTTTATTAATTGTTTTGGGTTTATTATTGTAGGTTTTTTCCTTCCTTGTGTTTTCTTACTAGAGAAGTTCCTTTAGCATTTGTTGTAAAGCTGGTTACATGGTGCTGAATTCTATTAGCTTTTGCTTCTCTGTAAACGTTTTAATTCCTCTGTCTGATCTGAATGAGATCCTTGCTGGGTAGAGTAATCTTGGTTGTAGGTTTTTCCCTTTCATCACTTTAAATATGTCCCTTCTGGCTTACAGAGTTTCTGCTGAAAGATCAGTTGTTAATCTTATGAGGATTCCCTTGTATGTTATTTGTTGTTTTTCCCTTGCTGCTTTTCATATTTTTTCTTTGAATTTAAATTTTGATAGTTTGATTAATATGTGTCCTGGCATGTTTCTTCTTGGATTTATCCTGTATGGTACTCTCTGCACTTCCTGGAATTGACTATTTCCTTTCCCATATTAGGGAAGTTTTCAACTATAATCTCTTCAAATATTTTCTCAGTCCCTATCTTTTCCTCTTCTTCTGTGACCCTTATATTTCAAATGTTGGTGCATTTAATGTTGTCCCAGCAGTCTCTGAGACTGTCCTCAATTCTTTTCATTCTTTTTTCTTTATTCTGCCTTGTGGTAGTTATTTCCACTATTTTATCTTCCACATCACTTATCCGTTCTTCAGCCTCAATTATTCAGTTATTGATTCCTTCTGGAGAATTTTAAATTTCATTTATTTTGCTGTTCATCATTGTTTATTTGCTCTTTAGTTCTTCTAGGTCCTTGTTAAACATTTCTTTTATTTTCTCCATTCTATTTCCAAGATTTTGGATCATCTTTACTATCATAACTCTTTATTCTTTTTCTGGTAGACTGCCTATTTCCTCTTCATTTGTTTGGTGATAGGTTTTTCCCTTGCTACTTCATCTGCTCTGTGTTTCTCTCTCTTCTCATTTTGCCCAACTTACTGCATTTGGGGTCTCTTTTTCACAGTCTGCAGTTTCATAGTTCCCATTGTTTTTGGTGTCTGCCCCCAGTGGGTAATATTGGTTCAGTGGGTTGTGTAGGCTTCCTGTTGGAGGGGACTGGTGCCTGTGTTCTGGTGGATGAGGCTGGATCTTGTCTTTTTGGTGGGCAGGACCAGGTCTGGTGGTGTGTTTTGGCGTGCCTGTGACCTTCTTATGGTTTTAGTCAGCCTCTCTGCTAATGGATGGGGTTGTGTTCCTTTCTTGCTAGTTGTTTGGCATAGGGTGTCCAGCACTGTAGCTTGCTGGTTGTTGAGTGGATCTGGGTCTTAGTGTTGAGATGGAGATATCTTGTATAGCTTTCGCAATTTGAAATTATATGGACCTGGGGGTTCTCTGGTGGACCAATATCCTGAACTTGTCTCTCTTGCCTCAGAGGCACAGGCCTGACACCTGGCTGGAGCACCAAGACCCTGTCAGCCACATGGCATAGGTCTTAGCAACCTTGTTATATGATTTCATTTTCCTTATTAAGTCACCTTTTCACTTAAAGGAAGCACTTCATGATTTCTTTTTGGCATTTCTGAATTACCAGAATCACTATTCTAGCATTTTGGTGCTGTTATTAAGTAAATAAGGGTCACTTGAACACAAACACTGTGATACTACAACAGCCGATCTGATAACCAAGATGGCTGCTAAGTGACTAACCCAGAGTCCTACTTTTCACTTTTGCATGACTAAGTTTGTACTAGAATAACATCTGTGATAATACTGGGCACTTAATAAACGCTTATTTTATTTTCCTCTAAGTGATTAATGTTGCATATGAATAGTGTATGACATATAGTTTGTACTCCATGCATGTTTCCTTCCCCTGTGTGTGTGAAGAATGTGTCTAGAATAGTACCTGGCGCATAATAGACAGTCAATGTATGCTTATTTCTTTAGGAGTAATATAATAAAAATTGTGTCTCCATCTATGCTCAATCTTGCTAATTCCATCCTTCACTTATGAATACTGTCGTACTAGAATGATACTTGACATACACCAGGTGCTCAATTCATGTTTTCCTTTCCTTGTATATGTGGGCAATGTACAATTATAGAATTGTTTCTGGCATAAACAAGGTGATCAGTGCCTGTTTATTTAATATATTGTTTGTATGACTGATATTGCTCTGATTTTATGTTCTTTAGAAGTATTGAAAAGATATAATTTATTACCAAAATATGTGTATAGATTTAAGGC
This sequence comes from Grampus griseus, assembly GCF_964374135.1. Taxonomy (NCBI): domain Eukaryota; kingdom Metazoa; phylum Chordata; class Mammalia; order Artiodactyla; family Delphinidae; genus Grampus; species Grampus griseus. The sequence goes on along the minus strand of NC_139009.1, from coordinate 72,923,677 downwards.
ACCTATAGCTACCTTATCATCAAACAAATATCCAATTAAATGTGATAGACGATGAACTTTGTTAGAACTTTGAAGCCTGGATAGAATTTATCTTGGTGAAGATAATGAAGTATCATCTCAGTAGGGGAAGCATAATCCAGTAGAGCAAGTGAATTGGAATACAGTCAGGACTGCTGGACTTTGAGTGTGGAGATGTAGTTTTGAGCCTGTGCTCTGCTCCTGTGTAATAATGAAGATGTCATGTCAACTCCCTGCTTCCCAATACCCTAATTTCCCTATAAGCCAAATGCCCCAAGGTGTCTCCAGCTTATGGATATAAATGAAGTAATATTAATGCACATAATTACTTTGGTTGTTGTTCTTCCCCTTGCCAGCTCATGCAGGATCCCTGCTTTATATAAAATAATCACTCAATCATTTTTGAGAATTCATAGGAACCCTCCCTTGTTTTTTAGGGACCAGTTGTGTCTGCCAAGTGGTCCCTCATATGAAGTCATCTCTGCCTCCAGACCCTGTTGTGTCTGCCATCATGTGGTTCTTCCAGGGAAACAATGCTCAAACTAAGGATGCCCTAAACTCAACCTTTCAAGACTCTCATGAGAGTCAAATTGTAGTCTTCACAGAAATGGTGACTTTGAATATGAAGTTTTTCTCTTCCCTCAGGCTCTGCACCAAACTGTGTTTTCTAATATGGCCTGGATATTGAAGGCAAAGATTAATATATAATAGAACCCCAAAATAATTAGACTGCAGACATTTTGATTAGCAAAAAGAAAATGTACACGGTGATAAGCTCCCTTATTAGAATGAACATGATAATCATTCATTCAAAATGTAATTAATACTTAGTGGGTTTCAGGGCTTCATAGCAAATAAGCTGGAAACAAGGAGTTTAGTAACAAATGACATTCCTACTATCCCGGCCCTTACAGATACTTAAAACTGATCCTACTATCCCGGCCCTTACGAATACTTAAAACTGATCAGCTGACAGATATTTTAATAAATAATTACAGTTCAATATATAATCTTTTTTGATGATAACAGTATAGAGATGGGCTTTATTGGAAATGTTTCAGCTCAAGTATTAGGAAAGAGCTAAAGAACAATAAGATAGAATATATATTAACACATACATTCCTCTTAAATCACTTCTCTGTCCCCATGCCTAGAACATGCACATATTCAATATATTTGTGGAATGAATGAATGCTGCCAAGAGGATATAAAAAAATACAATTGTGCTTCCCTGGTGGTTCAGTGGTTGAGAGTACGCCTGCCGATGCAGGGAACATGGGTTCATGCCCCGGTCTGGAAGATCCCACATGCCGCGGAGCAGCTGGGCCCATGAGCCATGGCTGCTGAGCCTGCGCATCCGGAGCCTGTGCTCTGCAACGGGAGAGGCCACAGAAGTGAGAGGCCTGCATACCGCAAAAAACAACAACAACAAAAAAATAACAATTAAAAAATATGGAGGTGTTGGGGCAAAATTTTTGTCAAGTTATATACAATCTTTAGCCTCTGTCAGTAAAAGGTGAATGATAATATCTCCCCTTATGGAGTGTTATGGTGATTAAATTATATACTCAAAGTATTTAGCATTCTGTCAATATTAGTTCTTAAGGAGGGAACTCTAAATCACAAGAAGTAAAATAATTTGAGCAGGAAGGGTTTCCTTTGTCATGCTGGGGGTTTGAGTCATATCCTCCTATCTCTTCCTAAGGGAAGTCACTTGGAAACCTGGTGAAAACCAACTGCAAAACTGTATACTTTTCCAACCGTTGTGAGAGCTTGTCCTCTAGGAGGTAGTAGCTGATGTAGTGCTCCTTCTGAAATTGTCTTAGGATGTGAGTTCAGAATAGTTGAGTCGGGGATTATCTTCTGAGCTTGAAAAGGCTTACCAAATGTCTCTGTAGAAAATTCTAAGAGTATCATTTTTGTCCTCATAACTTCCTTATAGATTCTTAGCTAAGGTACTGAGCTTTGGAATTAATAGATCAGTTGGCTGTATCCAGGCTATGATTCTGGGTAAAAAAAAGAAATGCTAAGAGTAATTTTTTTCTGGGCATCACCTCACAAAAAGGCAGATGTATGAAGACAAAATGAACAAAAAGAGAGGGAAAAAAGAAAACGGATACTCTGAGGTCAGAGAATCATTCTTGCCTCAATGTTATGAAACCATTAGACTGAAATGAGGTGGAAGTTTCTCTCCTAAGAACACTGTGATATTGTAGAAAAAGAGGATAATTCTTTCATGTTTGGATTAAAGACAAGGTAGAATTTGCTGCTTATGCTGATATAAAAAGGTGATTTCATCTGAAAATTTGAATAAATGGTCAATCAAAACCTGAGATTGCTTTTGCTGAGTAACCTTCCATTTTAATTTCTTAATGCAATAGGCAGGCTATAAATAAAGCAGAAGAGTGACCCACTTAGTAATCCCTTTAGGATTACTAAAGTACACATGGATAAATACCTTATATAGGTTACAAATTACTTTGATCATGTGCTTTTAAATATACACATTTATTTTTGGTTGTTTTGGAGTTATTTTTTAATGGAAATTAAATTATACTGTATATTTAGTTCTGAGTCTTGCATTTTTTACACTCAACAATATGTCCTGAACAATTTCCCTGTCTCTACATAGAGATCCACCCTTTTCTGAAAGCTCTATGGTACCATATGCCATACCAGACCACAATTTAACACTCCCTCTATTGTTCAAGATTAGACTATCTTCAATTGTTCCATATTATAAACAATGTTACCATGAATATATTTATACAAATACCCTGATACTCTTGTCTGAGCATCTCTATAGATTTCTAGAAGTGGGATTGCTCAAAGGATATGTGCATTCAGTTTGAATTTGATTAAGTTTGTTTTTGTTTTGGAGCAGTCCCACACTTACAGAGAAGCTGCTAGTACAACACAAAGAACTGAATTTGTCAGTGTGTATGTTTCCTACAAATAAGTATATTTTCCTACATGGCCATGTTACAATGATAAAAATCTGGAAGTTAACATCCATTCATTACTACTATCTATTCCTTCAATCTCATTCAAGTTTCTACAACTGTCCCAATAATGTAATGTTTAGCAAAAGGATCTATTTCAGAAGTAGATATTGTATATTGTTGTCATGTTCCTTTATTCTTCTTCATCTGGAAAACTTCCTATTTCCTTGACTTTGAAGATCTTGTCACTTTTGAAGAGTATGGAACAATTAATTTTTAGAATGTCTCTCAAATTGGATTTGTCTGATGTTTCCTCACAATTAGGTTCAATTTATACATCTTTGGAAGAAATATCACAAATGTGACATTGTATTGCATCTGACCACGAAGTGCAACATTTTAATCTGTGCTATTCCTGATAATGTTCACTTTGACCTTTTGACTGAGGTGGAGTCTTCCAGGCCTCCCATTGTAAAGTTATTTTTATTTTCTTCTGGTAATTAGGAAGAGCTTTGTGGGGAAGGACTTGTAATGATATAATCATCTTATTTCTCATCAAACTTTGATTTAGTTATTTATTCACTTAATTATATCTGTGATATAAGTATACATTCTTTGTATTGAATTTGTATTTTTTATTTAAGTATGGGACTGCTCAAAAATAAACATATGGTTTCCTATATGATTAATGAGTTTTAATGTTATTATCTTTGAATGCTGACGCAAAAACTCACCTTAGACTTGCCTTCTCAGCCTTGGAATCAGCCATTTCTCCAAAGATCCCTGATCCCTGTTAAGTGGATATTGGTATTCAGAAACCAAAACCTGATTGCTAGATCATCTCATTGGTATTGGGATGTCACTATTCTTTATACTAATAATTCCAATCCAACATCCCAGAACTCATTTTAATTTTCTCCCTTTCCATGTGTGTGACTCTCCTCCCCAAAAGTGAGAAACGTGGCTTTATTTCCCTTAGGTTATATACTGATTCAACCAACTCCCCTATATGTAACCAATCTCTCATTACTGCTCCCACCCACCATGCTCCTCCAGCTGGGTCTCTGAACTCACATGCTAAGCCATGCCCTGTTATGGATGTTCTCCTCACTCTTCTTGGGTTCTAAAACCCTACACAAGGCCAGTCTCACATATGCCTGCCTCATCTAGCTTGGACTCTGACACCCCATGCAAGACTCACATGGATGTCCTTTCTGCGTTTTTGAGGACTGACACTAGGCCACCCTCATGACTGTTTACTCATGACTCCTTACTCTGTTTGGACTCTGATACCAACACTAGGTCAACCCAACATATGGACACCCTTCTTACTAGACTGCTGTGGCCTACTGTTGCCTTCGGATACACTTTATTTCCTGGATACAAGGATGAAATACTGTTAAGAAAGATTAAAACAAAGTCATAGGAGATATAAATTAATTTCTATATTTTATGGTATGTAATTGAATCCACTTTCCACCAAGATTCTGTGCAGATTTAGGTTCTAAAATGGATGACCTGGGACTCACTGCAGAGTTGATGGTGGTCATTTGCCTTTTGGCAGCCCTATACAGAAGACATTTGACCTTAACCAGGGATAGACACTGAGTTGATGTCTGTGAGGCAAAAATAAAATAACAGCAACAACAACAACAAACCCCATACTTATTAAAAGATGCTATTTTCATTACAGCAATATTCACAATGACCAAGATATGGAAACGATCTAAGTATCTGTTGATGGGTGAATGGATAAAGAAATTGTGATACATAGATGGATAGATAGATAAATAGGTAAATCTCTCTTTCTCTCTCTCTTTCAGTATAACTCAGCCTTAAAAGTGAAGGAAATTCTGCCATTTGTGACAACATGGATAAATTTAAAAGATATTACTTTAAAACTGAATGTTAGAATCTAAAATAGTTGAACCTAGAGAAACAGAGTAGAATGGTGGTTTCTAGGAGCTGGGGAATGGTAAAAATGGAAAGATGTTGGTCAAAAGGTACAAATGTTCAGTTATAAGATGAATAAGTTCTAGAAATCTAATGTACAGCATGGTAAATATAATAATACTATATTTTATACTTGAAATTTGTTGAGAGTAGATTTTAAGTGTGCATGCACACACACACAGACACACAGTGGTAACTATGTGAGGTGAGGTAGTTAGCTATGTTAATTAGCCTGATTGTGGTAATTACCATACAAGTTTACATATATCAAAACAGCACATCGTACACCTTAAATATATGCAATTTTTATATGTCTATCATACCTTAACAAAGCTGGGAAAAAAACCTGACCCCTAAATTAAAAAAAAAATAACAAAAATAAAACCTAACCCAATGTCTTCTGTTTATAAAATAAAAATGAAATACATAAATACATAAATGCTTCCTCCCCTTTCCAACAACAGCAACAACAATGAAGCGATGGAGTGAATGACTCATGACAATCACAGATGATTGTTAATTAAATAAATAGAAGAAAACAAATTTGAGTAGAAAAGCCTCCATCAAGAACTTTAATTTGTCTCCATCATACTAGCTAATGGACCTCAAACTAGTCAAGCAATAACATAAGGACTTCAGTTCATGAAATTTCACAGATTATAAAGCATTCAGAATCGAGAAAGTAAAATTTAGTGCTGAAGATGTACAGAACTGAGAAGCTTTCATTCTTTTTGAATGCAGCCGTGAAAAAGAACACTGCATTCAACTGGCTTGTGCTCTTGACTGTCTTTGAGGTTTAAGCAATTCTTAATTAACTCTCTAATTTTTCTTACTTGGCCTAACACCTTGATAAGAGCTGTAGGATCTCAGGTCTTACCCATAGACTTAAATTTTACAAATGGAACTAACCTTCTGGTAAGGGCATTGCTTTTTCAAATATCTTATTACTTTAATTATAGATTTATTATATTCACTTTGCATCTGGAGCCCAAAAGGAGTCTTAAAAATTTCTCTCTTGTCTCTTGTCTGGAAAAAAAAATAGATATTTTAAAAGGCAAAGTCATTATTCCAGTCTTCAAAACTGCCGAGGACACTAAAAATTACATCGTTCATTTATATATGCACTGTTCTTCAATTTAGCCTGACATCATGCTATCATTCATTGGACTTAATACTTATTGAACACCTATTATGTTCCAGGCAATGTTCCAAGTGTCATAGGAAGAAGAATTATTCAGGTGTATAATGCATTGTGTATATATCAAATGTCATGGCATTGAATAAATTGAATCAGGTATGGACCCTGCCCTCCAGGAGATTACAAGAAACCAAGGAGGATGAAACAGACACACAAGTAATTTTTTTTTTTTAATTTGTTTACTTTCGGCTGTGTTGGGTCTTCGTTTCTGTGCGAGGGCTTTCTCTAGTTGTGGCAAGCGGGGGCCACTCTTCATCGCGGTGCACAGGCCTTTCACTATCGCGGCCTCTCTTGTTGCGGAGCACAGGCTCCAGACGCGCAGGCTCAGTAGTTGTGGCTCACGGGCCTAGTTGCTCCGCGGCATGTGGGATCTTCCCAGACCAGGGCTCGAACCCGTGTCCCCTGCATTAGCAGGCAGATTCTCAACCACTGTGCCACCAGGGAAGCCCGACACACAAGTAATTTTAACAGAAGTTAAAGGACCAGGATACAGATCATGAGAGACTTATGGTAAAAAAAAAAAAAAAAGGCTAAGAAAATACAGGGGAGGTGAGATATAATTTCTGGATGGAGAGCTGGGTAGAGTGGAAAAGCAGGAAACCTTCATGGAGGAGGAAGATCTGAATGATATCATTATTATATTGTGAAGTTATGCAGGTTTATTTCAAATATCCCTAAACTTTTTAAGTATTAAAAGAGATAAGCAAATGTAGCATGGGCAGTTTTATGTTTAGAACAACAGAACAGAAAGGAAAGGTAGACGTAGCACTGAGAACCCATCCTTTTCTTGCCCACCTCGGCACTATTTGAGACCTCACCTGTTTTGCTTTACATTACCACCACCACCTTGAAGAGTACGTGGACCTTTGCAGGCACCCAATACATACTTGAAGATTTAAAAACACATCCCAGGACATCAAATCTTATGATTTATGCAACTCTCCTCAGAATGGATGACTTAAGTTCTTCGCAAACAGGAGGGAGTTCATAGGAAAACGTGATATGTACAGGACACAGTATTTTTCTTTCAATTGTTTGGTTTTGACTATTTCTTTATCTACTTATCATTGATTTATAAACTACAGTGCTGAGATAATGTTTTTATTTTTTCCTAAAATAATTGTGTATAAAGTCCATCTATGTCAAATGTCAACATCCTATGTGTCTCTTATCCCAAAATAAAACATGGGGAGGTGGGATCTACTCAAATCTCATGCTTCCACAGGTCTCATGAAAGCCAGCCTGACTTTGTGAAACTCACATATTGATCTTATGCTGGAATTCCTACCAAGTAGTGTTGAGCATATCAGTGTAATTTTGTTTTAATGTCTTAAATAAATACTGAATAAATGAGATGAAAATGCCAAATAGGGTAAAGATTGATCATTGCTTACAGAAAGTTAGGTTGTCTGGAATAAATGTTATACAGTATATTAAACATTTTTGTAAAGATTGAATCCTTTTTCAAGATTTGTTTGATAGAAATGTGTTATTCCTATCAGCAGCCAAAACATCTAATTGTTATATCAATAGTTCTTTTAAGTATAATCTCATTTGATAATCTAATAAAATCAGGTGAGAAAAACTGGCCTCCAGTTTATAGACGAGGAGGGTGAGACTTAAGAAGAATAAAGCCCCATTCACAGACCTGATAAGGAACCAGCTGGGACATTTCCATTCCATCCTTCTGGCACTGCCTTTTTACATTAGAATTCCACTTTTCATAGAGGAAGGAAGGTCAGTAGGCTAATGATGCAAAATAAGTGAACTTTGTCAAACAGCTATGTTCATACTCTGGACTGCAGGCAGTGAAGAAAAAGAAATACATAGAAAAAGTTAATCCTCAGCAGAATGAGTTCATGATCAAAGTCCCTGTCATTCTTGCTCCAAGTGTGAGATTTACTGCTGTCTCCCGAGGGAAAGCCAGGTTGTCATTTCGTACTTGTGGAAAAGAACTACTGACATGAAGAGATCCTATTCATTCTGTTCTTAGTTCCCCAACTTCAACCACAATCAAAGAAGAGAAGTGGCCACAGATGAGAATGAAATTACTTTTCACATGAAATTGGATTGAGTCCTGCTTCCCTCTGAAGTATTCTTTGAAAAAAATGCACACTTTCCTATTGAGGATCTTACAAATTATGGTTTTTAATGGATCTTGCAACATAAAATACACTGTGCTTGAACTCCAAACTTGTGTCATGCCTTGGTGAGTATTTTATGAATTGTAAAATAAGTTAAGATACAAAAGTGGCTGCTGGTTCCTCCATCTGATAAATCTTATTTGGGATTAGTATGTAATATCCTTTTTAAGACCTCTTTCATTTCTTTTTTATGGAGTTGAACTGAATACCAATAAAAATGAGGAAACTCTATCTATGTATCTTTGTTTTTTCCTTGTTAATTATATTACTTAGTGGTGCACATTTTCTTTCTTCTAAATGATCACAGGCTTTCTGAAAATGTCAGCATCAAATTTAACCGTGTTTTCTAGTTTTCAGATATTACACCACAACTGACAATACACTTAGAGCTATACACTTTAAAATGGACGTTAACCAGGAGAGGATCAACCTCAAGAATTGCAGAGAGAGGAACTTGATGAACTCACTCTCTTTTTAAAGCAATGAAATACAAGCAAAACAATTAAAATCAATCATTTCAGAAGTCTCGCCATTAACCAAAGCCACAGAATGAACCAAAAATTGTCTATACAAGAGAAGCTACTCAACTTTGGTAAGACAGTGGGGTCTGTGATGTTTGAACTTAGGGCTATTCTCCTTTCCTCCCATTCCCTCCTCAGCTTAGAGGTATAGTAGGTAAAAGCCAGCAGCACTACGGAGAATGAAAGGTTGAACTGTTTTTGGAGCTTTGTTAAAAGCATCCCCAGTGCAGACTCAATATTTTGTCTAAACTTTTAGCTCTCTGGGAAATGTCTACACTTAGGTGGCTATTTGAATGATTCAGAGCTTAGCTCAGTGGGAGGTAGAAGGCTCTAATACCAGAGTTGTTACAAACAAGTCTATTTGTAACAACAAAACAACAACAAAAATACAAGGCATGGGAAGAAACAGGAAAGTCAGTCCACATACCCTGGTGAAAGAAACAGCTAATCAAAAATGTCCCTGAGGGGACCAGATTTTGGACTTAGTAGACAAAGATTTTAAATAAGCTATTATAAATATATTCAAAGAAATATAGGAAACCATGTATAAAGAATTAAAGGAAAGTGTGAAAACAATACTGGTCATGGTAACTGTAGCCATTATAAAAGGCAGTATACATGCATTTTTGTAATTCTTTTCCTCTCCAATCTGTTTTCAAAGACAACTGCATAAAAATAAATATAAAACTGTGTTAATGGGCTTATAATTTATACAGATGAATATTTTTACAAAGGAGGAAGAAGGAATAGGCGTATTTTAGGCAAAAGTTTTTGCACATTACTGAAATTAAATTAGCATTAATCAATAGATTATTTCACATTAAGGTGCTAATTTCAAGGTGTGTAAGGTGTGAATTAAGGTGTGTAATTTCAAGAACAAACACTACAAAAATAACTTAAATAAATATAATGAAATAAACAAAAATAGAATTAAAAAGATACACTAGAAAATTTATATTTAACAAAAATAAAAGATAAGAGTCAAGGAATAAAGAAAAAAAGCACAAGACATAAGTAAAACAAATAGCAAAAGGACAAATATAAATCCTTCCTTATCAGTAATTACATTAAAAGCAAGTCAGTTAAATACCTCAATCAAAAGACAGATGTTGGCAGAATACATATACTGTCTACAGGATGAATACCTTAGATTTAAAGACATGAGTAGATTAAAAGGAAAAGAATGGAAACATTTACATGCAAGCAAGAGTCAAAAGAGAACTGAACTACCTATACTGAAATCAAGCAAAATACACTCTAAGACAAAAATAATTACAAGAGAAATAGAAACACATTTTACCTTTATAAGAGGGCTAATTCATTAGAAAAATATAACAATTATAAACATAAATACACCTATCAACAGAGCCCCAAAACTCATGAAGCAAAAACTGACACAATTAAAGGGAGAAATAGATAATTCAACAATAGTAACTGAGAACTTCAATACCTGACTTTCAATAATAGATAGAACAATAATGCAGCAGTTCAATAAAGAAATAGAAGGTGTGAACAATACTATAAAACAAATTGCCAGGACAAATATCTATAGAATACTCCATCTAACATCAGAATATGCATTCTTCTCAATACTCATTCTGCTCACCTGGAACATTCTCTAGGATAAACCTTACATTAGGCCATAGAATAAACTTCAATAAATTTAAAAGAATTGAAATACAAAGTATATTTTTTTATCACAATGGAATTAAATTAGAAATCAATAATGGTAGAAATTTTATTAATTCACAAAAATGTGAAAATTAACAACACTTTTCTAAGTCATCTATTCAGCAAAGAAGAACTCACAAAGGAAATTAGAAAACACTATGAAAAAAATAAAAGCAAAACATGACATGTCAAAACTTATGGAATGGTGTAATAACAATGCTTAGAGGGAAATTTATACTTGTAAATTACCATAATAAAAAAGAAGAAAGACATAAATTTAATGACCTGAACTTACACCTTAATCTAGAGAAAGAAGAGCAAACTAAAGAGAATCTAGAGAAAGAAGAACAAACTAAACCGACAGCTGGCAGAGGAAGGAAAGAATAAAGATTAGAGCAGAAATGAGAATAAGGAAACAATAGAGAAAATCAATGAAACCAGAGGAGGTTCTTTGAAATGATTTTAAAAATTGGTAAATTTGGCTAGACTGATCAAGAAAAGAAGTTGAAAGATTCAAATTAACAAAATCAGCAATGAAAGCGGGAACATCACTACTGGTCTTACAGAAATAAAGTAGATAATAAGGAGGTATTAACTACTGTATGCCAAAAAATTAAATAGATTAGATAAAATGGGCACATTTCTAGAAGACACAATCTATTGAAACTGACTCAAGAAGAAACATATTATCTAGACCTATAAAAGCAAAGATTGAATTAGGAATTTTTAAAAAAAAATCAAGAAAGAAAAGCAAAGCCTAGATTACTTTATTGGTGATTCTACCAAACATTTAAAGAATAATTAATATCAATCCTTCATAAACTCATTCAAAATAATATACAAGGAGGGAACACTTCACAGTTCATTCTACGAGATCAGTATTACCTTGATACAAAAACCAGAAAAAGATAGTGAAAAAAAACCCCAAAACCAAAAATAGCTATATTTTAAAAAAATCCTCATGAATATAGATACAGAAGACCTCAATAAAAATGTTAGTAAACTGAATCCAGCAAGGTATAAAAAGACCTATAACCTACCATCAAGGGAAATGTATCACAGGAATGCAAGATTGATTTAACATCCCCAAATCAATCAGAGTAATACAGCACATATATCGGTTTCTCGTTGCTGCTGTAGCAAATTGCCACAAACCCTAGTGGTTTAAAAACTATATATTAATATTGGCTTAAATTTCTGGAGGTCAGGAGTTCAAAATCAGTATTACACTGGGCTAAAGTCAAAGTGTTTCCTTATGGAGGCTCTAGGGGAAAACGTTTTTCCTTGCCTGACAAAGGCAAGTTTCTTGAGGCTCTCTTTATTACTTAGATCATGGTCCCATATCAAACTGTTTTTTCTTCTTCCATTTCCATTGTCACATCACCTACTATCCTTGACAATTTTGCTTCTCTATTATAAGGATCCCTGTGATTACATTGAAGTTGCCTAGAAAATCCAGGATAAGTTTTCCACCTTTATATCTTTAACTTAATCACATCTGCAAAGTCATTTTTACCATGTATGGTAACATATTCACACATCTGGCCATACTTTTGTGACCATTGTTCTGTCCATTACAGTATGACCTCTGGCCTTCAAAGATTTATATTCATCTCTCATTCAAACTATATTTACCTCAATCCCAAAGCACCCACTCAAAGTCCAAAATCCCATTATCTAAATATCATCAACTCCAAAGTCCAGAATCTCATTTTCTAAATATTCAGATATGGGTCATATTCTGAATATAATCCATTCCAGGGCAAGATTCCTCTCCATCTGTGAACCCGTGAAGCAAGACAAGAAGTTACCTGCTGCCAAAATACAATGGTAGGGCAGGAATAGATAATAGTTATGGACATTCCTATTCCAAAACATTAAAAATAGAAGGAAGAAACTTGTCACTGATTCTAAAGTAACTTTGAAATCCAGGTAAATTCCATTAAGTTGTAATGCCTGGAAATAATTTTCTGTGACCCAAAGTTCTATACTCTGAGTCATCCTTCTCTTCAGGAAGGGCAGTGCGTGTTGCCCCCTGAGTAGTCTTATCAGTCTGCTTCTTGCCTGTAGAATTTGGTGTGTCTGACAGCCCTCTTTTATTTCATCCTCCCTCTCTCCCTTTCATTCCAGGCTCACAGTGTTTCTGCTGGTGTAACATTCTCAGATATCTGTGGATCTTCCATGCAAGGCACAGGGTTCATTCAGTTAGACAAAAGCCTCTTCCACAGATCTTCCCTGGATCATCTCACCTCTATTCTTGACTTCTGCTGAGATGACTGCAAGTTTCTAGGAATCAGATGTCTAATCTGTTCAAGAAGCCCTTTGTGTGACTGAATACTCTGACCTTTGGTCCTTCTAAGGACAAAGAAAATGTTCCAGGCACACCTTTTTCTCCAGAGCATTCATTCTTGACAGTGAATATTTCAACATCCTAATTTTATCATCTTTTGCTGTCCGGATAGGTTGAGAATTTCTCAATTCATCACATCTTGGGTCCTTTGTGCTTAACCGTTCCACATAGGTATCAATTATAGGAAAAAATCTGTAAAAAATACAAACATTTGGAGGCTAAACAATACACTACTTAATAACCAAGAGATCACTGAAGAAATCAAAGAGGAAATCAAAAAGTACCTAGAAACAAATGACAGTGAAAACACAACAAACCAAAAGGTATGGTATACAGCAAAAGCAGTTCTAAGAGGGAAGTTATAGCAATACAATCCTACCTCAAGAACAAGAAACATCTCAAATAAACAACCTAACCTTACACCAAAAGCAATTAGAGAAAGATGAACAAAAAAATCCACAAAGTTAGCAGAAGGAAAGAAATCATAAAGATCAGATCAGAAATAAATGAAAAAGAAATGAAGGAAACAGTAGCAAAGATCAATAAACATAAAGCTGGTTCTTTGAGAAGATAAATGAAAGTGATAAACCATTAGCCAGTGTCATCAAGAAAAAATGGGAAAGACTCAGATCAATAGAATTAGAAATGAAAAGGAGAAGTAATAACTGAATCTTCAGATATACAAAGGATCATGAGAGATGACTACAAGCAACTATCAACCAATAAAATGGACAACCTGGAAGAAATGGACAAATTCTTAGAAAAGCAGAGCCAACTGAGACTGAACCAGGAAGAAATATAAAATATAAACAGACCAATCACAAGCACTGAAATTGAGACTGTGGTTCAAAATCTTCCAGCAAAAAAAGCCCAGGACTGGATGCCTTCACAGGCGAACTGTATCAAACATTTAGAGAAGAGCTAACACCTACCGATCTTTTTCAAACTCTTCCAAAATACAACAGAGGGAGGAAAACTCCCAAACTCATTCTATGAGGCCAATTTCTGTGCATTAATTTTGTATCCTGCTACTTTACCAAATTCATTGATTAGCTCTAGTAGTTTTCTGGTAGCATCTTTAGGATTCTCTATGTATAGTATCATGTCATCTGCTAACAGTGACAGCTTTACTTCTTCTTTTCCAATTTGGATTCCTTTTATTTATTTTTCTTCTCTGATTGCTGTGGCTAAAACTTCCAAAACTATGTTGAATAATAGTGGCGAGAGTGGGCAATCTTGTCTTGTTCCTGATCTTAGTGGAAATTGTTTCAGTTTTTCACCACTGAGGACTATGTTGGCTGTGGGTTTGTCATATATGGTCTTTACTATGTTGAGAAAAGTTCCCTGTATACCTACTTTCTGCAGGGTTTTTATTATAAATTGGTGTCGAATTTTGTCAAAAGCTTTCTGTGCATCTATTGAAATGATCATATGGTTTTTCTACTTCAATTTGTTAATATAATAAAATAAAATAATTTCACAATTTGTATGGAAATACAAAAGACCCCGAGTAGCCAAGACAATCTTGAGAAAGAAAACTGGAGCTGGAAGAATCAGGTTCCTGGACTTCAGACTATATGACAAAAGTACAGTAATCAAGACCATATGGTACTGGCACAAAAACAGAAATATATATAAATGGAGGAAGATAGAAATCCCAGAGATAAATCCACATACATATGGTCTCCTTATTTTTGATAAAGGAGGCCAGAATATACAATTGAGAAAAGACAGCCTCTTCAATAAGTGGTGCTGGGAAAACAGGACAGCTACATGTAAAAGAATGAAATTAGAACACTCCCCAACACAATACACACAAATAAGCTCAAAATGGATTAAACACCTAAATGTAAGGGCAGAAACTATAAAACTCTTAGAGGAAAACATAGGCAGAACACTCTATGACGTAAATCACAGCAAGATCCTTTTGGACCCACTTCCTAGAGAAATGGAAATAAAAACAAACAAACAAAAAATAATGGGACCTAATGAAACTTAAAAGCTTTTGCACAGCAAAGGAAAACTTAAAGAAGCTGAAAAGACAACCCTCAGAATCATAGAAAATATTTGCAAATGAAGCAACTGACAAAGGAGTAATTTCCAAAATTTACAAGCAGCTCATGCAGCTCAATATCAAAAAAACAAATAACTCAATCCAAAAATGGGCAAAGACCTAAATAGACATTTCTCCAATGAAGATATACAGATTGCCAACAAACACACAAAAGAATGTTCAACATCAATAATCATTAGGGAAATACAAATCAAAATTAAACTGAGATATCACCTCACACCATTCAGAATGGCCGTCATCAAAAATTCTACAAACAATAAATGCTGCAGAGGGTGTGGAGAAAAGGGAACCCTCTTGCACTGTTGGTGGGAATGTAAATTGATACAGCCACTATGGAGAACAGTATGGAGGTTCCTTAAAAAACTAAAAATAAAACTACGATATGACCCAGCAATCCCACTACTGGGCATATACCCTGAGACAACCATAATTCAAAAAGATTCATATACCACAATGTTCATTGCAGCTCTATTTACAATAGCCTGGACATGGAAGCAACCTAAATGTCCATCGATAGATGAATGGATAAAGAAGATGTGGTACATATATACAATGGAACATTACTCAGCCATAACAAGAAATGAAATTGAGTTTTTTGTTGTGAGGTGTATTGACCTAGAGACTGTCTTACAGAGTTGAGTTAAGTAAGTCAGAAAGAGAAAAACAATACCGTATGTTAACACATATATATGGAATCTAAATAAAAACCAAAAAAACTGGTTATGAAGGACCGAGGGGCAGGACAGTAATAAAGATGCAGACATAGAAAATGGACTTGAGGACACTGGTAGGGGGAAAGGTAAGCTGGGACGAAGTGAAGGATTGGCATAGACTATATATACTACCAAATGTAAAATAGATAGCTAGTGGGAAGCAGCTGCATAGCATAGGGAGATCAGCTCAGTACTTTGTGTACATCTAGAGGGGTGGGATAGGGAGGGTGCGAGCGAGATACAAGAGGGAAAAATACTGGGATATATGTATAGCTGATTCACTTTGTTATAAAGCAGAAATTAACTCACCATTGTAAAGCAATTATACTCCAATAAAGAAGTTAAATAATAATAATAATAATTATGAGATCTTGTGTCTTAAATAGTGGCTTTTTTAGAGCATATCACATTTAAAAAATATGGTCTGACACAACGAAAGAGAAAAGAATTCAGTGGAATGATTCTAAGACAATTATAGGGGATAATAAAGGTATTCTCATTTTGTCCACAATAGTTCTGTACATATTTTAGATCAGTGAAACATCATTTACCGAGAGAAATCTATGTCCAAGACAGAGTGTCCATACTGTGGGAGTACAGAGATGATAACAATGGATCACCCCTGATGTCTGTCCTTGGCTGTATTTTTGTGTATATATAAAAATATATATGTATATATTACATATACTACCTCTCAACAATGCTTTTTATTTATTTTTTACCTGGTCTAAATTTGTTTTTGTGCCTTAAACTGCCTGTTATTTTTGACAGTTGGATACTGACTGCCTGACGTAACTCAAATTCTATATGCACAATGATGAAAGAATCGTTTCTCCTCACCTCTCCTCCTCTCCTCTTATCCCTTTGAAAAAACAAAACAAAATCAGAACATAACTGTTTCCACTCCTGATTTCAGTGTTTCTTTTATTGCAATCCTCATTTTTCAAATGACTCAGACTCTGAATCTCTAAATTACCTTCAACATTTACATAATTGATGGATTCCTGTTATTCGTTTTAGAATACTGCTACTTAATAGCTGTTGATCACCATCAACTTTCCTCCATCCATTTAATCCACACTGCCAATGCATCTATTCTGGAAAATTCATAGTCATTATCTCTTCAGAAATTATGTATGTATGTATGTATGTATCAATGTAAAATGTATAGATAGATCTGATCTGAAAGCTGACATGCTTATGACCCAAGAAGAACCTGTTTCAACTTGAGTCTGAGGGCAGCAGAAGACTGATGTCCAAGCTCAAATAATCAAAGCTAGAGGAGTTCCCTCCCTCTTATTCAGCTATTTTGTTTTATTTGTGTCTTCAATTGATTGAATGAGCCCCACTCACATTAGGGAGGACAATCTGCTTTACTCAGTCTACTCATTCAAATGCTAATCTCATTCAGAAGCACCCTCACAAACACACCTAGAATAATATTTGACCAATTGTCTGGGTACATCTGTAGTCAAGTCAAGTTTATACATAAAATTAACCATCACAAGGACCATGTGCATTTTATTGCTAGTGAAAAGGTTTGTCGTCTTCATTGACACATTAAATGGTCCATGATCCCCCAAAGCTAATAATAGCCCATTATCTAAAGCATTTACTGGGAAAGAACCAGGAAGAGAAAAAGTCTGAAGATTGAAAAGAATGCTTAGTGTGTGGATCTAGAATACTGACTTTTGTCAATGGAGCTCCATAAATTTCTTTCTTTAGCTGCTTCCAAACCTGTGTAACCTATGTTATATCATCAATGTAGTTTGAAAGAGAACATTTTGTACAGTGGTATATCATCTGAATCCTTGAGTCTTAGGTAATTTTGGAGATAAAATTTTCTTTCCACATTCACTTCTAAATTGATCACACAGCAATCTCTAGACTCCCCTGACACAGGATGTTTTTTTGTCAGGCAGATTTTTTTTTCACTTAGTTTAGTGATTAATGTTTTGGTAACTACTACCAGCCATTTAACTCTCAAGGAAATTCCAGAAAAGCTTTTCTGTCAACATAGACTATAAATATTACTTATTTACTTATATTATTTATAATTTATTAAATCTTTATATTCCTATACCAACAACATTAATAGTAAATAATGGCTTAATATATTGTCCCTTCCAGAGAATGTTTGCCTTTTATATGTATCTTCAAAATTTAGCCCATTGTTTTCCCAAAGCATGCTCCAAGGGGCACCAAATTATTCTTTGAAATAAGGTTTTCTAGTTAAAACTTTTAGAAAACACTTGTCCTCTTGGAGATTCAAAATGCCTGTGTGTGTACTAAGTGCTTTGAGAAGGCAGGTCCATGCTTTTGTAGTACTGAATTCTTCATTTCCTGTCTGGCTGTCATCCAGGCACCCCTCTTACTTGCTTTAGGCCTCTCTGTGGTCCTTGCACATTGCTCCCTGCCTTCCCAGTACCTAACCAGCACCAAAGTGTGAAATTCTTCTCATGCTGCTGTCTCATCTCTCTTGTCCACCCTTCTGCCTTCCTCTACTACTTTTTAAAATTATAGTAAGAACACTTAACATGGGGAAAACTCTTTTAATACAATTTTAAGTATAAAATACAGTATTGTTAACTATAGGCATGAATGAGACTGTG
Organism: Grampus griseus; assembly: GCF_964374135.1. Taxonomy (NCBI): domain Eukaryota; kingdom Metazoa; phylum Chordata; class Mammalia; order Artiodactyla; family Delphinidae; genus Grampus; species Grampus griseus. The sequence continues at coordinate 72,905,481 of NC_139009.1, read as the reverse complement.
CAGCAAATCCCAGAATTTATTCATCTTGAGTAACTGAAACTGTATATCCATTGAATAACATCTCCTTATTTTGCCCTCCCCCAGTTCTGGCAACTGCCATTCCCCTTTCTGCTTCTATGAGTTTGACTATTTTAGATTTTAGATAAGTAGAACCATACAGTATTTGTCCTTCTGTAACTGACATATATCACTTTGAATAATAACCTCAAAGTTCATCCATGTTGTCACATATTATAAATTCTCTCTTTTTAAAGACTGAATAATATTCCCTTGTATGGAGCTCACATGATTAAATTGGGCTCACCCAGATAATCCAAAATAATTTCCCCACTTCAAGCTTCTTGACTTTAATTATGTTTTTGATGTCCCTTTTGCCATGTAGAGTAACATATTTATCACAGATTCCAGGGATTAGGATCTGGACTTCTTTAAGGGATGATTATTCTGCTAATAATAATGAGTCCACTTGTTTGACTTCGAAGCCATGTGGTTACCCATCATGATCTTCTGTGGTTTAAGAATATCCTATGCAGCTTAGAACTTTGGGACATATTTTCTTAGTTCAAAATAGCGATACAAGTAGTGAAAATGTACACATGGGGCAGATCTGGGGAGAAGCTATTTGGGTTTCCAGGGTCTCAGAATGCAAAAGTGGCTACAAAATGCTTATTTTTTGGAGCAAGTTGTGTCAAGCACAGCATGATTCAAGAATCTCCAAACTTATCAAACTTATTTCTCAGACTTTTAGAAACACAGTGAGAGAGGGAGAGAGAGAGAGAGAAAGAGAGACCGTAAAGATAATTTCTCTGTATTTTTTCTGGCTGTATCTCCCTGATAAACTGTCCTTTGACTTTATGAAAGTCCATTTGTTTGTAGATGATTTGTTTCTAAAACTCACTGTAGTAACATAGACCAGGGGCAGGAAAATTGCTTTATTTATTTCCTTGTTTCTAACACTTCAGACTTTAGTAAGCAACACACTCAAGAATTCTCACAGGGATATTTTTCTCTCCCATACTCAACACTGCTTTCTGGACAGTTTTTGAAAGGGCAAGTACTGTATAGTGAAACACTTATTGTGTCCTGGCTAAAAAATGCATTTCTTTTCAGCTGTCTAGTATGTGTTCCATTATGTAAAACAATTGCTCTACTTAGTACCATAATGTATCTTAAATATTATCACCTAGCTTTTCTTTTTTTTTTTTTTAATTTAAGAAAAAAATAGTGGTTCACAGTAGTATTGACCTGGGGTAAGGTGGCTTTATTTTCTAGAACTTATAGTTTTGTTTTCTAAAATTTATCAGTCCATATCAAATAAGTACTAACAATATCATAGCACTTTACTGGTCACTATGGGGGAAGCAAAGAAGTATTGAGCCCTTGTACTTAAAGAATTTATAACTGTCATCTCACATTCATCCCACTGATGCCATATTTGGTTAAACCTTCCTCATCGTTTATATAATGGTTTCTCTGACTGTATTCCTCAGTTATCCTCTAGTCTAATATTTGTTTTGCAAATATTTTCTCCCAGTCTGTGGCTTGTGTTTTATTTTCTTAAGGGTTTCTTTTTTCAGAGAACTTATTACTAGGTTAACATTTCTTGAGCATCTCCAGTGAGCCCAGATTTATGCTCAGCTTTTACCTGCATCATTGCATTTTGACTGCTTATAACTATTTTGTGAAACGGACTTCATTTCCCCCTTTACAAAGGAGAGAACTGATGTCTAGAGATCCAGTAAGCTGTATGCATATGTTGTACTATTGTTTGGCCTCCACCGTTACTATGCAAAATCAATTATGTTACAGTATGATGCCATAATTTATTTGAGGGGATGCTGGTATATTTATGGTGTGGGGTGACTTTTAGGGTTTCATAAATGACTAAGTAGTTAGAACCTTCTACTTCTGAAAAATAATTCAGTCACAGCCACAAGTGAACATTCCATATAAAATCAATTAGATTTCCCTTCAAATTTCTCCAATTTGGTTATAAAGATCCAGGCTATGATGGTATGAGTGGTATGTAATTATTTTCCTGGTGCTTGCACCTTTCTTATAATTTCGTTTAAAATGATTTCCTTGATGTTGGATTTCAGAGTTACCATAATGAACTTCTAGTTCCTTTGACTATTTGCATTTCTAAAATTTTGGGATGGGCATTCAAAGCCAGCATGATATCTCATTTACTTATAGCAGTATAATCTCCCATCATTTGGCCAAAAACAGTTAGATGTTTTTATATATAGTATTTATATTATGACACTTGTGATTGATTTCTGAGATAAATATGTTACACCATATTTATTATGTTACTTCATTACTCCTCTTACTGACTTATGGTCCTTCAATACTAAACCAATATTGATAGCTTAAGATGAACCTGCTCTATCAGGAACTGTGTATGATGTTCACCTCTCCTGTACACATCCTAGATTGATTGAGCTGGCTGTATCAATAGCTTCCATCTAAGACTAAGAGCCAAGTGCTTCACTGTGACTGGTTTTAGTAGTCACTCAGTAAGAATTAAAGAAAAGAAAAACTGACAAGAGAGGAAAGGCTTAGATTTATTATATAAACTCTGATAAGAGTAAAGTTAAGTAGCATTACTCTTTACTTCTCTCTCTACAAAAAGGACAATATAATTCTGTGAAACACCTTCTTAAAGTCTGATATTAAAGAAAAAATTGTGATATGTTGTATATTTGAAATTGTGGATATAGTGAAGAATTATGTAAAAAGGTCTTCTAATATCTAAACTGGTAGAAGTATTAACTAAATTGGTTATATTTTCACAGGCTATATTCACATTACAAGTGAGGGTGTATAATGACCTTACCGTGAACTGGCGGAGAGTAAGACTTAGAAAAATGTATACTTCACATCTCTTGGTAAAAATGGAATCTAGATAATCTTTTGCTCACTTGAGAATGAACAAATAGAAATCCAACATGGAAGCTATGGAAAACATATTGCAAAATAAGGGAATGGGTTTTTTTTAATCATAGATGACTAAGAGGGAGAGCAAGATTATAAACTTAATTTACTTCCTCAACAAAAATAAAATTTCAGACAACCATTGACAGTCTCAAGAGGATAGAAAGCATGGCCAACTCCTTTCCATTGGGTTGTTTCCTTATTCTTTTAATCTCAACTTAAAAATCATCTTCTCAAGGGGTAGAGAGCGGGAGGAAATTTCCTGACCACTGCATAAATTAAGGTAGCTCTTTTATTGTTGCTTTTCACAATTTATTCATTTTCTCCACAATACTAATTATGATTTTTAATTATGTAAATAGTTGTTCTTTTAATTTTACTCTCTGTTTCACATACGTAATAGAACATAGATCCATAAAAACAGTTACAATATGTCATCTAACAGATTTCTTGGTAAAAAATAACTGATAAAATTTGTTGAATGATTTAATGACCCAATAAACAGGAAGCTATGAGGAGAGAGACCAGGTTGACCCAGGAAAAAACAAGTCAATGAAAAAGTTATAATAGAATTTTGTCTCAGAAAGACCTATAAATCCAGGCTTTAAAGGTATGTCTTTCAAATTTTCTAAGAAGCAATGCTATATAACTTATTCCAGAACAAAGAACATTGGGGAAAATGCACCAATTGATGGAACATTGTGGTTAATAGTATGGATCATGATCCTAAAATGACCAGAGTTGGTGGTTTGCATCTACCATTGTCAAAGGTAAAATAATAGGCAAATATCATCTCTAAAATTAATTTAATTTATTTATAAAATGAACAGACAAAAAATCCTACTAAATAGAATAGTTGTGAGGATTGATTATGAGATTTTATTTAAATTGAACATCTCAGGACAGTGAACAGTAAATATTTGCAATTTACCCCAGTATGAAGCAGATAATAACCATTTCTTACATAAGCTATTAGTTTCATTTCTACATTAAGTGAATAAATTCTGACACTAAAATGCAGCATAGCATGAGTCTCATCAATGTACAAATATCTTGAAGAAATGAACAACCAGACTTACTGGTACCATAACTAAGTAAGAATGTGCATGGCTTAGTAGTCAATCTATTAGTTCATTATCAGACCCCATAACAAAAAAGTGTACAATAATATAGTGAGATACTCAAAACGTATTAAAAAGAAAACTTCAAAAGCCATTGTTGGGATTTCCTGGTGGCACAGTAGTTGAGAGTCTGCCTGCTGATGCAGGGGACATGGGTTCGTGCCCCGGTCCGGGAAGATCCCACATGCCGTGGAGCAGCTGGGCCCGTGATCCATGGCCGCTGAGCCTGCGCGTACAGAGCCTGTGCTCTGCAACGGGAGAGGCCACAACAGTGAGAGGTCCGCATACCGCAAAAAAAACAAAAACAAAAACAAAAGCCATTGTTGTTAAAAGTTGTTAGACAATTAGAAATACTGGAAAACTTCCTGATTATTTAAAGACTATATCATTTTTGTAGCTTTTGTTCATTCATTTATTTGTTTATACAATTGATATTTATTGAATACCGATTATGCTAGCCAAAAAGTGTGTTGTAATAAACAGAATAATAACCCCACACCCACTTGTTCATGTTCTAATCCTTGGAATCTTTACATAACACAGGGAAATTAAGGGGGCAGAGGGGATTAAGGTTGTTAATCAACTGACTTTAAGATAGGGAAATTATCCTGAATTCAGTGGATTTTTTCTAATCACAAGGGTTCTTAAAAGTAAGTAAATGAGGCAGAAGAAGAGGTCAGAATGAGAAGGACTCAACCAACCATTGCTGGCTTTAAGAAGGTAGGAAGGAGGCCAAAAGCTAAGGAATGTGTAAGGTTTCTAGAAGCTGGAAAAGGCAAGGAAATCAATTCTCCCCTAGCGCCTCCAGAAAGGAGTGTGTGTTAATGTGTTACAGCAACAATAGAACACTAATACAGTTATGACAATGGATGTATAAAAGCATGAGTCCTGACCTAATAGAATTTAGAGCCTGGTAAAAGAGTAAATAATCTTTTAATAACAGTAAGTAATGCAAAGCAGTGTGAAGTGCTATGAAAGAGTATAAGCTTTGAGGTGTTTATTTATATTTAAAAAGAGCTGTGCTATGTCCTTAAGTCAGTATAAAAAGTGCAATCATCACAGTCATGATTAATTCTGAATAGCTCTTAAATTTTCCAAGTAATGTTTATTATACATGGTTTTGACTATACAGGCCAGAAAAGTAATTCTTAGATACACTAAAGCATGAAAACCAATAAAGCAGTTTAACAGAACAAAAGTAGAGTCTACATGCAGAGTGTCTGTTATCAAATGTGTCCTCTTTTTGGAAAACAATCAAATGCCTAACAGTGACTGGAGCAGGGGATGTGAAGAATGCTAAAATATTTCTGCCTTCCTTCAGGATTTACTTTGTTTTATTTTTCCCATCAAGCTTTTAAAAACTCACTTTGAATAGTGAAACTGTAGTGAAATAATTTTAATAGTAATTGAAATTATTAATTTACAAATAAATCAGTTCCCTACTAATTTTAATACATTTAAGCTTATCCTAGACTTTCTGATCAACATAATACTATGTGACAAAAAATAAGAGATGTAATCTTTAGAAAGTTGAAGATAAAATTATCATTTTTTGTTTTTATTTTATTGTGGTAAGAACACTCACAGATAATATTATATACCTAGGAACTCCAAGAAAGTCAACTGAAAACCACTAAACTTACAAAAGGGTTATCAGTAAAATTGTTACATATATAGTGAAACAATAGCTCTCCCTTAGAAGTTACATTATAAAAGAAAACAATTCATTAACAAACAAATAAACAAACAAAAAAAAATCATAAAGTGCCCAGGAAGAAAGACCTTAACCAGTAAATGTAGAAAATCTGTATGAAGGAAAAATATTGGGGGGGAGAAAAAAAAAAGGATGGGGAATGGCCTATGGATTAACTAAGAACATTTTAAGTTAAAGAGATATGTTAGCATATTTGGGTGGGATGGAGATGGAAATTTGGGGAGGACTAATGGGGATATACAGTGTATATAAGAACTTAATAGGGTTTCAGAAACCTCACAAGCTAATGGGAAATGAAAGAATGGTCAACAACTTATTTTGGAATAAAAGCATTGGATCCTCATTGCACATAATTTACCAAAAAAAAAAAAAGTTAGGAATATTAAAGTGTTAAGATTTTTTAATTAATATTTTACTTGCTATGTATGATATAAAATAATTGTATATGGCTATTTAATTTAACCAAAAATGGAGGATCCAATAAGCAATTAATAAATGAAAGACTGATAGATTTGTCAGTAAAAAAAATATAAAATGTCTGCACGGCAAATACTGGAAAATTTGGGCTTCCCTGGTGGCGCAGTGGTTGAGAGTCCGCCTGCCGATGCAGGGGACACGGGTTCGTGCCCTGGTCTGGGAAGATCCCACATGCCGCGGAGCGGCTGGGCCCGTGAGCCATGGCCGCTGAACCTGCGCGTCCGGAGCCTGTGCTCCATAACGGGGGAGGCCACAACAGTGAGAGGCCCGCGTACCGCTAAAAAAGAAAAAAAAATTGCAAAATTTAAAGTTTTACTATAAACTGAAAGATTTACTCTAAACAGACTAATATTTGTAGCAAACATAGCTGATAGAAAGTTGATATTCTTATGAAGTGATCTAAAATATCGATAAGAAAACTTGCTATTAAAAAAACATGAATTAAATATTGTACATGTAGATTAAAGAAAAGAAAACATATGACTTTTTTACTTATTACCTTAGAAACATCATATATTAAACATCCATATTGAATACTACTGATTTTATACTAAGATGCTGCTGCTTCTGGGATCATTGGTGTATACACATTTTCTGAAAAGCAATTAGCATTATATATCAAAAGACCTACATACTTATATATTTTACTTTAATATTTTTACTTATAGGACTCCATCTTAATGAAATAATCATAGATCCTGACAGGAAAGATTTTTTGTCCTAAGATTTTAATCACAGAATGTTTCATTTCAGTCAGCATCACATAACAAATTCTGATTTCAGTATTTAGCACATGGAAGGTCCTGGATATATACTTTTAAATGAAAAATTAATAACCACTTTTATATTCCAAAAATGGAAATAAACCTAAATATCCAGTAATGAAAAAGCTATATATAGTTACAAATTATACGCAGTAAGATAAATGTAGTAGCCGTATTCCAAGATGGCCTAAATGATCCCGGTTTCCTGGCATCCATACATTGTGTAATGTCCTCCTCTTGAGTGTGGGTTGACCATTGTGACTTGCTTCTAATGAACAACATATGGTGGAAGTGGTCGACCGAAAAAAATGCACAACGTGAGAGTTGTGAGTTAAGTTTTATTTGGGGTAAAATGAGGACTATAAGACTGGGAGACAGCATTTCAGATAGCTCTGAGAAACTGCTCCAAAGAGGTAGGGGGGAAGGTCAGTATATATGTGATTTTGTGAAGGGGGAGTACATGCAATCAAGCACATATTTTTTTGCAGAAGGTTACTGCTAGTCACGAGAAGCAGACGTCACCATGAGCCTCATTCCTGATCTCTACCCTGAACTCCTTTCAGCGGGTGTTTAATCCTTATAGAGGTAGATGGCAAGTGCCAATTTGTAGATGACAAAGTGATGGTGTATACCTGGAAGACTATGTCATAAAATGCAGTATAATCTCTCTCTCTCTGTCTTTCTTCACCCACTCTGGGAGAATCCATGTTGAGTGTTGGGAATAACTCTACAGCAAAATCCATATGATAAGAAACTGAAACCTCCAGTCGATAGCCAGGAAAGTGAGCTTCTAAGGCAATCCTCCAAAGTCAAGTCTTCTGAGACAGCAGCCCTGGTCACAGGTTGATTGCAACTTCATGAGATGCCCTGAGCTAGACCCTCCCAGCTGGACCCTCCTGCATTTCCCGACATTCAGAAACTCTGTGACATAATAAATACATGTTTTAAGTTCTGGGGTAACTTGTTATGCAATAATAGATAACTGATATGGTTAGTTCCCAGATGAAATAATATGTAGTTATTAAACTCATGTTCTCAAAGACTATTTAATGGCACAATAGCAATCATGTCAGATAGCATCAAGGGTTAAAAACTGAAAAGCAAACAAACAAAACATGACAGAATGTTATGAACGTATGATTCCTCCACTTAAATTTATCTGTAACTATAAATCTTGGAAGAAAAGATACCCCAATTTTAAGAGTAATATTACATGCATTCCATTTGGGGCTCAGAGGAGGCCACCCCAAAATATGCCACAGTAGCATATCCACTATCTTGAATTAAATTTACTTAAGAAATGGCCAAAGCAAGAGGGGCACTTTGATCCTCTCTGTCTTCTTGAAAGCAGGAATTAAATCTTCTATGTGAAAAGTGCTCTCCCTGCATTCAGAGGTAGAAGGACATCCTTATTGCCAGAGACAGGGAATTTAGGGCCAAGAAGCATGTATAAACAAACCCTATTACTTCTTTACTAATTTACTACCCCAAGCCCAAACACTGTTTGGATTATTCACTAATTGAGCACCCAAAATTTCTTTGTCTGTCAATTCCTCACAAATGCTATATTTGTTTGTTTGTTTTTTGTTTTTGTCTAAAAAGTATAAAAGCTGTCTGCTTTGGCCACTTCTTAGGTCCTATTTCTATGAGACCTCCATGTGCACAAATTAAATTTGTTCCCCCCCACCCCCCCGCTTAATGTGTCTTGTGTCAATTTAATTTTTAGTCTAGCCAAAATAATTCAAGAAAGGTAAGGAAGAAATTTCTCCCTCCCCCAAAATTCTAAGAGTAATAAGTAGTCCCTGTGTTTAAAAACAAAAAAATCAACAATGACAAAAATGAGCAGCCCCTGACATTTGAGGGTTGTCCTGGAACTCACAGCAAAGCCAAATTATTCCCCTGTTAAACATAAACAATCTCAGAGAACACCCCTGACAAGGTTACTCAGAGACCATGATAAAATGCATCAAAACAAAGCCACTTCATAATTTTGTCTAAGCACAAAAAAAAAAGTCACTGTGCCACCCACATAACATCCAACAACCCCTCTCTTGGCCAAAATATGTGACTGCTACTTCTTTACCAACTACAGTTTTGTCTTTGTGGTAGATAAGATTTATTGAGCTATCCAGTCATAGAATAACCCCCCTTTCTGACAGCTTCCAAACTACAGTGAACACCAGCTTCCTTAGACCCTACCCCAAATCATCCAACCAAACCCCAAATCTTAAAATAAGTTCTTTCTAATACCCTCTTACTGAGATAACCTATGGTTTCTCATGGTGTGTACCTCCTCCCAACCCCCATCCCCTTCTGCAATGAGTAATAAACCCAACTTGTTTAACTAGGGGTATATTTCTGATGGTCTTTGTCTAAAGGGCATTGATACCACTATGAGGTTTTTAACATACTTAGAATAAATTTGGACAAGGTTTTGTTGAGACATCTGATAAAATGGAAAGTAAATGAAATAGAGTACCTTAAACTCCTGTACAGGCCAAGAAAGATTTATGTGGTCTTCCCTGGGTTAATTTTCTCCCTTCCCTTCAGTCCTCTCTATGGGTTCAAGGGCAGCTTTTACCTTTGCCTACCTCACCTTCCCTTCACTGTTGATCTCCACACACATTCTGGAAGCACTATATACTATTCCATATTTCAGAATCTCAGAAAAATTAAGTCTATAATTTCAAAGAAAACTGGGAGAGATTTATCCCTCATACCACTTGTTGCCATCCCTGTTCTCTAAAATAAGACCTTGAGATGAGGATTCATGTGCCAGTGATTTGTTAACAGAATTGCTTCCAGGAGAAATTTGTAAGACAGTGAAGGAAAAGGAAGGGAGGAAGTTAAGCAAGGATGCAATTACAGGCAAAATTCCAGCAACAGCCTTGACCAAAGGGAGCCCTGAATTGTAAATTACACCTTAGAATTTGTATCAATTTGAGGCAAGGATCTGGGCATTCATACTCTGACATTAATTAGTCATTGGCTGATGGCTACTACAGGGGCACATACCTTGCAGGCACTTCCAGTTCTAGTCGCTGGGGGCAACCATACACAGAGACTCACAAATGGGGGTAGTTTGAAGCAGAAGCAAGTAGAGGCAAAGAAGTCACAAAAATGGTCAAAGATACCCAAGGGAACTTGGTGGAACACCTGCACATTTTAATCCTTGCCTTCCATCTTTATTTCCTACCACTGGACGGACCTCCCCAGGAATGATGGCAATGGATATATCTATTTGCTTTGGAGAAAGCTTATAGGGATATTCTGTGGACCACTTGCTCAAAAAAAAAAAAAAAAAAAATCTTACACAGCAGGACCTTAGTTTATTTTCTGAAATTCATTTTAATTTTCTTGAAATTCTCCATTTTAAATATCCCTTGAGGAGCATCTCATGGCAAATTCAGTTTTCCCCATAACAAGTCCAGTTTTGTTTCCTTTTTCATTCTTCCCCCAGTGAGTGTTCAAGAAAGTATGGGACCAGCTTCAACATCTGTCACATACAGAGATACGTTAGATAGCATAGAGCACATTGCCTAGCACTCTGTAGATCTCAAGTATACATTAGCTATCTTTATGATTGTTTCATTCTAAAACCCTGTACTAATAGGAAGTTAAATGCTAGGGGAGGGAATTACCTCTGTTTGGTTATCCACTATTCTTTCTGTCTTCCTCTAACCTGAAAGATATGTGGGCCACAGCCATGTGACAGGACCATCTGTAACTTGTGCTTTTTGGGACCAGAATAATTTTTCCCTTATATTTATCCAGCATGGCTGTAATGGCTCAGTAACAAACATGTCTTGCATGACTTTGTGCAGGGAAGATTTCCAGAAGTCTCTGTGACTGCTTGGAGGTAGCAAATGAGGATGGATACGCTGCCAAGACATCTCTTCCATCCTAATGAGCACTAATTGAATATCTTGTTTGAAAAATATGTAAAACTACAAAGGCATCCTCACTCAGATGATTTGGCCTGCAGCCTGGCCAGATGCAGTTCTGTGTCTCAGCCATAATGTCATAAGCCTGTTAAGATGTTTTACATATTTTAAAATATTGGATTTGCTTGGAGTGGTCGAGCGTTATAGGACTTTTCCTGGAGCAACCCTTAGGAAAATGATGAAGACATGCTTTTGTCTTCAACCTTCTTCAGTTTGCGCCTCTCTCCCTTTCCATGTTCTCATCTGAGTATAGCCTGTCTTCCAAAAGCGCTTGCCTTTCCTGTTTCCTCAACTTGCTTGTTCACTCTATGCTAACTCACTAGGCCCAAGAGTCAAGAAAAAGGGAAAGGCAGGGACTACCCTATGGAACCTACCCTAGAAATATCCAGCTAGTTAGGAACATGGTCAGAAATGGATTTCATGGTAAGTTACATAATTTTGTGAAATACTTTGATATGAACAAGATGGAACTGTGGTGGTATTTTGATGGAATTACAGCCAGGGTCTTTAGAATCACCCTATCAATTACCCCACTCCCTCTTATCAAGTTCAGAGAAATCTAAGTGCATAAAGGAAAAAAAAAATAGGAACAAAGGGAATGAGAATATATGTATTTGAAATACACTGAGAAATATTTAATGATCTCTAATGCAAGGCTGTTTGGCAAAACATGAATTCAAGAATGTAGCCTGGACTCTTTATAAAAGGAATGTCCTGGGATTGAATCATCAAGTTATTTTCTCTGTTGAGGTAAGTTTTGAGAAGGGGCATTAGGAGATTCAGTACTAGAATGGGAAGAGAGCTGCAGGTTTTTCTTATCTGACCGTGCTCTGTTTTTGTTTTCTCTTAGTTCCATCAGAGACCCTAGCATAAAACCAAGCAAAAGTATGGTTGTCCTGATCCACCTCTATGAGACTGATCCCACCAAATCTTCCTTTCTTCTCTCTTAATCCACCTAAAGTAACTGAAATCATTGTCTTAGAAACTGACCTGAACAAACATTAAGTTAACTTTCAGGCCAAACTATTCACAGGCTGAAATTGCACTCTCAATTCTATTTACCACCTAAATTAAAGGTGGTAAACAACTTTCAACCTAATCCCAAGATGAGATTTCAAATAAAACCAAATAATAATGTTCCAAATATGTAAATTCATTAGCCCTCCTTCTTCTGAACCCTGGTTAGTTAAGAGAAACACAAGACCCAGAGTTTAAGAACATGGGGCTCTGAGCAAGCATGCCTGGTCCAGGAGGTGTTAGGAGCTGGCTAACACTGACCAAGTTATTTATCCTCCCTATGACTCATATTCTCAGCCTTTATAATGGGATGAGAATAATATCACCCTACAAAGTTTTTGTGCTGATTAACAGTTATTACATGTGCACCATTTAGAATAGTGCCTCACACAGAGTAAGTACAATGTAAGACTTATCTATCATTATTAGAACATTTACTTAAAAAGAAAAAAAATCAAAGAGAATGTGCCTTTAAGGAACAGTTACTTTGACCATACCATGAGTTCCTGGGTTGTAGTGCATCAGATTAGATATTCTCCTGCTTGAGGAAGAGTTAGGAAGGGGGTGGTAGAGGCAGAGTTAGACTAAGAAGACTAAAAATGTGATCCAGCATTTCAATCTCCTATATCACCAAAGACAGAACAAAATGAAGGACGAAGAAGGTGGGATTTGCCCCAGGACCAAGATAGAAGGCAGAGAGCTGGGGAATAGCATGAGCAAATTCTACAATTCACTTAAATATACATTCCTCCAAAAAAACCAAAGGATTGGGCCAGCTAGAATTACTTTCAGACACGTTCGTGCAAACCCATTTAAAAATCCTAATGTTAAGGACTTTTCTTTCATTGAGAGTAGCTATTGATTTTAAACACAACCAACATTTGGATATAAAAGTGGAATAAAAAATATAGTAATATGTTCTTTCTTTTCAAAATGATGCCATGAATGAAAAATGGCATATCATTTTAATTTTCTTTCTTTGATTTGTAATACCTTTTAAATATATTTTCATGTGTCTGTTGGTGGTCTCACCTCTCTCCCTCACTTAGAAGAGGGATTACTTGCTCATGACCTTTAACAATTTTTATGCTGAGGATTCTTTCCTGTTATGGAATTGTATATACTTGTGTTGAACATTAAGAACTTTATACATCACTTTGCGACTGCCAGGGAAAGGTTGTGTTCTGGGTAGCAGGGCTCATGTTACTAAAACTCATTAACACATTGCTTTCCTCCTGTCTTCATTTCTTTGGTCCCAGGTCCCCATGTTGTGCGATTGTGGCCACTTGGACATTTCTGTTTCATTGTGAGCACTGATAGGTCTTGTCCACTTCATTCTCTAATATTCTCTCTCTCTTTCTTCCTTTCTCCTTCTCTCGCAATATCTCTCTCGCTTTTTCTCTGTCTTTGGTGATGACTCAGTTCTCAGGGTCTTTCCTGCCATTTTTATGTGTAGAGTCTAACTACTCTTTCTCATGTTTGGTAATGAGATTACCCTTGTTAGTTTCAAGAAGCATCTCATTGAACTTCCCTGTTCAAGGAAGAGGTCTCCTTCCATGGTTATAGTAGAGTCCCTCAAGTACTTCATAAGACAGAGGAATTGGGAGGAGTGTGGCCTACCTCTTGGGGAGAGGGCCTCTGGAAGAGCACAGAATTTGCAGAATGCAGAAGAGAAGGGGGAGGGATGTGCTTTTAAAATCATGTTCCTGGATGGGAGAAATCACTGACTGAAACAATTCTATTTACACACTGGCCCCAAACATAGATGTTAAAGATGATGTACAGACAAGCAGAGAAGCTGTAAATATGAGTGTGGACACGTGGAACTGGTAAAGGTGAATATTTCCTAGAGCAATGCCAATATGCCTTTTAAATTATTTATAGATTTATTAACATCAGCTCATGTTCTCTTCTCCAAGAATGTAGGTATGAGAATTGCCTAAGCCTGAAGCAGAGGCAAACATTTCATATCTATTGATAATTGAGTCAATAAGTTTTCCTTGGTCACTCATGGTGTCAAAGCCCCTGGGCAGGTGCTACAGAGTAAGCAAAGAGGAAGAGATTTTCTGCTCTCAAGCTTGAAGAATAGAAATGAAGGTTTGAGACACTAAGCAATAGAATACATTTCAAAACCTATTCCTTAATTATTAGTAGTTAACTGAACATTTAAAAGTTTTACCTTATATGTTCTCTTCATTATTCTTTGCAGAGTATGATTTGGAAATGGCTTTGTATTCAACATCACTTGGGTAGAAAATATGATTTCTTCTGATTTCATTCTTGTGACACAAAGTAAATTTAACTGTTCTACAGTAAAATATGACACATAGAAACAAGAAAAGATGAAGCTAATTCTTGGTGGCAGGGTCAATGACTAGGAAAACAGGAAAAAATGTGGGTGAGGAAACACTGAAATTTAAAGGTCAAAATAATATTATTACTCAGTGGTTATTTATGGAGTACCTACTAGGTTCCATGCAAGTACATTTTGACTTTGGCCTTAGGAAAGTACTATGTGAAATTTGACTTAAAATACCCAGACATATATTTTGCCCAAAATACTAGAGACTTATAAAGGAAAGTGGTTGCTAAGGAAATGAAAAGGGGGGCAACTATTAAGCAGATTAAAATCTATGAGTTCAGAGTTTTTTTTGTATTAAGGGGCTGATACCTATGGAGAAATCTAAGATGAGTCTGACATTAAAGAAAAAGAAAAAAAGAAAAAAGTATGTTATAATGTATAATGGGTCCAGATAATCTGGCAAGAGCTTTACTTGGTAAGCTTCTTTGTTTGGACCAGCTTTTCCTGGTTTGTTTGTGCATAGAACAACTTCTATTGTGGTCTTGCTTAGAGACAGCATGCAGCTTATGAGAGCTCTCTTCATGCGAGGTCTTTATGAAATGATGAAGAGTGGTTTCTGCATGATAGATGTTACTGCTGTACCAGGGAAATTGTCAGGAGCTTAGAGGTGCTTAGCAGATAACAGACATTTGTTCCAGGGTACACTGACACTGCAGGGAAAGCAAGAAGCAATTTATCTGTTGGTTGGGTAGGGTTTGGGGGTGCTGATTTAAGGGACAGAGCAAGATAACAGTCCTGGGCCCATGAAGATCATCAGAAAACCTGGAAGAGTTACATATTTTTTCACCTGAATCTACCTGCCATAATAAGGGATGCAAGTTTTCCACTCAGTTAGAAATTATATGATAAACCAACTATGATGTGAGCGAACACATTATACTAACCCCAGCACTGTTTCCAACACAGATTAGCAGTTTAATAAATACTGTTGAATGAATTTTTCTGATCTGCTTCTTTGTTTAAAGATTTTACAAGTCTCTATTAATCTTATTCAACAATTGCTTGTATTCCTTTTCTCACATTGCATCATAAATGACACAGCTATGAATGTCCACATTGCCATGTAATAAGCTTCAGCCTAAGACCAGCTTTGTGACTAATGTTAATATCAAGCCAAAAGTTCCAGATGTCCATTTGAAATAATCTGGATACATACCTGTATGTCATCAGTGTTGAGTGAACCTAATCCATTAATAACCATAAATCTTTAGAAGGAGATGTGAATTCTTCAGTACAAGGGTAAAACATTTAACTAATAAAACCCACCTGGTGCCACAAATGGAATTTTGGGTTTCAATTTCTCAGTCTAGGACATCTGTCAAAACCTTTTAAATAAAACAAGAATTGTGAACATCTTTGTGTATTTCCCAACGGATCCACCAATACTGGGCATAGGGTTTACATCAATTGCCATTTTAGAGCATACTTTCTTTAATGTACATACACCTGAACTGTATCATTTGCAGTTGGAGGTAACTGTCTTAAAGAAACATGGGATTTTCATATCTGATAAAATCAAAGGACCCTGATAGCTAAAGCAATATTGAGAAAGAAAAACGGAGCTGGAGGAATCAGGCTCTTGGACTTCAGACTATAAGACAAAGCTACAGTAATCAAGACAGAATGCTACTGGCACAAAAGCAGTAATATAGATCAATGGAACAGGATAGAAAGCCCAGAGATAAACCCACACACATATGGTCACCTTATCTTTGATAAAGGAGGCAAGAGTATACAATGGAGAAAAGACAGCCTCTTCAATAAGTGGTGCTGGGAAAACTGGACAACTACATGTAAAAGAATGAAATTAGAACACTCCTTAATACCATACACAAAAATAAACTCAAAATGGATTAAAGACCTGAAGGAAAGGCCAGACACTATAAAACTCTTAGAGTAAAACTAGGCAGAACACTCTATGGTATAAATCATAGCAAGATGTTTTTTGACCCACCTTCTAGAGAAATGGAAATAAAAACAAAAATAAACAAATATGGGGAGATATTCAAGAGGGAAGAAGAGTACGATGTGGAGATCACCTTCCTCCCCACAAATACATCAGAAATACATCTACATGTGGAACAACTCCAACAGAACACCTACTGAACACTGGCAGAAGACATCAGACTTCCCAAAAGGCAAGAAACACCCCACATACTTGGGTAGAGTAAAAGAAAAGACAGAGACAAAAGAATAGGGATGGGACATGCACCACTGGGAAGGAGCTGTGAATGAGGAAAAGTTCCCAGACACTAGGAAGTCCCTTCACTGGTAGAGATTTGTGGTGGAGGGGAAGCTTTGGAGCCATGGAGGACAGCACAAAAATAGGGGTGCAGAAGGCAAAGTGGAGAGATTCCTGTAAAGAGGATCAGTGCCAACCAGCACTCACCAGCCCAAGAAGATTGTCTGCTCATGCACCAGCCAGGATGGGTGGGGGATGGAAGCTGAGGGCCAGGCTTCTTTAGAGGTCAGATCCCAGGGAAAGAACTGGGGTTGGCTGGGTGAACACAGCCTGAAGAGGGCTAGTGTGCCATAGCTAGCTGGGAGGGAGTCCCTGGAAAAAAAGTCTGAACCTGCCTAAGAGGGAAGAGACAATCGTTTTGGTGTACACCAGGAGAAGGGATTCAGAGCATCACCTAAACGAGTTCCAGAGATGGACGCGAGCCGCAGCTATCAGCGTGGACACCAGTGATGCACATGAAATGCTAAGGCTGCTGCTGCAGCCACCAAGAAGCCCGTGTGCAAGCATAGGTCACTATCCACACCTCCCCTCCCAGGAGACTCTGCAGCCTGTCATGGCCAGGCTCCTGTGATTCAAGGACAACTACTCTGGGAGAACATATGGTGCACCTCAGGATGTTGCAACATCACGCCAGCCTCTGCCACCACAGGCCCGCCCCACATTTTGTACCCCTTCCTCCCCCTGGCCTGAGTGAGCCAGAGCTCATTAATCAGCTGCTACTTTAACCCATCCAGTTTGAGTGAAGAACAGATGCCCTCAGGTGACCTACTTACAGAGGCAGGGCAAATCCAAAGCTCAACCCAGGAGCTGTGCCAACAAAGAAGAGAAAGGGAAATCTCTCCCAGCAGCCTTAGGAGCAGCAGATTAAATCTCCACAACCAACTTGATGCACCCTGCATCTGAGGATTACCTGAATAGACAATGAATCATCCCAAAATTGAAGCAGTGGACATTGGGAGCAACGTTATATATATATTCTTTTCCTTTTTCTCTTTTTGTGACTGTGTATGTGTATGCTTCTTTGTGTGATTTTGTCTGTATAGATTTGCTGTTACCATTTGTCCTAGGGTTCTGACTGGTTTCTTTTCTTTTTTTTTTTTTTTGTAGTATAGTTTTTAGTGCTTGTTATCATAATGGATTTGCATTTTGGTTTGATTGCTCTCTTCTTTCATGCTTGCTTTTTTTTTCTATTTTATTACTTTTTAATTTCTTTATTTTTAATAATTATCTTTTATTTTATTACTTTATTTTACTCTTTCTTTCCTTCTTTCTTTTTTCCCTTTTCTTAAGAACCATGTGGCTGACAGGGTCTTGCTCCTTCAGCTGGGTGTCAGACCTGTGCCTCTAGGTGGAAGAGCCAAATTCAGGACACTGATCGAACAGAGACCTCCTGGCTCCACATAATATCAAATGGTGAAAGCTCTCCCAGAGACCTCCATCTCAATGCTAAGACTCAGCTCCACTCAATGACCAGCAACTTACAAAGCTGGACACCCTATGTCAAACAAATAGCAAGACAGGAACAAAACCCCACCCATTAGCAGAGAGGATGACTAAAATCATAATAAGATCAGAGACACCCCAAAACACACCACCAGACATGGTCCTACCCACTAGAAAGACAAGATCCAGTCTCATCCACCAGAACACAGGCACAAGTCCCCTCCACCAGGAAGCCTACACAACCCACTGACTCAACTTTAGCCACTGAGTGCAGACACCAAAGCCAACAGGAACTGCAAACCTGCAGATTGCAAAAAGGAGACCCCTGAAACAGTAAGTTAAGCAAAATGAGAAGACAAAGAAACACACAGCAGATGAAGGAGCAAGGTAAAAACCCACCAGAAAAAACAAATGAACAGAAAATAGGCAGTTTACCTGAAAAAGAATAAAGCTTAATTATAGTAAAGATAATCCAGAATCTTGGAAATAGAATGGAGAAAATACAAGAAATGTTTAACAAAAACCTAGAAGAACTAAAGAGTAAACAAACAATGATGAACAACACAATAAATGAAATTAAAAATTCTCTAGAGTGAATCAATAGGAGAATATCTGAGGCAGAAGAATAGATAAGTGACCTGGAAGATAAAATAGTGGGAATAACTACTGCAGAGCAGAATAAAGAAAAAAGAATGAAAACAATTGAGAACACTCTTAGAGACCTCTGGGAAAACATTAAATGCACTAACATTCGAATTATAGGGGTCCCAGAAGACAAAGAGTAAAAGAATGGGACTGAGAAAATATTTGAAGAGATTATAGTTGAAAACTTCCCTAATATGGGAAAGGAAATAGTTAATCAGTGCAGGAAGTGCAAAGTCCGATACAGGATAAATCCAAGGAAAAACACACAAAGACAGATATTAATCAAACTATCAAAAATTAAATACACAAAAAAAATTAAAAGCAGCAAGGGAAAAACAACAAATCACATATAAGGGAATCCCCATAAGGTTAACAGATGATCTTTCAGCAGAAAATCTGCAAGCCAGAAGGGAGTGGCAGGACATTTTAAAGTGATGAAAGGGAAAAATCTACAACCAAGATTACTCAACAAAGCAAGTGTCTCATTCAGATTCGACAGAGATATTAAAATACTTACAGACAAGCAAAAGCTAAGAGAATTCTGAACCACAAAATCAGCTTTACAACAAATGCTAAAAGAACTTCTCTAGGCAGGAAACACAAGAGAAGGAAAAGAGCTACAATAACAAACTCAAAACAATTATGAAAATGGTAATAGGAACATACATATTGATAACTACCTTAAATGTAAATGGATTAAATGCTCCAACCAAAAGACATAGACTGGATGAATGGATACAAAAACAAGACCCGTATATATAGTATCTACAAGAAACCCATTTCAAACCTAGGGACACATACAGACTGAAAGTGAGGGGATGAAAAAATATATTCCATGCAAAAGGAAACCAAAGAAAGCTGGAGTAACAATTCTCATATAAGACAAAATACACTTTAAAATAAAGACTATTACAAGAGAGAAAGAAAGACACTACAGAATGATCAAGGGATCAATCGAAGAAGAAGATATAACAATTGTAAATATTTATGCACCCAACATAGGAGCACCTCAATATATAAGGCAAATGCTAAGAGCCATAAAAGGGGAAATAGACAGTAGTACAAATGTAGTAGGGGACTTTAACATCCCACTTTCACCAATGGACAGATCATCCAAAATGAAAATAAATAAGGAAACACAAGCTTGAAATGATACATTAAACAAGAGGGACTTAACTGATATTTATAGGACATTCCATCCAAAAGCAACAGAATAAACTTTCTTTTCAAGGGCTCATGGAACATTCTCCAGAATAGATTGTATCTTGGGTCACAAATCAAGCCTTGGTAAATTTAAGAATATTGAAATCATATCAAGTATGTTTCTGACCAAAATGTTATGAGACTAGATATCAATTATAAGAAAAAATCTATAAAAAATACAAACACATGGAGGTTAAACAATACACTACTTAATAGCCAAGAGATCACTGAAGAAATCAAAAAATACCTATAAAGAAATGACAATGAAAACATTACAACCCAAGGCTTCCCTGGTGGCACAGTGGTTGAGAGTCTGCCTGTCGATGCAGAGGACACAGGTTCGTGTCCCGGTTGAGGAGGATCACACGTGCCACAGAGCAGCTGGGCCTGTGGAGCCATGGCCACTGAGCCTACGCATCTGGAGCCTGTGCTCTGCAACGGGAGAGGCCACAACATTGAGAGGCCTGCATACCGCAAAAAAACAAAAAACATTACAACCCAAAGCATATGGGATGCAGCAAAAGCATTTCTAAAAGGGAAGTTTATAGCAATACAATCCTAACTCAAGAAACAAGAAACATCTCAAAGAAACAACCTAACCTTACACCTAAAGCAAATAGAGAAAGAAAAACAAAAAAAATCCCACAAAGTTAGCAGAAGGCAAGAAATCATAATGATCAGATCAGAAATAAATGAAAAAGAAATGAAGGAAAACATAGCAAAGATAAATAAAACTAAAAGCTGGTTCTTGAGAAGCTAAACAAAATTGATAAACCATTAGCCAGACTCATCAAGAAGAAAAGGGAGAAGACTCAAACAAATAGAATTAGAAATGAAAAAGGAGAAGTAACAACTGGCACTGCAGAAATACAAAGGATCATGAGATATTATTACAAGCAAATATATGCCAATAAAATGGACAACCTGGAAGTAATGGACAAATTCTTAGAAAGGCATAACCTTCGGAGACTGAAGCAGGAAGAAATAGAAAATATTAACATACCAATCACAAGCACTGAAATTAAGACTGTGATTAAAAATCTTCTGACAAACAAAAGTCCAGGATGAGATGGCTTCACAGGCAAATTCTATCAAACATTTCGAGAAGAGCTAACCACTATCCTTCTGAAACTCTCCCAAAAAATAACAGAGGGAGGAACATTCCAAAACTCATTCTATGAGGCCACCATCACCCTGATACCAAAACCAGACAAAGATGTCACAAAGGAAGGGAACTACAGGCCAATATCACTGATGAACATAGATGCAAAGATCTTCAAAAAAGTACTAGCAAACAGAATCCAACAGCACATTAAAAGGCTCATACACCATGATCAAGTGGGGTTTATCCCAGGAATGCAAGGATTCCTCAATATACGAATATCAATCAATGTGATATACCATATTTATAAATTGAATGATAAAAACTATATGATCATCTCAATAGATGCAGAAAACCTTTACACAAAATTCAACACCCATTTATGATAAAAAAAAAAAAAAACCTCCAGAAAGTAAGCATAGAGGGAACTTTAAACATAATAAAGCCCATATATGACAAACCCACAGCCAACATCCTTCTCAATGGTGAAAAACTGAAACCATTTTGACTAACATCAGGAACAAGAGAAGCTTGTCCCCTCTCAGCACTGTTTTTCAACATTGTTATGGAAGTTTTAGCCAGAGCAATCAGGGAAGAAAAAGAAATAAAATAATCCAAATAAGAAAAGAAGAAGTAAAGCTGTCACTGTTGGCAGATGAAATGATACTATAAATAAAGAATCCTAAAGACTCTATCAGAAAGAAGTAGAGCTAATCAATGAATTTGGTAAAGTAGCAGGATACAAAATTAATGCTCAGAAATCTCTTGCATTCCTATATACTAATGATGAAAAATATGAAAGAGAAATTAAAGGAACATTCCCATATACTGCTGCAATAAAAATAATAAAATACCTAAGAATAAACCTACTTAAGGAGAAAAAAGAACTGTATGCAGAAAACTATAAGACACTGATGAAAGAAATGAAAGATGATACAAACAGATGGTGAGATATAGCATGTTTCTGGAATGTGAGGCTCAACATTGTGAAAACAGCTATACTACCCAAAGCAATCAACAGATTCAAGGCAATCACTATCAAAATACCAATGGCATTTTTCACCAAACTAGAACAAAAAATTTCCCAATTTGTATGGAAACACAAAAGACCCCAAATAGCCAAAACTATCTTGAAAAAAAACAGAGCTGGAGAAATCGTGTTCCCTGACTTCAGACTATGCTACAAATGTACAGTAATCAAGACAGTACGGTACTGGCACAAAAACAGAAATATAGATCAATGGAACAGAATAGAAAGCCCACAGATAAGCCCACACACATATGGTCACCTTATTATTATTTTTTTTTGGTCACCTTATTTTTGATAAAGGAGGCAAGAATATACAATGGAGAAAAGAGAGCCTCTTTAATAAGTGGTGCTGGGAAAACTGGACAGCTACATGTAAAAGAATGAAATTAGAACACTCCCTAACACCATACACAAAAATAACCTCAAAATGGATTAAAGACCTAAATGTAAGGCCAGAAACTATCAAACTCTTAGAGGAAAACATAGGCAGAACACTCTATGACATAAATCTCAGCAAGATCCTTTTTGACTCACCTCCTAGAGAAATAGAAATAAAAACAAAAATAAACAAACAAAAAAAATGGGACCTAATGAAACTTAAAAGCTTTTGTACAGCAAAGGAAGTCATATACAAGACAAAAGGACAACCCTCAGAATGGGAGAAAATATTTGTAAATGAAACAACTGACAAAGGATTAATCTCCAAAATATACAAGCAGCTCATGCAGGGCAATATCAAAAAACAAAAAACCCAATCCAAAAATGGGCAGAAGACCTAAATAGACATTTCTCTAATGAAGATATACAGATTGCCAACGAACACGTGAAAGAATGCTCAACATCATTAATCATTAGAGAAACGCAAAACAAAACTACAATGAGGTATCACCTCACACCAGTCAGAATGGCCATCATCAAAAAATCTACAAACAATAAATGCTGCAGAGGGTGTGGAGAAAAGGGAACCCTCTTGCACTGTTGGTGGGAATGTAAAATGATTCAGCCACTATGGAGAACAGTATGGAGGTTCCTTAAAAAACTAAAAATAGAACTACCATATGACACAGCTATCCCACTACTGGGCATATACCCTGAGAAAACCATAATTCAAAAAGAGTCATGTACCACAATGTTCATTGCTGCTCTATGTACAATAGCCAGGACATGGAAGCAACCTAAGTGTCTATCGACAGATGAATGGATAAAGAAGATGTGGCACATATATACAATGGAATATTCCTCAGCCATAAAAAGAAACAAAATTGAGTTATTTGTAGTGAGGTGATTGGACCTAGGGACTGTCATATCGAGTGAAGTAAGTCAGAAAGAGAAAAACAAGTACCGTATGCTAACACATATATATGGAATCTTAAAAAAAAATGGAATGAAGAAAGTAGCGGCAGGACAGGAATAAAGACACAGACATAGAGAATGGACTTGTGGACACGGCGGGGGGAAAGGTAAGCGGGACGAAGTGAGAGAGTGGCATTTATTTATATATACTACCAAATGTAACATAGATAGCTAGTGGGAAGCAGCTGCATAGCACGGTGATATCAGCTTGGTGCTTTGCGACGACCTAGAAAGGTGGAGTACGGAGTGTGGTGGGAACATGCAAGAGGGAGGGAATATGGGGATATACATATGCATATAGCTGATTCACTTTTTTTTTAACATCTCTGCTGGAGTATAAATCTTTTACAATGGTGTGTTAGTTTCTGCTGTATAACAACGTGAATCAGCTATACATACACATATGTATACATATACATATGTATACATATACACCCTCTCCCTGTGTCCTCAATGCAAGAGAATGGGAGAATTTCTCCCATGCTGAGGAATGCAGGAGATTTCTGTGCATTAATTTTGTATCCTGCTACTTTACCAAATTCATTGATTAGCTCTAGTAGTTTTCTGGTAGCATCTTTAGGATTCTCTATGTATAGTATCATGTCATCTGCAAACAGTGACAGCTTTACTTCTTTCTGATTTGGATTCCTTTTGTTTCTTTTTCTTCTCTGATTGCTGTGGCTAAAACTTCCAAAACTGTGTTGAATAATACTGATGAGAGTGGGCAATCTTGTCTTGTTCCTGATCTTAGAGGAAATGGTTTCCATTTTTTACCATTGAGAAGGATGTTGGTTGTGGGTTTGTCATATATGGCCTTTATTATGTTGAAGTAAGTTCCCTCTATGCTTATTTTCTGGAGGGTGTTTATCATAAATGAGTGTTTAATTTTGTTGATAGCTTTTTCTGTATCTATTGAGATCATCATATGTTTTTTCTCCTTCAATTTGTTAATATGGTTTATCACATTGATTTGTATATATTGAAGAATCCTGGCATTCCTGGGAAAAACCACACTTGATCATGGTGTATGATCCTTTTAATGAGCTATTGGATTCTATTTGCTAGTATTTTGTTGATGATTTTTGCGTCTATTTTCATTAGTGTTGTTGGCCTCCAGTTTTCTTTCTTTGTGACATCTTTATCTATTTTTGATATCATCATGATTGTGGTCTCGTAGAATGAGTTTGGGAGTGTTCCTCCCTCTGCTCTGTTTTAAAGATTTTGAGAAGGATAGTTTTTAGCTCTTCTCTAGCTGTTTGATAGAATTTGCCTGTGAAGCCATTTGGTCCTGGGCTTTTGTTTGTTGGAAGATTTTCGTCACAGTTTCAGTTTCAGTGCTTGTGATTGCTCTGTTTATATTTTCTATTTCTTCCTGATTCAGTCTTGGAAAGTTGTGCTTTTCTAAGAATTTGTCCATTTCTTATAGGTTGTTTATTTTATGGCATATTTTTCCTTGTAGTAATCTGTCATAATCTTTGTATTTCTGCAGTGTCAATTTTACCTCTCCTTCTTGATTTCTAATTCTATTGGCTTGAGTCTTCTCCCTTTTTTTCTTGATGAGTCTGGCTAAAGTTTTATCAATTTGTTTATCTTCTCAAAAATCAGCTTTTAGTTTTATTGATCTTTGCTATCGTTTCCATCATTTTTTTTTTAATTTATGATCTGATCTTTATGATTTCTTTCCTTCTACTAACCTTGGTTTTTTTTTGTTGTTGTTGTTCTTCTTCTTCTTCTTCTTTCTCTAATTGCTTTAGGTGTAAGTTTATGTTGTTTATTTGAGATGTTTATTGTTTCTTGAGGTAGCATTATATTGCTAAAATCTTCCCTCTTAGACTGTTTTTGCTGCATCCCAGAGGTTTGGGTGATTATGTTTTCATTGTCATTTGTTTCTAGGTATTTTTGTATTTCCTCTTTGATTTCTTCAGTGATCTCTTTATCATTATTAGTGTATGGTTTAGCCTCCATGTGCTTGTATTTTTTACAGATTTTTTCTTGTAATTGACATCTAGACTCAAATCCTTGTCATCAGAAAAGAAACTTGATATGATTTCAATTTTCTTATATTTACCAAGGCTTGATATGTGACCCAAGATATGATCTATCCTGGAGAATGTTCCATAAGCACTTGAATAGAAAGTGTATTCTGTTGATTTTGGATGGAATGTTCTATAAATATTAATTAAGTGCATCTTGTTTAACATATCATTTCAAGCTTGTGTTTCCTCATTTATTTTCATTTTGGATGATCTGTCCATTGGTGAAAGTAGGGTAATAAAATCCCCTATTATGTTTGTGCTACTGTCGATTTCCCCTTTTATGACTGTTAGCATTTGCCTTATGTAATGAGGTGTTCCTATGTTGGGTGCATAAATATTTACAATTGTTATCTCCTTGGATTGATTCCTTGATCATTCTGTAGTGTCCTTCTTTGTGTCTTGTAATAGTCTTTAAAGACTATTTTGTCTGATATGAGAATTGCTACTCCAGCTTTCTTTTAATTTCCATTTGCATGGAATATCTTTCTCCATCCCCTCACTTTCAGTCTGTACGTGTCCCTAAGTCTGAAATGAGTCTATTATAGATAGCATATATAGAGGTCTTGTTTTTTAACCCATTCAACTAGTCTATCTTTTGGTTGGAGCATTTAATCCATTTACATTTAAGGTAGTTATCGATATGTATATTCCTAATACCACTTACTTAATTGTTTTGGGGTTGTTATTGTAGGTCTTTTCCTTCTGTTGTGTTTCCTGCCTAGAGAAGTTCCTTTAGCATTTGTTATAAAGCTGGTTTGGTAGTGCTAAGTTCTCTTAGCTTCTGCTTGTCTGTGAAGTCTCCCTCGAATCTGAATGAGATCCTTGCTGGGTAGAGAAATCCTGTTGTAGGTTTTTCCCTTTCATCACTTTAAATATGTCCTGCCACTCCCTTCTGGCTTGCAGAGTATCTGCTGAAAGATCAGCTGTTAACCTTATAGGGATTCCCTTGTATGCTATTTGTTGCTTTTCTTGTGCTGCTGTTAATATTTTTTCTTTGTATTTAATTTTTCATAGTTTGATTAATATGTGTCTTGGCATGTTTCTCATTGGATATATCCTGCATCGGATTCTCTGTTCTTCCTGGACTTTATTGACTATTTTCTTTCCCATATTAGAGAAATTTTCCACTTTAATCTCTTCAAATCTTTTCTCAGTGCCTTTCTTTTTTTCTTCTTCTTCTGGGACCCCTATAACTTTAATGTTGGTGCATTTAATTTTGTCCCTGAGGTCTCTGAGTCTGTCCTCATTTCTTTACATTATGTTTTCTTTATTCTGCTCTGAGGTAGTTATTTACATTATTTTGTCTTCCAGGTCATTTATGTGTTCTTCTGCCTCAGCTATTCTGCTCTTGATTCCTTCTAGAGAATTTTTAATTTCATTTATTGTGTTGCTAATCATTGTTTGTTTGCTCTTTAGTTCTTGTAGGTCCTTGTTAAATGTTTCTTGTATTTTCTCCATTCTATTTCCAAGATTTTGTATCATGTTTACTATCACTACCCTTTATTCTTTTTCAGGTAGACTGCCTATTTCCTGTTCATTTGTTTTTTCTGGTGATTTTTACCTTGGTCCTTCATCTGCTGTTTGTTTCTCTGTCTTCTCATTTTGCTTAACTTACTGTGTTTGGGGTCTCATTTTCACAGGCTGCAGGTTCGTAGTTCCCATTGTTTTTGCTGTCTGCCCACAGTGGTTAAGGCTATTTCAGTGGGTTGTGTAGACTTCCTGGTGGAGGGGACTAATGCCTGTGTTTTGGTGGTTGCGGCTGGCACTTGTCTTTCTGGTGGGAGGACCACATCTGTTGGTGGTTGTGTTCTTGTCTTGCTAATTGTTTGGCATAGGGTGTCCAGCACTCTTGCTTACTGGTCGTTGAGTAGAGCTAGGTTTTAGCATTGAGATGGAGATCTTTGGGAGAACTTTCACTGTTTGATATTATTTGGGGCTGGAGGTCTCTGGTGTACCAATATCCTGAACTCTGGTCTCCCACCTCAGAGGCTCAGGCCTGACACCCAGCCAGAGCATTAATACCCTGTCAGCTGCAGAGCTGAGAAGGAAAGGGAGGAGAGAGAGAGAGACGGAGGGAGGGAGGGAGGGAGGGAGGGAAAGAGGGAGAGAGAGAGAGAGAGAGAGAGAGAGAGAGAGAGAGAAAGGAAAGAAAAGAAAATAAAGTTATTAAAATAAAAAGTTATTAAAAATAAAAAATTAAAGAGCAATAAAATAAAGAAGACAACAATGAAACCAAAAAACAAGTCTACCAATGATAACAAGCACTAAAATCTATACTAAAAGCTTTTGCACAGCAAAGGAAGTCATATACAAGACAAAAAGACAACCCTCCGAATGCGAGAAAATATTTGCAAATGAAGCAACTGACAAAGGATTAATCTCCAAAATATACAAGCAGCTCATGCAGAACAATATCAAAAAACAAAAAACCCAATCCAAAAATGGGCAGAAGACCTAAATAGACATTTCTCCAAAGAAGAAATACAGATTGCCAACATGAAAGGATGCTCAACATCACTAATTATTAGAGAAATGCAAATCAAAACTACAATGAGGTATCATCCCACACTGGTCAGAATGGCCATCATCAGAAAGTGTACAAACAATAAATGCTGGAGAGGGTGTGGAGAAAAGGAATCCCTCTTGCATTGTTCATGGGAATGTAAATTGATACAGCCACTATGGAGAACATTATGGAGGTTCCTTAAGAAACTACAAATAGAACTACCATATGACCCAGCAATCCCACTACTGGGCATATACCCTGAGAAAACCATAATTCAAAAAGAGTCATGTACCAAAATGTTCCTTGCAGCTCTATTTACAATAGCCCAGAGATGGAAACAACCTAAGAGCCCATCATCGGATGAATGGATAAAGAAGATGTGGCACATATATACAATGGAATATTACTCAGCCATAAAAAGAAACAAAATTGAGTCATTTGTAGTGAGGTGGATGGACCTAGAGTCTGTCATACAGAGTGAAGTAAGTCAGAAAGAGAAAGAAAAATACCGTATGCTAACACATATATATGGAATCTAAGAAAAAAAGAATGTCATGAAGAACCTAGGGGTAAGACGGGAATAAAGACACAGACCCACTAGAGAATGGACTTGAGGATATGGGGAGGGAGAAGGGTAAGCTGTGGCAAAGTGAGAGACTGGCATGGACATAGATACACTACCAAACTTAAAATAGATAGCTAGCCGCATAGCACAGGGAGATCAGCTCTGTGCTTTGTGACCACCTGGAGGGGTGGGATAGGGAGGGTGGGAGGGAGGGAGACACAAGAGGGAAGAGATATGTGAACATATGTATATGTATAACTGATTAACTTTGTTATAAAGCAGAAACTAACATACCATTGTAAAGCAATTATACTCCAATAAAGATGTAAAAAAAAAAAAATACAAAAAAACCCACAAAAAACAAATAGAAAGATAGAACTCTAGGACAAATGGTAAAAGCCAATCTATACAGACAAAATCTCACAAAGAAGCCTACACATACACACTCACAAAAGGAGAAAAAATATAAAAAAATATATATATTAAAGGAATAGAGCAACTAAATCAATAAACCAATCTACAAATGATAATAAGCTCTAAATACTAAACTATGATAAACATAAAACCAGAGAAAAATTAGATGCAGAAAGCAAACCCCAAGTCTACAGTTGCTCCCAAAGACCACTGCCTCAATTTTGGGATGATTCATTGTCTATTCCGGTATTCCACAGATGCTTGGTACATCAAGTTGATTGTGCAGATTTAATCTGCTGTTCCTTAGGCTGCTGTGAGAAATTTCCCTTTCTCTTCTTTGTTTACACGGTTCCTGGAGTTCAGCTTTGGATTTGACCCCACCTCTGCGTGTAGGTGGCCTGAGGGCATCTGTTTCCTGCCCAGACAAGACGGGGTTAAAGTAGCAGCTGATAGGGGGCTCTGGCTCACTCAGACTGGGGAGAGGGAGTGGTGGGGTATGCTGGGCAAGGCTGCAGCGGCAAAGACCAGTGTGATGTTGCAACTGTCTGAAGCATGCCATGTGTTCTCCTGGGGAAGTTGTCCCTGGATCACGGGACACTGGCAGTGATGGGCTGCACAGGCTCCTGGGAGGGGAGGTGTGAATAGTGACCTATGCTTGCACACAGGCTTCTTGGTGGCTGCAGCAGCAGTGTTAGCATTTCATGCCCATCTCTGTTGTCCACACTGATAGCTGCGGCTCACCCCCGTCTCTGGAGCTTGTTTAGGCAGTGCTCTGAATCCCCTCTCCTCGTGCACCCCGAAACAATGGTCTCTTGTCTCTTAGGCAGGTCCAGACTTTTTCCAGCTACTCCCTCCCAGCCAGCTATGGTGCACTAGCCCCCTTCAGGCTGTGTTCACGCAGCCAACCCCAATCCTCTCCGTGGGATCTGACCTCCAAAGGAGCTGGAGTCTCAGCTCCCAGCTTCCACTCGTTCTGGCCAGTGGGTCAGCAGACAAGCCTCTTGGGCTGGTGAGTGCTGGTCGGCACCGATCCTCTGTGCAGGAATCTCTCCGCTTTGCCTTCTGCACTCCTCTTGCTGTGCTGTCCTCCGTGGCTCCGAAGCTTCCCCCAAACCACCCTTCATCTCTTGTCAGTTAAGGGGCTTCCTAGTGTGTGTGAACTTTTCCTCCTTCACGGCTCCCTCCCAGTGGTTCAGGTCCTGTCCCTATTCTTTTGTTTCTGATTTTACGTTTTTCTTTTGCCCTACCCAGTTTTGTGGGGAGTTTCTTGCCTTTTGGGAAATCTGAGGTCTTCGGCCAGAATTCAGTAGGTGTTTTGTAGGAGTTGTTCCACATGTAGATGTATTTTTTTTAAAGCTTATTTATTTATTTATTTATGTTTGGCTGTGTTGGGTCTTCGTTTCTGTGTGAGGGCTTTTCTCTAGTTGCGGTGAGTGGGGGCCACTTTTCATCGCGGTGCGCGGGCCTCTCAGTATCGCGGCCTTTCTTGCTGCGGAGCAGAAGCTCCGGACGTGCAGGCTCAGTAGTTGTGGCTCACAGGCCTAATTGCTCCGCGGCATGTGGGATCTTCCCGGAACAGGGCTCGAACTCGTGTGCCCTGCATTGGCAGGCAGATTCTCAACCGCTGCACCACCAGGGAAGCCCCCTGTAGATGTATTTTTGGGGAGGAAGTTGATCTCCACGTCTTACTCCTCTGCCATATTGAAGATCTCCTCTGATTCACTTTGTTATATAGCATAAACTAACAAAACATTGTAAAGCAATTATACTCCAATAAAAATGTTAAAAAAATCTAATCTTGACCTATGCCCTATTTCCCACTATTAGCTTTTATTTTCCTATTTTCATTAATAATAAACTAAGTGAAATTATCTCCTGCTTGTAGCTCAATCTTTCCTATCTGGATTGCCTAGACACACTTTAAACACCACAAATGAGAATAAAATAATGTATGTTATGAGTGCAAATACTCAAGTATTGATACTTTCCTACTATTCTGCTAATTTTCTCCAGGTATATATTGATAGTTCTTTGAATTGTTTACTAGGACATGAATTCCAGACCCTCATAATTCTAGTCATTCTTCACCAAATGATTTCACCTTATTAGACCCAGTACACCTACTGATGCATCCTAAGACTCATATTTTCATCTTTAGTGGTCACATCTTATGGAACATAAAATAAGCAAAAAGTTAGGTTGGTATGATTATTCACTTAATGTATGATTTTCTTATTTCCCTGGATCTATCAAAGGACAAAACACCTCCTTATAAACACTGCATCCCAGTTCTTATTACCTTCTCATGGAATGTTTTGATAATTTAATAAATATACCCAAGGAGACTCCACAAGTATTAAAACAATCTGGCAAGTGATTGTTTTATCACAAAGAATCACCGATAGTTTTCTATCCCCATGTACCTTTAACTATGTACTTTTTGGGGGGGTTTGTTTTCACATTGGCCAAGATAACTATGTGTTTGTCTAAAGAAGGTATCAATTCAATGAAACAATAAAACACAAAGTAAAACTTCTCATATGGAATGGATTGCATTCTGAAGTGGAAATGATGATCAATGCAGATAAAAGTATTTACCCAAGAGGCCCAACTAGAGATAAATTGACCATTTCTCCTTCCAGAGGTATTTTATGGTAATTCATATAATTCAGGCAGTTCATAGCTGCCTGGAATGTAGAAAACACACAATGATTATTGCATAAATAGATAGACAGACAGATAGACAGACAGACTGAATGAATGAATAAATGAATATTAAGATAATATTGCTGCCTCTAAGTCTGCTTCCTGGCAGAGTTGGAAAGAGCTGCATCTTTTTTCTGTTTACTGACTTAGTTGGTTACAATGCCTGCACACCCAGATGAATCTTATAAATATGTGCATCTATTCATGATAATGTGCAGGGAGGAATCCATTTGAAAAAGTACTAGCAGTGAGGCCAATGCATTCTGAGAAGGTTGACAACATGAGAAAGCCAAAAGAGGAAATGATTTCCAGCCGTCAAGATCTCTCTGCCCAGTGTTTCTATCCTACCCTCTTGATGTAGTGGTATGAAGTTGGGATTATAAAATATGGTTATGGCCGTAGAGGAGGAAAATTAAGATCATTTTTAGGGCAGGATAGGCCTTAACTCAAATCCATAATGAAAACAAGAAAGCTTGAAAATGTGTTCTTCATAGAACACAAATAAATGGAACACTGATGATGAAATGGAGGCCTGAGATGAATCCCAAGGTGCTGCCTTAGAGTTGGGGACTTGGTTTACAATCTGAGTCAATGCATCTTTTCACTAAAATTTCAATTGAGGACCCAAGGCTCAAATTACCTATTCTTCTTAAACTCCCTGCTCATCATTATTTAAACACTGGTGTTTAATTTTTTAGTAAGAGAAAATGAATTACACACTTAACTCCAACTCCTCTGTGAAGAAAACTGTGTAGGTTTTAATGAACCTGATGCTGAACAATCTAAGTCATCCTTATCATCAGTGGCATCTTCTATGAAGAAGTCAAATCCAAAGGTCTCTGGTCCATTAGACACAGTTGAAGTTGTGGGTGAGATGTGGAAATGAAGATGGGGGATCAGGTGCAGGTGGAGTGTAGAGAACCCCAGCCACCGTTTCCATTCTGCTCTTATGATTCTGGTGGACAGGTGAAAATGCTCCAGGCAGAAGACTGGAGACTTCCTCTAGAGAAACTGGCAATTGTGGGTAAAACAACCAACATTCACTTCCCTGCCTGATATTCCAACAGTGAAACCCAAAAAATGGTAAAGATTTTGATACCCACACAACTTCCAATCAACCTTCTAAATATGACTGGAGAGTCAAAGATGGCTGACATTTTAAGAAATCCTCCAACATGAAAGACAGATACACAAAGAAATAAACAAGAAGCAGAGAGAGAAACATCTTATAATCAATATTCTCAGAGGCATAAAAGAAGATCAGCAACTGTTTAAAAAAATATACTAGAAAACAGGACTAATTAGAAAGAAAACATAGGTTTTAAAAATGAACAACATATTAGCTTAAATTATATAGATCCATATGTAAAAGACCATTCCAAGAGGATGGAGGACAGTTGTCACAATGCTTTCAAAAGAAAAAAAACCTCTACATTGTATGTTCAAGAAAAACTTGAATTTGTCCTAAATCTGGCTTTTTATATCTTAGAAGCACCAGGTAACACAGTGATCTTCAATTTTCTCATTTCTATATTAGTACTCAAAGACATTGTGAAAATTGAATGAGATCATGTATTTTATCTGTTTTTTGTTTGTTTGTTTTGTTTTAATGGGTTTTTAAAAAATTTATTCTGGCTGCGTTGGGTCTTCATTGTTCTGCATGGGCTTTCTTTAGTTGTGGCGAGTGGGGGTTACTCTTTGTTGTGGTGCACAGACTTCTCATTGCGGTGGCTTCTCTTGTTGCAGAGCATGGGCTCTAGGCATGTGGGCTTCAGTAGCTGTGGCTCCCGGGCTCTAGGGGTCAGGCTTTGTAGTTATGGTGCACATGCTTAGTTGCTCCGTGACATGTGGGATCTTCCTGGACCAGGGCTCAAACCCATGTCCCCTGCCTTGGCAGGCAGATTCTTAACCACCATGCCACCAGGGAAGTCCCTATGTATACGTTTTGTAAGCTAAGAAATTATACAAATACAAAGCATCATTATGATAGGTGATTACAAATATGTATGTATGTAATTTTTTTTGTTTCCTTTTCCATCCAGCTTGGTAGTACAGGTCAGAAAAGAATTTTCTGGCCTAGGGAATTTTCTAGAATTTCTTGAAATCTTTTATCACAAAGGAAAGTAAAAGGAAGAAAAAATAAGAACATTAACACCAACATGAATTAAACCAAGTTTTAGTACATTTTTATGTTATATATTTTAAGCAAAATCAAATTAGTAATATGAAATCAAATTTTTTTAATTAAAAATCTTAAAAAAAATTATTTTTTTTTGGAGAACACTCTATTCCAGAGCTTACATTTTATTGTGTTCTTTTAGATCTTTTAAAAATTTTATTTATTGTTATTATTTTAATATAATTTTTAAAGGTTACTTTCCATTTACAGTTATTACAAAATATTGACTATATTCCCCAGGCTGTTCAGTATATACTAGAGCCTACCTTACACCTGATACCTTCTCCTACCCCACCCCTATAGTGCCCCTCCCCAACCACTGGTCACCACTAGTTCTTTCTCTATGTCTGTGAGTTGGCTTCTTTTTTCAATATTCACTAGTTTGTTGTATTTTTTAGATTCCAGATATAAGTGATATCATACAGTATCTAAAAAGATTATTTTCTAGGATCTGTTTTAGCTTTAATACAAAATAAATACAAATTATAAACCACTTTTTAATAATTCTGCCAATTACTTAACAGTATATTTCGTTAGCTCACACAAAATATTTGAAATATTTACTACTTTATAAAAATTTTATAAGTGAGGAGATTAAAATTCAGAAACTTAAAAAAACATTTGTTCCTCAAAATTTAGTATGCTAGTAACTTGTGTTAAAGCCAACATTGGTGCATAGATCTGGTGGACCTCAAAATTTGTATTCTTATCCACTACCAGAAGTGTGGCAGAATAATCTACTAAAGTAATAATCTGTGTTTTATTCTACTGTAATCAAAGGAATGTGAGGCATTTTTCTCCCACAATACTCATTCCCACCTCTCTAAGAAAGTAAACAACCTTAGACTCAGAAAGGCTATGGCTTCTCTTCCTCAGGACCTTTATAACAGCCCTTTGCTTGTGAAAGCCTTTTTTTTTTTTTTTAACATCTTTATTGGAGTATAATTGCTTTATAATGGTGTGTTAGTTTCTGCTTTATAACAAAGTGAATCAGTTATATGTATACATATGTTCCTATATCTCTTCCCTCTTGCGTCTCCCTCCCTCCCACCCTCCCTATCCCACCCCTCCAGGCGATCACAAAGCACGAGCTGATCTCCCTGTGCTATGTGGCTGCTTCCCACTAGCTATCTATCTTACGTTTGGTAGTGTATATATGTCCATGCCACTCTTTCACTCTGTCACAGCTTACTCTTCCCCCTTCCCATATCCTCAAGTCCATTCTCTGTGAAAGCCTTTTAATCTTTTTAGAGCAGACCTTTATGTCCGAAGGTCCTTAACCCAAGTATTGGGGTATATAGGAGCAGCCCAACCCTGAAGATGGAGAGAGTCATAGATTCCTGAATGCTGGGAAAAGGCCTTAAAGAAATTTCTGAGGTGGTGTTGACCTTGGCCTCACTTACACTCAGTCTCAGTTAGGAGGAGCGCTGCATGATATGAATGCTGAGGACATCTGGGGTAGACATTACTCATGTTCTCTGGCATCTTGTTCTCTTCTTCCAGGTACATCAGGGATTATAACTGTTTAACCCTTGAAGTTACATATGTCCATGTTGCTTTCTATGGGCAATGATAGGTGAGCAGGAGAGAAAAGTGTCTATTCCTGTGTGAAGCATTTAATGGCCAGTGTTTTGTTCTATTTTCTCCATCAGATTGTTATGCAGATATGTCCATCAACAGGGAGAAGGAAAGGAACCAAACATGAATGAGCTACCTTTCTTCTCTTCCACTGACTACTCTCAAAGTAAGTAGTTCTTCTTAGAAAGGGTGGTAAGGGGGGAGCCACACTTGAGTAGTATATGGATGAGAGGAAGGAGGCTTCCTCTCTTTTTCCTGTTGTCCAATGGTCAAAGATCATTCCATCAGAGGTTAATTCCTCCATACTCGTGGCTTATATTACACTCATCTTACACCTGGGACCTCTTAGGAAGCCATATTTCATGCCCTTTTTGTGTGATGTTTCACTTGTCTGAGGATGGAAAAGCCACTCACCACAGGAGGGTTACTGATCAGAGAGGGAAAAAATAAGCAGTTGAGGAAATATGAGAAGGCATGCAAGATTTAGAAGAGTGCTGATAATCCTTGCCCAGTGGAATTTCAGAATTGCTGTGAACAGTGGCAGCTGTATGATTCCTATTCTTTTTTCTGAAGTGCAGTGAACATTTATTGTTTTTATTCTGTTCCAGTTTCATCAATGCATGCTGGGTTATTGGAAATAGTTTGGTTTTTAGTTCCTGATTATGTCTGGACAAACTGTAAACACAACCGTCCATCACACATGTATGCTGGACTTTGGGGCACCTCCCTCGGAGGGGAGTTGAGAGCAAATCAACTATATTGTGACCAAAAGATTGAATTGTAATAAGCATTATAAATATTCACTAATATTAATATCTGATCATTACTTCTGGGTAAATAATTATAATTCCCACCCAGTTGAAGTTAGGCATCACCAGGAGATTTAGCTAAGGAAAGGTGAGATGAAGTGGTTGTTTTTTTCAAACTAGAACTTTCAGTGGACCAGTGCCCTTCCTTCTCTCAGCACACTGATTATGAGGAAAGAAGCACATGTTAAAATAGTGATGTGATCATTTTACTGAGCAGCTCTTAGCCTGTGTTCTAGGATGGGCACAATGAATACATTTTTTTGGCCTTCATTTAACATGTAGTGTGAGACAGAAATAAACCTTTATTATTTTCAACTACTGAGAGTTTGGAGTTGTTAATTTAGGTACCTCTAAGTAAACAGGGTTGTTACCTAGCCTATCCTGACTGATAAAGTCCACAAAAGATTTTACTCCCCCATAATGACCAAAGTTAGACCTGTTGATTAATTAAATGGGGACTCCAAGATTTAATTTGACTTAGAAAAAATAAAGGTGCTCTGAATTATAATTGACCAAACTTTTACTAATGAATAAATGCTTTTTCTGATTAGAAAAACAAAACATAGTGATGGGCACTGCTTTTTGCTGGGGCATGTACATTAATCTAATTGGTAATTGTATTAAGCACAATATTTTTAACCCAGTGTAATAGAACAGATGCAGAAAAGTGATTTTAAGGAGTGAAGTTGCTACACTGTCATTCTCCCCACTGACTTGTTTACAGAAATAAGTGTTCCATCCTCAGATATTTCAGACTGTTTGGTCCACACTAATAACATGGAAACATGAGTTCTGGAGGTAAATGCCTTAAACCATAATCCTCACTACTGCTTTCCAGTTGGCTATATGGCATCTGAGCTAGCCATGGTGGGTCTCTGGAGGACACAATCTATTACATGGCAAGGGTAAACAGGATGTTGTTATTTCTCTGACCCTGATCACTGTGGACCTCTGTTCTTTTCATGTTACTTTCAACTCTGCTATGCAGTCTATAGATCAGGAGTCCCCAACCCCCAGACCACAGACCGATTCCAGTCCGTGGCCTGTTAGCCAGCGAAGCTTCACCTGTATTTACAGCCGCTCCCCATCGCTCACATTACCGCCTGAGCTCCGCCTCCTGTGAGATCAGAGGCGGCATTAGATTCTCCCAGGAGAGTGAACCCTAATGTGAACAGCACATGCAAGGTATCTAGGTTGCACGCTCCTTATGAGAATTTAACACGTGATGATCTGAGGTGGAGCTGAGGCGATGATGCTAGCGCTGGGGAGCGGTTGCAAATACAGATTATCATTAGCAGAGAGGTTTAACTGCACAGGGACCGTAACAAATCAATTGCTTGCAGACTCATATCAAAACCCTATCAGTGGGCTTCCCTGGTGGTGCAGTGGTTGGGGGTCCGCCTGCCAATGCAGGGGAGACGGGCTCGTGTCCCGGTCCGGGAGGATCCCACATGCCGCAGAGCGGCTGGGCCCGTGAGTCATGGCCCCTGAGCTTGCGCGTCCGGAGCCTGTGCTCTGCAACGGGAGAGGCCACAACAGTGAGAGGCCTGCATACCGCAAAAAACAAAACAAAACAAAAACCCTATCAGTGCGTGGCAAGTGAAAAGAAGCTCAGGGCTCCCACTGATTCTGCATTTTGGTGAGTTGTATAATTATTTCATTATATATTACAGTGTAATAATAATAGAAATAAGGTGCACAATCAATGTAATGAGCCTCAATCATCCTGAAACCATCCCCCACCCTCATCTATGGAAAAATTGTCTTCCACAAAACTGGTCCCTGGTGCCAAAAAGGTTGGGTACTGCTGCTATACATGAATGTTGGATGCTTCCCCAGAATACTAATTGTATGGGATTTTTCAACAGTATGTATAGGGCTCTGATTTTCCATCCCATATCAGTCCAAAGCTTCTGAAAATTTTAATACCTCCTTTAAATTTGTGGGTGTATCCAATGGGACAAAAGTACTAAAAACTGTCAGAAGGTCATGAAGGTTTAACCTAGTCCTAAACATTTTACCATAAAGCAAAGTGATACAGATATAGTCTCCTCTGATGCTTTCCTTACCACCTTTAAAGCAGTTTATGATTGGTATCTATTTATAAATGAGCACTTTGTTTTAAAGTTTACTTCACATGGAAATACAAACAAATCACAACAAGCAATAAATTGCAACTATTGTGTATTAGTACTAGTGGGTGAAATTTTGTCAAGATAACTTTTCCTCCTGATTTCTTTCATTATGAAGCGGGTAAAAACAGATTAACAGCATTTATCACAATGTTATTCTCATTTCTCTGAAAATACCTCCCTTACTCAAGTTACATGCTATATTTTGGTGTTGGGAGTAAAAGAATGGAAAAGGTATTTTTTAAAAAAAAGGATATTCAGAGAACGGGGGCCTGAGAAAAGGCAAAGGAGATTCCAAAATGGATCATTCCCATTAGAAGTAGGGAGATAGAATTAGAACTACAATAGCAATATTGACTAAACTTATTGTGGTAATCATTTCACAATATATACATATATCAAATCATTATATTGTACATCTAAAACTAATACAATGTTATATGTCAATTATATTTCAATAATAAAAATTAAAAAAAAAACTACAACAGTAAGATCCAGATCCTGAATCTTCATTCTCTGGGTTTAGTTGCTCAATGTTTTATGAAATGCTCTGTAATTTTAAGACAATACCATGGAGAAGTGAATATTTCACTTCAGGATGACATTCAAAATAGAAATATGTGGCATCTGAATATAGGCAGAAAGGCTACCATGGGGCTTCACTTCTCAGTTAGAAATATAATTTTTGAGAGTTAAGTGAAAGTTTAGAGTTGACTCCTGTTAACCAAACCCATAAAGGAATGTGCTTAACTAAAGTGCTCATTTATTAATTTCAGATAGGAAATAAAAGAACTTTGAAGATTGGAATTCTTGAGTGAACATACCCCATAAAATTCTATCCGTATAATCATACCTCTGTGAGACGCAAAAGCATGTATGGTGAGCATAAAATTCAAGGAATGGATTAATTATGCAGTGGCTAAAATTGAAGGTGCCATACATCTTGTATAAAAGGATATTCTCACATTCATGACTGGAATACTCAAAGCATTTTGTCCAGATTGGATAATCTTCTGAACAGTTATGATGAGGCACTGCCATTTTGCATCTCTGTGATTCTTTCCTCTCCTCCCAGGCTTCCAGAGGCCATCGTTCGCTCACTTTCACACTGGCATACTTTTCTGTTTTGGTTATGATTCTGGAAGATATTTATGCCTCTCTAAAGCACCTCTGTTTTAATTTATCTATTGACGTATAGCTGATTTACAATGCTGCGTTAGTTTCAGGTGTACAGCAATGTGATTCAGTTATACATATATTTATATCTATTCTTTTTCAGATTATTTTCCTTATAGGTTGTAACAAAATATTGAGTATATTTCCCTGTGCTATACAGTAGGTACTTGTTGGTTACCTATTTTACATATAATAGTGTGTATATGTTAATCCCAAACTCCTAATTTATCTCTCCCCCTTCCCCCTTTCCCTTTTGATAACCATGTTTAGTTTCCATGTCTGTGGGTCTATTTCTGTTTTGTATATACGTTCATTTGTATCTTTCTTTTTTTTTAGGTTCCACATATAAGTGATATCATGTGATAGTTGTCTTTGTCTGGCTTACTTCACTTAGTATGATAATCTGTAGGTCCATCCATGTTGCTGCAATTGGTATTATTTCATTTTTTATGGCTGAGTAATATTCCATTATATGTATATATAGCATATCTTCTTTATCCATTCATTTGTCGATGGACACTTAGGTTGCTTACGTGTCTTGGCTATTGAAAATAGTGCTGCAATGAACATTGGGGTGCATGCATCTTTTTGAATAATGGTTTTCTCTGGATATATGCCAAGGATTGTGATTGTAGGATCATATGGTAGCTTTATTTTTATTTTCTCAAGGAACCTCCATACCTTTCTCCATAGATAAAACACCCCTTTATTATTTATATTCTGTCATTTCATGTGTGAATGCCAATATTATTTACCTAATTTATGAATTTGTGGAGTTGCCTCTGTATTTCCCCATTACTGATAATGGTTTCTTTGTTATTTGGGAGGTGTTACTTTCCAACTCCTGATAGCTCCTTACACACAAGGGATGTTAATTATTTAACACTCCTGGCCTCTCTCTATTCTATCACCCATTCCATTCCAGGTGAATGATTTAACAGGTCAGTAAATCTGGGATAAACACTCAATTTTGGGGCATGAGCTGCCGTAGAGAGCAGCTATTCTCTTGCTCCTGTATATCATATTTGTAACCTGGGTAAGACCCCCTGCCTTCAAAATGCTTGTGACTTCATCAGTAATTATCCATAATTATGGGTTTTATTTAGCTGATCCATTTTGCTCTCCTACTGAACCATATACTATAATTTAGATTTTATAAGTAATAAAGTGATTTTTGTTTTCTATCTACTTTGCTATTTGTTCTTTTTACCAACTTTTTCAGAACTTGAGTGAGAAAGAGAAATAATATTTATGGTCTGAAGACCCCAAACATTTGCACTACAAGATTATTTGGGAAATATTACCTTAATTTGATGGTATGGAAAGAAAGCTGGACTGAGTTTTAGGTCTAATTTTCCTACAAATTTAAATGTGATCCTGGAAAACACTTTATTTCTCTGGGAATCAGTCTTTCCTTTGCAACATCAAGTAGTTTAGGATACATGGTTTCTAAGAGGCAATTAGTCCGTGAGTAATTTGTGGTTTTTCATAGATTGATCAATTTTAAGAAACTGTGGTATAGAGGCATATCGATAGCCTTAGTTAGTATCAGGGGCTATTTTTCCTCTAGGTCAAGTTAAATGGCCATCCCTTGTCTTTCCATGGATTTATCTGAAATTGATGTCTTCCATTCTTTACCTACTGTGAAAACCCTTTAAGCTTCATGTGTTCTTCCTGTGTTGATTTTCTTTACACTTTAGTCTTCCAATTATATGACCTTCTTATCTTAATAATATTTCTTTTATCCCCATCTCATAGTCACATTCTTGACTATGTCATCACAATTTCTGAAACCTGATCATTATCTTCCATTCTCACAGCATATTGCTGCAAATATCTTGCTTTAATAAAGACAATTTTTATATAATTGTTAAAATTTATACTCCATTTACAGTTATGCAAAATATTGGCTGTATTCCCCGTGTTATACAGTACATCCTTGTAGTCTATCTTAACACCTGATAGTTTTTACCTCCTACTCCTCCACCCCTAAATTGCCCCCCCCAACTTGTAACCACTAGCTTGTTCTCTATATCTGTGAGTATGCTTCTTTTTTTTGTTATAATCACTAGTTTGTTGTAGTCTTTAGATTCCACATAAGTGATATATAATACAGTATTTGTCTTTCTCTGTCTGACTTATTTCAGTTAGCATAATTCCCTCCAAGTCCACCCATGTTGCTGCAAATGACAAAATTTCATTCTTTATTATGATTGAGCAGTATTCCACTGTGTGTATGTATGTATGTGTGTGTATATATATATATGCATAGACATCACACCTTCTTTATCTATTCATCTGTTGATGGACACTTAGATTGCTTCCTAAGTTATCTATGGCTGTTATCTCCACTTCCTCCCCATTCCCATAGTAGTTCCAATAGTGAATCAATGCAAATCTGTCAAGTTTCTGTCCTAAACATGCATCCAAACTATTAATATTTTTACCTTCTCTACTACCATTTTATTTCAAGCTATCATCAGTACTCACCTCAATTATAAGAAAAGTCTATCCGAAAATTTTCCCCACATTGCTATCTGAGCTTTTGTCATTATCTACAAGATAGCCAGAATCATCTGCCTTTGAATAAAAGTGTGATCATATTCTTTCCACTTAGTTCCTTTTAGAGTCTTCAGATTGCACTAAAGATAAAATCTAGTAGTTTACATGTAACTATTCAAAGTCATGCAATTATCACACCCATCATCTTCCCAGTATTTTGGCCTCATCTCATGCTGCTCACAGCTTCACTCTCTATGCTTCAACTGTCCTGACTTTCTATGGGTTTCTAAGACCCGCTAAAATCCTTTAGGATCCAGAGCTTTCACACAAGCTTTGTTCTCCCTTGGAATGTTTTTCCCTTGCTTGATCTTTTTCATGCTTCTTATCTTGCCTAAAATGCCACTTCCACAAGGAAGTTTTCCATGAAAACCCTGACTTAGGTCCCTTGTATAGCACCCTGTATTTCCTTTACCTTAGCATATAATAAAAAATAACTTAATATTTACTTGCTAATCATATTATTATTTTCTAACTTATTTATTAGTAGACTATAAGCTTAATATAAGAAAGGATGACATTAGAAGTTTTGACTCCTGT
This sequence comes from Grampus griseus, assembly GCF_964374135.1. Lineage (NCBI taxonomy): Eukaryota > Metazoa > Chordata > Mammalia > Artiodactyla > Delphinidae > Grampus > Grampus griseus. The sequence goes on along the minus strand of NC_139009.1, from coordinate 72,862,927 downwards.
ATTCCTGTCACCTTAGACTCAGTCTGTCCTTATTATTACCGAATGAACAAATAAATGAATAAATATGTGGAAAAAGAGGTAGAATCTTTATTTATGAAACATCCTCCATGTGCCTGGCACTTCGTTTGATACATTCTCTAGAAGAAACTAAGATTCAGCACACCTCATAAAATTGTTTAAGATTATCTAATACCTAGTAGAAGAAGAAAGATTTGAACTCAGATAGTTCTGGTTGCAAAGGTAACCTCCAAGTCTAGGGGAATCATCAATTCCTCATAGAAATTGTTTGGACTGTCTCCTAATAAGAGTCCCCAAGTGGCGCCTTCTGCAGTAACTATTCTACATTTCCTTTTTTCTTTTTTCTCTTTTTTTTTTTCTTGGCCATGCTGTGCGGCATGCAGGATCTGGGATCTTGCATGCTGCAAGATCTGATCAGGTATCGAACCTGTGCCCCTTGCATTGAGAGCACAGAGTCTTAACCACTGGACTGCTAGGGAAGTCCCACTGTTCTACATTTCTGTTCCTTAACTGTTGTGGTAACTTCTAAAATTTTTTATGGAACAAATCAGTCATTTTCAGATCTTTCCCTAGACATTTCAGCTCATCTTCCACTGACCTCTCTGCACATTTATATTAATTAATTATAATTAATATAAATTATTATATAATTATAAATATAATTAATTATATTAATAAATGATAGTTTACTTCTTAACCTCTACAAATACTCATTACATGAATCATTGTTTAAGTAAGAATGTCTTACTATATTCTGACATCAAAATCTCTGAAATGAAAGGATAACGTACGAGGGAGATACTGATCTCTTTATGGTCAGTCCATTTCATTGTTTGCCCCACCCAAACTCACAGAGTGTGTAAGAGTTAAAGTCATAATAGACCAGTGCAGAAAATGGCACAGATAATAAAAGAGTCAGTAGAAATAGCTTGCTGTCTTGCTGCTTCTGCTGCAAGGCCTTTAGGAATATTACAGACAATTACTATATATACATGTATGGGCCCTTGTAAATACATCACATGTAAATATTTTTCTGGAAGGCTGGGAGGGCTGAATCAATGTATGACCATTTTTCCTCCTGTCAGAAGCAATATAATTTCTATTATAATTTCCATTTCTCAGCACTGACTGTGGTATCTTTGATCAAACTAATTAGAAATGGTTACACTTTGTACCATGAGTTATATCAAATTTATCAGAAAAAATTATGTATGTGCACACATAGGAAATAAACAGGGATATTAAATATAAAAATATGACATTCATGCCACTGTTTGGAGTGAGAAGGCATTCTAATTAGCGAATATTCTTAAAGTATGAATTTTCTATGTGGATTGCACTATTCAGCTAAAACTACAATTGCTAATAGAACTTGCACACATAGAAGAGGGCAAAAAAATTTTTTTTGAACACTGAAGTCAATCTGTATTTTTTTGTCCACTGTAATGTGTCTTTGCTAGATGTTATGATGAGGAAAATGGGTTTCCGGCATTGAGGAGTTTTTTTAATACACTTTGTGGATGAAGATTACCCTAATTAGCTAGTATTGATATATACAACTAGAATATTTTAATATCTTCAAATATGTGTTAAAGGAAAGAACTGATGAAGTTGTTCAGAGAAAAGATGGAACCTTGTGGCTGGGAGACATATCTACGGAAGAGGTGAAACTCATATGGTTTTGAAAACTGAGTTGAGGAAAGAAGGTAGCAGTAGGAAATATATGTCAGTGAGAGAATGGAATTAGAACTGGAGCTTTACTGCCTGCAGCTGAGGACTTATATCATCAAAGATGGAGAGTCTCAGACTCCCATGATGAATAGGCAGTGGATCTAGTGAATATTTTTGAAACCTTTGTGGCAGATCCAAGTCTAGGAGTTGACTGGGATGAGTAAACCAGAAGTGTTAGATGCTGCTGTTGTGGTTTCTCTTGCTGTTGTTGTTATGATTTTAAGAATCCTTATTTAGAAGCAACTTCAGAGTTCAGAATAAAAGGGGCTTTCCCAATCTTGGCAGTTTCAAAAAGTATTTATGTGATTTATATAGCCTATGCGTCCCCAGGCCCTACCAGTCTGTGATACAAATGGAGTCATATTATCATGGTCACCCACACTTCCTACAGAGCTCAGGTTTTGCTGAACCATCTTCATCAGTGAGAGCTAAGGTGCACATCTACCAACATGGCAGCCATTAGCATTCTCATACTGTAACTCTTGGAGTCCATCTCTGTGGCTGTGGCATCTGATGCTCTCTAATGATGGAGAGCACCAACTCTGAATCCTGGCAAGGCTCCATTCACAAGCTATAGCTAAATCTTGGTAACTTGTTCCTGCTGACACCCTTGGTAAACCTACATTGAACTAAACTTAATGCTTGTTCTTTCCTGGAGATCCAGAAGAAAACAATCATATAATTTATCAGCTCTTCAATTTAGAGCCTTCTTGCCTCACTTGATGGACATTCAAACATGGGATAATAGCTGTTATTTCTCTTGATGCTGGGAGAAAGTATCTCCCCTCCTCACAGAAACTTTCTTATACTTGCTTTTCGCTTACCAAATTGTCTCTCTCAGTCCTGACTTCTCAGTTAATTTACTATTTTTTTGATTGTTGGGCAAAAACAAATATATTATCAGTCATTTGAAACTCAAAGTTCCATAATGTGTCTGCCTTTTAAAAATCTTGTTTTCTTCTGCCCTTTGTCACTCTTCCCACTTTTTTTTTTGTTCAGAAACGCACAATGACTGACTCAAAGCAAGACTTCTTTTTGAGAAAAATTAATCTAAATTGGCAAGAGTTAGCAAAGGTGAAGATATTTGCTATTTGAATTACTGGCAATTAAGCAACTGTATACACAAGTCATATAGGAAAGGCACAGTTATAACTTTTAACCAGTGGGGAGCAATCAGGTGGGAAGCAAATTTATAACATCTTTTATTACATTTTCCTTCTCTTGCCTTCTCACTTCATTTTATGTTTATTTAAACTAAAATGGATTTAGACTACTAATACAAAAAATGCTAAATATGGTGAAAGAATAGAAGTAGTACACAAATATGTGTGTCTGTGTACATATGTGCATATGCATAGCCACACAGGTCCAAATTTCTGTGCAACATTATAAACTCTTGGAGGAGATGAGATTCAAAACTTTCTTGGAGAAAGTGTTTGTCTAGGTGCTATAGATGGGAGATAAGTCTGTGTATGTAGGATCACTTAGGCTACACAGGTCAGGTATTTCCATAAATAATTGTTACCTGTTAAGGTTCTTGTCCAGATGACAAATGCATACTTTTGGGTTGACCCTTCAGGATTGGTCCTTGTCAAATATGTTGACTTCTAGAAGATTGCTATGTATGTATTTTCTTGACTATATTAAAATAAATAATTGACTAAAAATTACTGACTATAACTGGCACCAGGAAAATAATTTTACCTCCACAGAACCTATGCCTGTTAGATACTATTAGATACCAGAGCAAGCATTAAAACTACTTGAAAAGAAAAAATTTTTGATGCTAAAATAAGTTTTCTTTGATGAATTAATTGTTCTGGGACATTTAGATAGCCATCTGTAACACTAGACCAAAAAAAAAAAAAAAAAGGCTACTGCATGGTTTGACACAAGTGAACATTTATTTATTGTATAATCGAGGCAAGAAAAACAAGATAAAGGAGTATGTCCCAATATTTTTAAAAACTGGGTTATGAAGAATGAATATCAAGTGCATCTTAAATGCACAGAATTGGATTAATTGTAATCTCATCATTTGTCCATCAATAACCCTTTTGCATTTAGTGATTTTTTATAGTTTAATGTAATGCACTTTAAAAATGCAACCCAGAAACCCATCATTCTACAAGTAAACTAGGAAATGGGCAATAAACTACATCTAATTGTACATCTCTACCCACCTGAGGAATCATAATCTTAAATCTTGTGCTTATCATTCTTTTCCTCTTTAGTTTTATAGCAGCTCTATGTATTATATAGTTGGTTCATCTGCTCTGTACTGACATATTGGTATAGCTTCCATTTTTTCTACTGTGAACAGAGCGCCTGTGAATATTCTTATATATAATTTTTGGTGAACACATTCAAAGGTAAGAGTGGAATTGGTGAATTGCATGATACGTAGGCATTCACTTTAGGGGATAATGTCAAACTGTTTTCTAAAATGCTTGCTACAATTTACCATCCACTAGCAAAGTATATGAGATTCTGGTCATTCATATTTTCTCCAATACTTGGTATTGTCATGCTTTTAAAAATGTTTGCCAATTAAATAAAGTTGGCATATAAATAAAGTTGGATATAAAGTTGCAGCGTACTGTGGTCTTAAATAAAACTTACAAGTTCAGTACCGATATTAAACAATTCTTCATACATTTCTTAGATTTATATACTTGCTATTCTATGAGATCCTTATCTGTTTCTTGTCAACTTTTCTATTGAATTGTGTATGCTTTTCTCATTGTTTTTCAGAAGTTTTTTTCAAAAAAATATATAATCTAAATCAATCAGTTAAATGAATTAGACAAATCATTTCATAGTTCGTAAATTTTTTTCTCTTTGTGCTGTTTTTATAAATTTAATTTAATTTATTTTTTTTACACAGCAGGTTCTTACTAGTTATCCATTTTATACATATTAGTGTATATATGTCAATCCCAGTCTGCCAATTCATCACAACACCAACCTCCCCCTGCCACTTTTCCACATTGGTGCCCATACATTTGTTTCCTACGTTGGTGTCTCTATTTCTGCTGTGCAAACTGGTTCATCTGTACCAATTTTCTAGGTTCCACATATATGTGTTAATATACGATATTTGTTTTTCTCTTTCTGACTTACTTTACTCTGTATGACAGTCTCTACATCCATCCACATCTCTACAAATGACCCAATTTCATTCCTTTTTATGGCTGAGTAATATTCCATTGTATATATGTACCACTTCTTCTTTATCAATTCATCTGTTGATGGGCATTTGGGTTGCTTCCATGACCTGGCTATTGCAATGAACATTGGGGTGCATGAGTCTTTTTGAATTATGGTTTTCTCTGGGTATATGCCCAGTAGTGGGATTGCTTTGTCATATGGTAACTCTATTTTTAGTTTTTTAAGGAATCTGCATACTGTTCTCCATAGTGGCTGTATCAATTTACATTCCCACCAACAGTGCAAGAGGGTTCCCTATTCACACCCTCTCCAGCATTTGTTGTTTGTAGCTTTTGTGCTGATGCCCATTCTAACTGGTGTGAGGTGATACTTCATTGTAGTTTTGATTTGCACTTCTCTAAAAATTAGTGATGTTGACCAGCTTTTCATGTGCTTCTTGGCCATCTGTATGTCTTCTGTGGAGAAATGTCTATTTAGGTCTTCTGCCCATTTATGGATTCAGTTGTTTGTTTTTTTAATATTGAGCTGCATGAGCTGTTTATATATCTTGGAGATTAATTGTTTGTCCGTGGATTCATTTGCAAATATTTTCTGATATTCTGAGGGTTTTCTTTTTGTCCTGTTTATGGTTTCCTTTGCTGTGCAAAAGCTTTTAAGTATCATTAGGTCCCATTTGTTTATTTTTGTTTTTATTTCCATTGCTCTAAGAGGTGGATCAAAAAATGTTGTTGTGGTTTATGTCAAAGAGTGTTCTTCCTATGTTTTCCTCTGAGAGTTTTATAGTGTCCAGTCTTACATGTAGGTCTCTAATCCATTTTGAGTTTATTTTTGTGTATTGTGTTAAGGAGTGTTCTAATTTCATTCTTTTACATGCAGCTATCCAGTTTTCCCAGCACCACTTTTTGAAGAGACTGTCTTTTCTCCATTGTATATACTTGTATCCTTTGTCATAGATTAGTTGACCATAGGGGCATGGGTTTATCTCAGGGCTTTCTATCCTGTTCCATTGGTCTATATTTCTGCTTTTGTAACAGTACCATATTGTCTCGATTACTGTAACTTTGTAGTATAGTCTGAAGTCAGGGAGTCTGATTTCTTCAGCTCCATTGTTTCCCCTCAAGACTGCTTTGGCAATTCAGTGTCTTTTGTGTCTCCATACAAATTCTAAGATTTTTTTGTTCTAGTTCTGTAAAAAATGCCAAATTTCATAGGGATTGCATTGAATCTGTAGATTGCTTTGGGTAGTATAGTCATTTTCACAATATTGATTCTTCTAATCCAAGAACATGGTATATCTCTCCATCTGTTGGTATCATCTTTAATTTCTTTCATCAGTGTCTTACAGTTTTCTGCATACAGGTCTTTTGTCGCCTTAGGTAGGTTTATTCCTAGGTATTTTATTCTTTTTGTTGCAAAGGTAAATGGGAGTGTTTCCCTAATTTCTCTTTCAGATTTTTCATCATTAATATATAGGAATGCAAGAGATTTCTGTGCATTAATTTTGTATCCTGCAACTTTACCAAATTCATTGATTAACTCTAGCAGTTTTCTGGTGATATCTTTAGGATTCTCTATGTATAGTATCATGTCATCTACAAACAGTGAATGTTTTACTTCTTTTCCAATTTGTATTTTTTAAATTTCTTTTTCTTCTCTGATTGCCATGGCTAGGACTTCCAAAACTATGTTGAATAATAGTGGCAAGAGTGGGGCTTCCCTGGTGGTGCAGTGGTTGAGAGTCTGCCTGCCGATGCAGGGGACACAGGTTCACGTCCCGGTCTGGGAAGATCCCACATGCCGCGGAGTGGCTGGATCCATGGGCCATGGCTGCTGAGCCTGCGCATCCAGAGCCTGTGCTCCACAACGGGAGAGACCACAACAGTGAGAGGCCCACGTACAGCAAAAAAAAAAAAATAGTGGCGCGAGTGGACATCATTGTCTTGTTCCTGATCTTAGAGGAAAGATTTTGCACCATTGAGAATGATGTCTGCTGTCGGTTTGTCATATATGGCCTTTATTATGTTGAGGTAGGTTCCTGTATGCCCACTTTCTGGAGAGGTTTTTTTTTTTTTTTTTTTTTTTTGCGATATGCAGGCCTCTCACTGTTGTGGCCTCTCCCATTGCGGAGCACAGGCTCCGGACACGCAGGCTCAGCGTCCATGGCTCACGGGCCCAGCCGCTCCGCAGCATGTGGGATCTTCCCGGACCGGGGCACGAACCCACGTCCCCTGCATCGGCAGGCGGACTCTCAACCACTGCGCCACCAGGGAAGCCCTCTGGAGAGTTTTAATTGTAAATCTGTGTTGAATTTTGTTGAAAGCTTTTTCTGCATCTATTGAGATGATCATATGGTTTTTATTCTTCAGTTTGTTGATATGGTGTATCACATTGACTGATTGGTGTGTATTGAAGAATCCTTGCATCCCTGGCACAAATCACACTTGATCATGCTGTATGCTCCTTTTAATGTGTTGCTGATTCTGTTTGCTAGTACTTTCTTCAGGATTTTTGCATGTATATTCATCAGTGATATTAGTCTGTAGTTTTCTTTTTCTGTAGTATCTTTGTCTGGTTTTGGTGTCAGGGTGATAGTGGCCTCATAGAATGAGGTTGGGAGTATTCCTTCCTCTGCAACTTTTTGGAAGAGTTTGAGAAGGATGGGTGTTAGCTCTTCTCTAAATGTTTGATAGAATTCACCTGTGAAGCCATCAGGTCCTGGACTTTTGTTTGTTGGAAGATTTTTAATCACAGTTTCAATTTCATTACTTGTGATTAGTCTGTTCATAGTTTCTATTTCTTCCTAGTTCAGTTTTGGAAGATTATACCTTTCTAAGAATTTGTCCATTTCTTCCTGGTTGTCCATTGTATTGGCATAGATTTACTTTTAGTAGTCTCTTAGGATGCTCTGTATCTCTGTGTTGTCTGTTGTAACTTCTCCTTTTTCATTTCTAATTTTATTGATTTGAGTCCTCTCCCTCTTTTTCTTGTTGTGTCTGGCTAATGGTTTATCAATTTTGTTTATCTTCTCAAAGAACCAGCTTTAAGTTTTATTGATCTTTGCTATTGTTTTCTTTGTTTCTATTTCATTTATTTCTGCTCTGATCTTTATGATTTCTTTCCTTTTGCTAACTTTGGGTTTTGTTTGTTTTCTTTATCTAGTTCCTTCAGGTTTAAGGTTAGATTGTTTATTTGAGATTTTTGTTTCTTGAGGTAGGCTTGTATTGCTATAAACTTCCCTCTTAGAACTACTTTTGCTGCATCCCATATGTTTTGAATCATCATGTTTTCATTGTAATTTTTCTCTAAGTATTTTTTTATTTCCTTTTTGATTTCTTCAGTGATCTCCTGGTTATTTAGTAACATATTGTTCAGCCTCCATGTGTTTATATTTTTTACGTTTCTTTCCCTGTAGTTGATTTCTAATCTCATAACATTGTGGTCAGAAAAAGATGCTTATATGATTTCAATTTTCTTAAATTTACTGATGTTTGATTTGTGACCCAAGGTTTGATCTGTCTTGGAGAATGTTTCACGTGCACTTGAGAAGAAAGTGTAATCTGCTGTTTTTTAGATGGAGTGTCCTATAAATTTCAATTAAATCTAACCGGTCTATTGTGTAATTTAAAACTTGTGTTTCATTGTTAATTTTCTGTCTGGATGATCTGTCCATTGGTGTAAGTGAGGTGTTAAAGTCCCCCACTATTATTGTGTTACTGTCGAGTTCCTCTTTTATAGCTCTTAGCAGTTGGCTTATGTTTTGAGATGCTTCTATGTTGGGTGCATATATATTTATAATTGTTATATCTTCTTCTTATCTTCTTCTTGGATTGATCCCTTGATCATTATGTAGTGTTCTTGTCTCTTGTTATATTCTTTATTTTAAAGTCTATTTTATCTGATATGAGAATTGCTACTTCAGCTTTCTTTTGATTTCCATTTGTGTGGAATATCTTGTTCCATCCCCTCACTTTCAGTCTGTATGTGTCCCTAGGTCTGAAATGGGTCTCTTGTAGACAGCATATATATGGGTCATGTTTTTGTTTCCATTCAGCAAGCCTGTGTCTTTTGGTTGGAGTATTTAATCCATTCATATTAAAGGTAATTATTGATATGTATGTTCCTATTACCATTTTCTTAATTGCTATGGGTTTGTTTTTGTAGGTCCTTTTCTTCTCTTGTGCTTCCCATTTAGAGAAGTTCTCTTAGCATTTGCTGTAGAGCTGGTTTGGAGGTGCTGAATTCTCTTAGCTTTGCTTGTCTGTAAAGCTTTTGATTTCTCCATCAAATCTGAGTGAGATCCTTGCTGGGAAGAGTAATCTTGGTTGTAGGTTCTTCCCTTTCATCACTTTGAATATATCATGCCACTCCCTTCTGGCTTATAGAGTTTCTGCTGGGACCTCAGCTGTTAACTTTGGGTGTTCCCTTGTTTGTTATTTGTCATTTTTCCCTTGTTGCTTTCAATAATTTTTCCTTGTCTTATTTTTTGTCAATTTGGTTACTATGTGTCTCCATGTGTTTCTCTTTGGGTTTATCCTGTATGGGACTCGCTGTGCTTCCTGGACTTGTGTGGCTATTTCCTTTCCCATGTTAGGGAAGTTTTCAACTATATTCTCATCACATATTTTCTCGGGTCATTTCTCTTTTTCTTCTCCTCTGGGACTGCTATAATGCCAATGTTGTTGCATTTATTGTTGTCCCAGAGGTCTCTTATGCTGTCTTCATCTCTTTTCACTATTTTTTTCTTTATTCTGTTCCATGGCAATGAATTCCACCATTCTGTCTTCCAGGTCACTTATCCGTTCTTCTGCCTCAGTTATTCTGTTATTAGATTCTGTCTAGTGTATTTTTCATTTCGCTTATTGTATTCTTCATCTCTCTTTGTTCTTTAATTCTTCTACATGTTTGTTCTTTGATTCTTCTAAGTCTTTGTTAAACATTCCTTGCAACTTCTCGATCTTTGCCTCCATTCTTTCTCTGAGGTCTTGGATCATCTTCACTATCATTATTCTGAATTATTTTTCTGGAAAGTTGCCTATCTCCACTTCATTTAGTTGTTTTTCTGGAGTTTTATCTTGTTCATTCATCTGTGCATAGCCCTCTGCCTTTACACCTTGTCTATATTTCTGTGAATGTGGTTTCTCTTCCACAGGCTGCAGGTTTGTAGTTCTTCTTGTTTCTGCAATCTGCCCTCTCGTGGATGAGGCTATCTAAGAGGCTTGTGCAAGTTTCTTGATGGGAGAGACTGGTGGTGGGTAGAGCTGGGTGTTGCTCTGGTGGGTGGAGCTCAGTAAAACTTTAATCCACTCTTCTACTGGTAGGTAGGCCTGGGTTCCCTTCCTGCTGGTTGTTTGGCCTGAGGCGACCCAGGCTCTTTGTTGGGCCTAATGGCAGACTCTGGGAGGGCTCATGCTAAGGTGTACTTCCCAGAACTTCTGCTGCCAGTGTCCTTGTACTCATGCTGAGCCACAGCCCCCCCACCCCGCCCACCTCTGCAGTAGACTCTCTAAGACCAGCAGGTATGTCTGGTTCAGTCTCCTATGGGGTCACTGCTCCTTCCCCTTGGTCCTGATGTGCACACTAATTTGTGTGTTCCCTCCAAGAGTGGAGTCTTTGTTTCCCTCAGTCCTGTTGAAGTCCTGCAATCAAATCCTGCTAGCCTTAAAAGTCTGATTCTGTAGGAATTCCTCCTTCCATTGTTGGACCCCCAGTTTGGGAAGCCTGATGTGGGGCTCAGAATCTTCAATCCAGTGGGTGGACTTCTGTTGTATAAGTGTTCTCCAGTTTGTGAGTCACCCACCCAGCAGTTATGGGATTTGATTTTATTGTGATTGTGCCTTCCTACCCTCTCACTGCAGCTTCTCCTTTGTCTTTGGATGTGGGGTATCTTTTTTAGTGAGTTCCAGTGTCTTCCTGTCAATGAATGTTCAGCAGTTAGTTGTGATTCTGGTGCTCTCACAGGAGGGAGTGAGCGCACGTCACCATCTTGAACCAATCTCTGAGCTTCCATTCTTAAACACCAATCCCCTGTGTCCCTTTCTATCTCCCTCTTTCCCTTGAGATATATATATATATATATATATATATATATATATATATATATATATATATATATAGTTTCTAGTCCAGTAGACAATTTTTTTTCCCAGAGTGTCTCAAATTACCACCTTCCTATAGATTGCCAAAGTCATTGCCCCTAGCCAGCTCTCTGTGGTGTTTTTGATGAACAAAGTTCTTAGTTTTAATATAGTCAATTGTATCAATCTTTTCCATTGACCCCTTTTTGAGTTTTGTTTAGTAATTCTTTTCATTTACCAATGTCTGAAGTTATTAGCTTATACTTTCTAATAAGAATATGAACATTTTATTTTTAACATATGTCATTGGCAGAATGATACACTTCCCCAAAGTTGTCCATGCCCTTATACCCTGGAATATATTATTATGGCAAAACATATGAACTATGCTATATAGCAAAGAGTTTTTGTAAATGTGATTAAGGTTTTGGACCTTGAGGTGGGGATTATATTTTCCTGGTGGGGCCAAACTGATAACATGAGTTTTTAAGAGTCAACAATTTATGGTCAGAGAGAGATGAATGTGTGAATGTGTGCTGCTTCTGAAATACAGGGAACTTTATGCAAGGAACTGAATTCTACCAGCAACCTGAAAGGAGAGGGGATGGATCCTTACCTAGAGTTTCCAGAAACAAACACAGCCCTTCAGACACCTTGATTTTAACTCAGTGAGACCCATATCAGACTTCTGACCTACAGAACTATAAGATAACATTCTGTGGTGATTTAATCCACTAAGCTTGTGGTAGTTTGTTATGACACCAATAGAAAATGAGCACAATATATGAGTTCCTTGTTTAACAGCTTTATTAAGATACAATTCACATACCATAAAACTCATCTGTTTAAAAGTGTACAATTCAGTGGATGTTAGTATAACCACAGATACATGCAAACTTCACTACAGTAAATTTTTGAACATATTTACCACACAAAAAAGAAACTGCACATATATACAATACCAAATGTAAAATAGATAGCTAGTGGGAAGCAGCCGCATAGCACAGGGAGATCAGCTCATTGCTTTGTGGCCACCTAGAGGGGTGGGGTAGGGAGGGTGGGAGGGAGATGCAAGAGGGAAGGGATATGAGGATATACATATATGTATAGCTGATTCACTTTGTTATACAACAGAAACTAACACACCATTGTAAAGCAATTATACTCCAATAAAGATGTTAAAAATAAATTAATTAATAAAATAAAATTGTAGTAATTAAAAAAAAAAGAAACTGCAGATGAGTTAGCTATCATCCCACAGTCCTTATTCTTCCAGCTTTAAGCAACCATGAATCTACTTTCTGTCTTTAATTTCTATATGTAAACATTTATTGAGGTAAAATTCACATAGAATTAACCATTTAAAAATAAACAGTTCAATGGCTTTTTGTACATTCAGAATTTTGTGCAATCACCTATTTTTTGTAGTTTAAAAAATTTTTATCACCGCAAATAAAACCCTGTACCATTGAGCAGTGCTCTTCACTTCCCCTCCCTTGGCCCCAGCATCCACCATTGACTTTCTGTTTCTGTGAATTTATCTATTCTGCATATTTCATAAATATAGAATAATATAATATGTGACCTTTTATGTCTGGTTTCTTTCTTTTACCTTAGTGTTTTTGAGGTTTCATCCACATTGTAGCATGTATCAGTACTTAATTTCTTTTCATGGCTTTATAATGTTCCATTATATGTATACAACACAGTTTTTTTAATGCATTCTTCCATTGATGGACATTTGGGCTGTTTTCCTTTTTGACTATTATGAATAATGTTGCTATAACGATTCATGTAAAAGTTTTTCAATGGACATACATTTCCATTTCTTTTAGGTATATACCTAGGAGTAGAATTTCTGGGTCATATGGTATTTCTAGATTTAATTTTTAAAGTAACTGATGAACTGTTTTCTACAGTTTATGAAGCTTGTTACATACAATCACCCAGATGCTATTTCCTTTTACAAAATTATTATAATTACAGCCTCCTAGTAGGTGTGAAACTTTATTTATTGTCATTTTGTCATATCTTACTGTCATTTTTTTTCTTTTTTTTTTCTTTTTTAACATCTTTATTGAGGTATAATTGCTTTACAATGGTGTGTTAGTTTCTGCTTTATAACAAAGTGAATCAGTTATACATATACATATGTTCCCATATGTCTTCCCTCTTGCGTCTCCCTCCTTCCCACCCTCCCTATCCCACCCCTCCAGGCTGTCACAAAGCACCAAGCCAATATCCCTGTGCCATGCGGCTGCTTCCCACTAGCTATCTACCTTACTACGTTTGTTAGTGTGTATATGTCCATGACTCTCTCTCGCCCTGTCACAGCTCACCCTTCCCCCTCCCCATAACCTCAAGTCCGTTCTCCAGTAGGTCTGCGTCTTTATTCCTGTCTTACCCCTACTTACTGTCATTTTGACTTGTATTTCCCTAGTGATTAATGATTAAGAATCTTTTCAAGTACATACTGGCCATTTGTATACCTTCTTTGGAGAAATGTTTATTTCAGTCCTTTGCCCATTTTTTAAATTGAGTTGTTTTTTTAATCGTTGACTTGTAAATTTCTTTGTATATTCTGGAAATTATACCATGATCATTTATACTGTTTGCTATCAATGTGTGGGTTGTATTTTCACTTTCCTGATATTGTTCTTTAATACAAAAAATATTTCAGTTTTGATGAAGTGCATTTTATCTTTTATTTTCTTTTGTATACTTTTGGTGTTTTAGCTAAGGATTCATTTTCAAGTCCAAAGTCATGAAGACATATGAATATGCTTTTTTCTAAGACTGTTATAATTTTAGCTCTTATATTTATGTCATTAATCTATTTTGAGTTCATTTTTATGTATGGCAGGAGATAAGAATCCAGCTTTTTTCTTTTGCCTGTGAATTTTAAGTTGTCCCAGCACCACTGTTTAAGATTCTATTTTTTGCCATTGAATAATTTTGAAACCCTTGTCAAAAATAATTTGGCTATAAATGTATAGGTTTATTTCTGGACTGCCAATTCAGTTTAATTGGTATATATGTCTATACATATGTCACTATCACAATGTTTTGATTAACATAGCTTTGTAGTAAGTTTTGAAATAGGTAACTGTGAGTCCTATTCTTTCTTCACAAGATTGTATTGACTGTTATGGGAAGCTTGCAATTCCATATGAATCTTAGAATCAGCTTGTCAATTTCTATGAAGAAGTCTTCTGAAGTTCTGATAGGAATTACCTTGAATCTGGAGTAGAGTTTGGAGTATCTATTGGGATGGTTCATTTCATTTTTTCCGTAAGATGGCTGTAGTAGCACTTAGCTGTCTTTAACATCATTCAGAACAATGTTTGTTAGATTGTATGTGATAGCTGTCATATCAGCATACATTTTAAAAATGACTTATCAAAATTGTTGAATTTTTGTGTGCCATTTTAATATTGAAGATGGAAGAAAAAACCCAACATTTTCGGCATATTATGCTTTATTATTTCAAGAAAGGTAAAAACTCAACTGAAAGGTGAAAAAAAGATTTGTGCAGTGTATGGAGAAGGTGCTGTGACTGATCAAACATGTCAAACCTGGTTTGGGAAGTTTTGTGCTGGAGATTTTGTTCTGGATGATGCTCCATTGTTGGGTAAAATGATTGAAGTTGATAGCGATCAAATCGAGAAATTAATTGAGAACAATCAACGTTATACCATGTGGGAAATAACCAACATACTCAAAATGTTCAAATCAAGTGTTGAAAATCATTTGCACCAGCTGGGCTATGTTCATTGCTAAGATGTTTGGGTTCCACATAACTAAAGTGAAGAAAACCTTCTTGACCATATTTCCATTTCTCTACTGAAATGTAATGAAAATGAACCGTTTATAAAACAAATTGTGGGCCAAAATCCCTGTCCTGCGGTGAGCCACAGCCACCCCTGCCTAAGCAGGAGACCATTCAACATTAGCAGGTATCAGTTCAACAAGGCATTGAACTGATCTCCCTGTGCTATGCAGCTTCTTCCCACTAGAGTCTGTCATAAAGAGTGAACCAAGTGGCTGACAGGGTCATAGGGCTCTGGCTGCATGTCAGGCCTGCACCTCTGAGGTGGGAGAGCTGAGTTAGGACATTGGTCCACGAGACACCTCCCTGCTCCACATAATATCAAATGGCAAAAGCTCTCCCAATGCTAAGGCCCTGCTCTACTCAATGACCAGCAAGCTACAGTGCTGGACACCCTATGCCAAACAAATAGCGAGACAGGAACACAACACCAACTATTAGCAGAGAGGATGACTAAAATCATAATAAGATCACAAACACTACAAAACACACAACTGGACGTGGTCCTACCCACCAGAAACACAAAATCCAGCCTCATCCACCAGAAAAAATTCACCAATACCCTCCACCAGGAAGCCGACACAATCCACTGAACAAAACTTATCCACTGGGGGCAGACACCAAAAACAATGGGAACCACAAACCTACAGCTTGAGAAAAGGAGACCCTTAACACAGTGGGTTAAGCAAAATGAGAAGACAGAGAAACACACAGAAGATGAAGGAGCAAGGTAAAAAACCACCAGACTGAACAAATGAACAGGAAATAGGCAGTATACCTGAAAAAGAATTCAGAGTTATGATAGTAAAGATGATCCAAAATTTTGGAAATATAATGGACAAAATAGAAGAAACGTTTAAGAAGGACCTACAAAAACTAAAGAGCAAACAAACAAAGATGAACCACAAAACAAATGAAATTAAAAATTATCTAGAAGGAATCGATAGAAGAATAACTGAGCTAGAAGAACGGATAAGTGACCAGGAAGATAAAATAGTGAAAATAACTACCACAGAGCAAAATAAAGCAAAAAGAATGAAAAGAATTGAAGACAACCTCAGAGACATCTGGGACAACATTAAACGCAACAATATTTGAGTTAAAGGGGTCCCAGAAGAAGAAGAGAAAAAGAAAGGGATAGAAAATATTTGCAGAAATTATAGTTGAAAACTTCCCTAATATGTGAAAGGAAATAGTTAATCAAGTCCAGGAAGCACAGAGAGTCCCATACAGGAAAAATCCAAGAAGAAACATGTCAAGACACATATTAATCAAACTATCAAAAATTAAATACAAAGAAAAAATATTAAAAGTAGCAAAGGAAAAACAACAAATAATATACAAGGGAATCCCCATAAGGCTAACAGATGATCTTTCAGTAGAAACTCTTCAAGACAGAGGGTGTGGCAGGACATATTTAAAGTGATGAAAGGGAA
The DNA here is from genome assembly GCF_964374135.1 of Grampus griseus. NCBI lineage: Eukaryota > Metazoa > Chordata > Mammalia > Artiodactyla > Delphinidae > Grampus > Grampus griseus. Next base: position 72,846,668 of record NC_139009.1, on the reverse strand, counting down.
AAAACTACAACCAAGATTACTCTATCCAACAAGGATTTCATTCAGATTCAGCAAAGAAAATACAATATTTACAGACAAGCAAAAGCTAAGAGAATTCGGCACCACCAAACCAGCTTTACAACAAATGCTAAAGGAACTTCTCTAGTCAGGAAACACAAGAGAAGGAAAAGACCTACAATAATAAACCCAAAACAATTAAGAATGATAATAGGAACATACATATCGATAATTACCTTAAATGTAAATGGACTAAATGCTCCAACCAAAAGACATAGACTGGCTGAATGGATACAAAATCAAGACCCATTTATATGTTGTCTACAAGAGACCCACTTCAGACCTAGGGAAACATACAGACTGAAAATGAGGGGATGGAAAAAGATTTCCATGCAAATGGAAATCAAAAGAAAGCTGGAGTAGCAATTCTCATATCAGACACAGTAGACTTTAAGATAAAGACTATTACAAGAGACAGAGAATGACACTACATATTGATCAAGGGATCAATCCAAGAAGAAGATATAAAAATTGTAAATATTTATGTTCCCAACATAGGAGCACCTCAATATATAAGGCAAATGTTAACAGCCATAAGAGGGGAAATTGACCGTAACAAAATCATAGTAGGGAACTTTAACACCCCACTTTCACCAATGGAAGGATCATCAAAAATGAAAATAAATAAGGAAACACAAGCTTTAAATGGTATATTAAACAAGATGGACTTAATTGATATTTATAGGACATTCCATCTAAAAGCAACAGAATACACTTTCTTCGCAAGTGCTCATGGAACATTCTCCAGGATAGATCACATCTTGGGTTACAAAGCAAGGTTTTGTAAATTTAAGAGGATGGAAATCATAACAAGTATCTTTTTCTACCACAACACTCTGAGACTAGATATAAATTAAAGGAAAAAAATCTGTAAAAAATACAAACACATGGAGGTTAAACAGTACACTACTTAACAACCTAGAGATCATGGAAGGAATCAAAGAGGAAATCAAGAAATACCTAGAAACAAATGACAATGAAAACATGATGTGCCAAAACCTATGGGATGCAACAAAAGCAGTTTTAAGAAGGAAGTTTAGAGCAATACAATCCTACCTCAAGAAACACCTCAAATAAAAAACCTAACCTTACACCTAAAGCAATTAGAGAAAGGAGAACAACAACAACAACAAAAAAACAAATTTAGCAGAAGGAAACAAATCACAAAGACCAGATCAGAAATAAATGAAAAAGGAATGAAGGAAATGATAGCAAAGATCAATATAAGTAAAAGCTGGTTCTTTGAGAAGATAAACAAAATTAATAATCCATTAGCTAGAGTCATCAAGAAAAAAAGGGAGAAGACTCAAATCAGTAGAATTAGAAATGAGAAAGGAGAAGTAACAACTGACACTGAAGAAATACAAAGGATGATGAGATATTACTACAAGCAATACCATGCCAATAAAATGGACAACCTGGAAGAAATGGACAAATACTTAGAAAAGCACAACTTTCAGAGACTGAACCAGGAAGAAACAGAAAATATGAACAGACCAATCACAAGCATTGAAATTGAGACTGTGATTAAAAATTTTCCAACAAACAAAAGCTGAGGACCAGATGGCTTCACAGGCGAATTCTAACAAACATTTAGAGAAGAGTTAACACCTATCATTCTCAAAATCTTCCAAAATATAGCAGAGGGAGGAACACTCCCAAACTCATTCTATGAGGCCACCATCACCCTGATAACAAAACCAGACAAAGAGGTCACAGAAAAAGAAAACTAAAGGCCAATCTCACTGATGAACATAGATGCAAAAATCCTCAACAAAATACTAGCTAACAGAATCCAACAGCACATTAAAAGGATCATACACCATGATGAAATGGGGTTTATCCCAAGAATGCAAGGATTCCTCAGTATATGCAAATCAATCAATGTGATAAATCATATTAAAAAATTGAAGGAGAAAAACCATATGATCATCTCAATAGATGCAGAAAAAGCATGTGAAAACATTCAACCCCCATTTATGATAAAAATACCCTACAGAAAGTAGGCATAGAGGGAACTCACCTCAACATAATAAAGGCCATAGGTGACAAACCCACAGCCAACATCTTTCTCAATTGTGAAAAACTGAAACCATTTTCACTAAGATCAGTAACAAGACAAGCTTTTCCACTCTCATCACTGTTATTCAACATAGTTTTGGAAGTTTTAGCCATAGCAATCAGAGAAGAAAAAGAAATAAAAGGAATCCAAACAAGAAAAGAAGTAAAGCTGTCACTGTTTGCAGATGACATGCTACTATACGTAGAGTATTCTAAAGATGCTACCAGAAAACTGCCAGAGCTAATCAATGAATTTGGTAAAATTTTAGGATACAAAATAATACAGAAATGTCTTGCATTCCTATACACTACCAATGAAATATCTGAAAGATAAATTAAGGAAACACTCCCATTCACCACTGAAACAAAAAGAATAAAATATCTAGGAATAAACCTACCTAAGGAGACAAAAGACCTGTATGCAGAAAACTATATGACACTGATGAAAGAAATTAAAGATGATACAAACAGATGGAAAGATACACCATGTTCTGAGATTGAAAGAATCAACGTTGTGAAAATGACTATACTACCAAAAACAACCTACAGATTCAATGCAATCCCTATCAAATTACCAATGGCATTTTTCGCAGAACTAAAACAAAAAAATTCTCAATTTCTATGGAAACACAAAAGACCCTGAATAGCCAAAGCAGTCTTGAGAAAGAAAAACGGAGCTGGAGTAATCAGGCTCTCAGACTTGAGACTCTACTACAAAGCTAAAGTAACCAAGACAGTATGGTACTGGCACAAAAACAGAAATATAGATCAATGGAACAGGATAGATAGCCCAGAGAAAAGCCCATGCACATATGGTCACCTTACTTTTGATAAAGGAGGCAAGAATATACAATGGAGAACAGACAGCCTTTTCAATAAGTAGTGCTGGGAAAACTGGATAGCTACATGTAAAAGAAAAATTAGAACACTCCCTAACACCATTCACAAAGATAAACTCAAAATGGATTAAAGACCTAAATATAAGGCCAGACACTATAGAACTCTTAGAGGAAAACATAGGCAGAATACTCTATGACATAAATCACAGCAAGATCCTTTTTGACCCACCTCCTAAAGAAATGGAAATAAAAACAAAAATAAACAAATGGGACCTAACGAAATTTTAAAGCTTTTGCACAGCAAAGGAAAACATGAAGAAGATGAACAGACAATGCTCAGAATAGGAAAAAATGTTTGTAAATGAAGCAACTGACAAAGGATTAATGTCCAAAATTTATAAGAAGTGCATGCAGCTCAATATCAGTAAATCAAAAAACCCAATCCAAAAATGGGCAGAAGACCTAAATAGACATTTCTCTCAAGATATACAGATTGCCAACAAACACATGAAAGGATGATCAACATCACTAATCATTAGAGAAAAGCAAATCAAAACTACAATGAGGTATCACCTCACACCAGTCAGAATGGCCATCATGAAAAAAATATACAAACAATAAATTCTGGAGAGGATGTGGAGAAAAAGGAACACTCTTGCACTGCTGGTGGGAATGTGAATTGGTTTAGCCATTATGGAGAATAGTATGGAGGTTCCTTAAAAAACTACAAATAGAACTACCATATGACCCAGCAATCCCACTACTGGGCATATACCCTGAGAAAATCAAAATTCAAAAAGAGTCATGTACCACAATGTTCATTGCAGCTCTATTTACAATAGCCCGGAGATGGAAGCAACCTAAGTGCCCATCATCGGATGAATGGATAAAGAAGATGTGGCACATATATACAATGGAATATTACTCAGCCATAAAAAGAAACAAAATTGAGCTATTTGTAATGAGGTGGATAGACCTAGAGTCTGTCATACAAAGTGAAGTAAGTCAGAAAGAAAAAGACAAATACCATATGCTAACACATATATATGGAATTTAAGAAAAAAAAAATGTCATGAAGAACCTAGGGGTAAGACAGGAATAAAGACACAGACTTACTGGAGAACGGACTTGAGGATATGGGGAGGGGGAAGGGTGAGCTGTGACAGGGTGAGAAAGAGGCATGGACATATATACACTAACAAATGAAAGGTAGGTAGCTAGTGGGAAGCAGCCGCATGGCACAGGGATATCGGCTTGGTGCTTTGTGACCGCCTGGAGGGGTGGGATAGGGAAGGTGGGAGGGAGGGAGACGCAAGAGGGAAGAGATATGGGAACATATGTATATGTGTAACTGATTCACTTTGTTATAAAGCAGAAACTAACACATCATTGTAAAGCAAGTATACTCCAATAAAGATGAAAAAAAAAAAAGAACAAAAAAACCCATAAAAAACCAAATTGTGATGGTCAACAAAAAGTGGATACTGTACAATAATGTGGGACAGAAGAGATCATGGGGCAGTCGAAATGACCACCACTAACCTCAACAAAGGCCAGAGTCTTCATCCAAAGAAGGTGATGTTGTATATATGGTGGGATTGGGAGTCCTCTCTTATGAGCTCCTTCTGGAAAACCAAATGATGAATTCCAGCAAGCACTGCTCCCAATTAGACCAACTGAAAGCAGCACTAGAGAAGTGTCCAGAATTAAGCAACAGAACACATAATCTTCCATTAGGATAATGCAATACTACATGTTTCTTTAATGACCAGGAAAAAACTGTTACAGCTTGGCTGGGAAGTTCTGATTCATCCACCATACTAACCAGACATTGCGTGTTTGGATTTCTGCTATATTCACCAGACATTCCATCTTTGGATTTCCATTTATTTTGGTCTTTACAAAATTCTTTTAATGGCAAAAAATCAATTCCCTGGAAGATTGTAAAAGGCACCTGGAACAGTTCTTTGCTCAGAAAAGATAAAAAGTTTTGGGAAGATGGAATTATGAAGTTGCCTGAAAAATTGCAGAAGGTAGTGGAACAAAAGGGTGAATACGTTGTTCAATAAAGCTCTTGGGGAAAATGAAAAATGTATCTTTTACTTTTACTTAAAAACTGAAAGCACTTTTTGACCAACCCAATACTTCTCAGCAATATTAAGTCTTCTGATCCATGAGCATGGGATGTTTTCCCCTCAATGTTTTCATTCATCTTTAATTTCTTTCAACAGTGTTTTATAGTTTGCAGCGTATTAGTTTTGTACTTCTTTTGTTAAATTCATTCCTAAGTACTTTATTCTTGTTCATGCATAATTACTTCTATCTATGTCCTTGCCTTTTTTTGTGTGTATATGGATTCACATTGCCATATGAGGTTAATATCTTTCAGGCTGAAGAACTTCTTATCTTGAATGAGGTCTACTATCTTCAGATTATCTCAGTTTTTCAAAATTTGGAAATGTCTTTTCAGTTTTGAAAGATAGCTTTGTTGGATATAGAGTTTATAGTAGTCAACAATATTTTTCTTTGAGCACCTTGAATATGTTATCCACCTGCCATCTGGCATCTATTTCTGAGAAGCCAACTATTAATCTCAAAGACATTTTTGTCCTTGACTTTCATCATTTTTACTAGGATATATCTGTCTGTGAATCTCTCTGCATTTAGTTTTTTGGAGTTTATTGAACTTCCTGGTTGCGTAGATTATGTTCAACAAATCTGAGAAGTTTTCAGCCATTGTTTCTTCAAGTATTGTTTCTGTTCTTTTCTGTCTTTTTATTTCTTCTAGAATTTACATTATACATATGTTGGTGTCTATAATGGTGGCTCTCATTATTTTTCTTTATTCTTTATGTTCTTTGATATACACTGAATGTGGTTTTCACTTTCTTTTATTTTTTAACTTGAAAATATACATTAAAATTTCTATCTCTATTGATATTCTCTATGATGTGACCTTGTCATGTTACCTTTTTTACATCTTTAAACATGGTTTACTTATTTTTTTGAACACATTTATAAAGGTTACTTTCAAGTCTTTTTCTCTTTAATCTGACATCTGGTTTCTTCTACTGGCAGCTATTGTTGCCTGCTTTTTTTTTCTGATGTGTGGGTCTTACATTCCAGTTTTCTTTCATGTCTCATAATTTTTTGTTAGAAAGTCAATATTTTAAAAAATATAGTGTAGCAACTTTGGATATTGCCCTCCCACCCTGCCTCAGTCCTGTTAGTGTTATTTTCTTGAGGTGTTACTGCTGACACTAAAAACTGTGTTAGAAGAAAAAGTAAGTGACAGAGATATAGAGAATAATCAAATAGACTGCTAAGATTGAGAAAGCCAGTAGATCAAGATTGTTTACTAACTTCTATTGCAAGAAATCTCATGCTTATTGCAGCTGAGCCATATTATTGTTTGGTCCCCACTTAGAATGCTTTTCCATTTTTTAGCATGAGTTTATTCGTTTTTTAAGCAGTGTTTATTTTTTATTTTTATTCATTGACTCCTTATGTTACAGGCATTACAGAAAGAATCCTATATAAATTATCCAACAATTTTCACAAGAGCAATTTAAAATACATGTTATCACACCTTTTATGAGTGAGAACATTTTGTTTCAAAGAGATTAAATGGCTTGTTCAGGAGTACATGCTAGTAAGTAGCAGAGCCAGGATCCCATCTCAGATATGTCTGATACTAAAGCTTGGGCTCTGAATAACTATTGTATTCTTCTCCTTGTTGGCTAAGCTACAAGTAAATCTCTTTGCTATGGACATTTCAGTCATAGACTCTGAGATACCAGTAACTAGCTGGGGGTCAGAGTTTGCTGAACACTAGGATATGGGAACATTTGAATTTATTTGCTGAAATTCAAAGTAGCCATACATATTCACTACTGAATCAGATGGTTATCAAATGTGACACTGTTTAGGCAGTTAGCATGATTCTATCCTTCTTTCTGGTGTGGAAGATGGTTCATAATCTTTTGCTGACACCTCTCAGGCCTCACTCCTCGATCCTCAACCCATCCTCCCAGTCCTCCCCAAAAGCTCCAGCATGCCCAATGATCCATCCACGTGTAGTCATTTTCCTAAGAAGCATTTTTGTTTTGCTTTGTCATGAATTTATACATCTGTTGTCACTTGATGAGTTGGTCTAGTTAAGAGAAACTGATTTTTTTTAAATTTCTAAGTAAGATTCATATTAAAAAATTCATTTATAACTTTATCTCATCTGTACCTCTCTGACCCTGACTTTTCTCTGCCCCTAAAATGTGTTACCCCTGTTGTAACACCTATGGTTCTATTCAGAACAGTGGGAAAAGGGAAAAAATAAAAGTAAAGGGAGAGGAGGGAAAAATTAATATATATTACATAATATATAATTTAAATATATATAATATATATTGCTTTTACTATTTGGTGCATTTAAGTTTATGAAAGGAAGACATATATACTATAATAATGTGTTAGTAATATAATTATATATATACTGATATATACATATATATATCAGTATATATGAAATATACTATATATATGTATTAGTTTTCCTTTCACAAACTTAAATGCACTGAATAGTAAAATCAAAATATATAAAGCAACTTGGCACAGTTACTATCTATCTATCTATCTATCTATCTATCTATCTAATCTCCTTATCCTGGCTCCTTATGGTAGAGAATAGTATTTACAAGTCAAGATATGGGCATGAGGTATGCTGAGTACTATTGGGATGTTCTTTCTCTTAGATCTTTTCAATGGCTGGAGCTAAGAAATAGATGAGTGTGTATGTATTTATGCATGTTCTTATATATGCATGTATATGCACAAATAGAAAACCATGAGATCAACACCAATAACTTCAGTTTCTATCCAACACCACAGGGCTGATTCTAGCTTTCTGTCTTTCCTTATTTCGAACTCCCTTCTCTCACAGTTAAAAACCTAACTCTAATTATCCTCACCATGTTTACTAACTTGATCAAGTTTCCCAGTATATAACCAATCCCCTTGTACTGCTATTGATACCTACTGTGAGGACATCCTCCTACTCAGTTTGGACTTTGCTAAACCACTGTGGGGTCACTGAACTTCTCCACACCACCACGGTCAATTTCAATGGTTGCTCTTCCCATCCTGCTTGGACTCTAACACTTGGACCATGCAGTTGCTCTTGTCACTCCACTCAGGCTTTTAACTCCTCACTTGACCACTATCTTTACTCCTCCAACACCATGAATTCCTAGCTTGCGTGTTCCTCTCTAATGTGTCCTTGACTAAATTATCCTGGAAGAAATGAAGGAAGGAAGGAAGGAAGGAAAGAAGGAAGGAAGGAAGGAAGGAAGGGAGGAAGGAAGGGAGGGAGGGAGGAAGGAAGGAAGGGAGGGAAGGAGGAAGGAAGGAAGGAAGGGAGGAAGGGAGGAAAAGGGAGCAAACTTAATTCAGCAAAGTGTGATAAAAATACATCTAATCAAGTTGAGTTCAACCAAGGACAACAAAGATGTTTTCACATTCTAAACTGTTAATGTAATTCAATACATTACAAGCTTAAAGGAGAAATAATTATGATCATTTCAAAAGATGCAAAAAGCATTTGATAAAATTCAATACCCCTTTTTAGATAAAACTTCGAGAAGTATTAATGAGACATTTTCTTAACCTGAAGTAGCAAACCAGTAACATTCCTCAACAAATATCATAATTAATAATGGAATATTACAAAAATTTTCTTAATGATCAGGCAAAAAACAATGAAGCCCAAAGTTGTTCCTTCTGTTCATCATTTTACATTTTCTAGAATGTGAAATAACAAAGTAAAAGGAGATGAATATTTAAGGATTAAAAAGTAAAAGATAAAACTGTCATTCAAGATTTTATTTTTATCTAAATAGAATCACTAGAAAATGTTCAGTCAGATAATGACAGTTATTATGAGAGTACAGCAAGTGTGCTGGATATAGAATCAATATATGAAAATCAATGTATTACTTTATATCAGGAACAAATAGTAATTTAAATTTGCAAAAAATATAATTTCAAAACAAGTAACATGAAACCTTATCTAATAAAATTTACCTTTATGGGAAAATATTTTATTTAAGAACCTCTAAGCATGATCTAAACAGTTGGAAATATATGCTATATATGATAGAAAAGACTTTTCTACTGTCAAGTTATCTATTCTCCATTAATTGAACTATGAGCTAACTACAATTTGAATAAAAATCCCAACAAGATTTTTCATGGAACTTGAAAGGTGATTCTAAAATTTTCTTGGGAGAGCAGAAGACCAAGTCTATCTAAGATAATTTTGAAGAGGAATATAAAAGGATAATGCTTTCCTTACAAGTTATACAGATTTATTTAAATGCCAAATATTTAAGAAGGGTAAGGTATCTGCATTATTAAGTATGAAGATATATTAAAATGCTGAAATATTTAAAATTATTAAAGATGATCCAGTGGAATAGAACAGGAAGTCCCCCAAATGTATAGTATCCTTTGAAGCATAGAATTTTAAAATTTTAATAATGCACAATATATTTAATTTTTTCCCCTTGGGCTTTTGGTGTCACATCTAGGAAACCATAACCAAACATAAGGACGTGAAGATTAACCACTATGTTTTCTTTTCTTCTAGGAGTTTTATAGTTTTAACTCTTACATTTAGGTCTTTGATCCATTTTGAGTTAATTTTCACATATGGTGCAAGGTAAAGATCCAATTTCATTATTTTGCATGTGGCTGTCCAGTTGTCCCAGCACAATTTGTTGAAAAGACTGCTATTTTCCCATTAAATTGTTCTGGTACCTTTATCAAAAATTACTTGACCATAAATACCTGGTTTTATTTCTGGACAAAGAGACAAATTAAATTGTTTAGTTATTGGTCCCTTCAGTGTGAAATCAATATAGCTTGGAGAGTTCCTTAAAAACTTACATTTCTTACAATTTTGTACCTATAAGAGCTTTTATTTTCTGAGACACTAGTACTGCCCTTATTATGCCTACATTATTTTATTTACTCCTCAGAGTAACCCTAAGAAATGGGTATTGTTTTATGATCACTGTTGATGAGACAGAGAATATAATGAGTCATAGCAAACACTTAGGGGTCATACCGCCTTGGTTGAATTCTGACTTTACCATCACCTTTGTAGCATGGCCAAAGCACTTAAGTTCTTGGTATTTCAGTTTCCTCATTTGTAAAATAACACATAACTCATAGGATTGGTGTGAAGATTAAGTAATTTAATATACATAAAACACTTAAATTAGTCCTTGGCTCAAAGAGTTATATAAATGTTATAATTATTTCAAATATAGGAAGACTTGGATACATAAATTTAGGCCATTTGCTTCAGGTAATTAAGTGAGAAATTGATGTATTTTATATAGCAAATGAGTTCTGTGCTTTTGCTTCTGACCATTCTGCTTTCTGCCTCTCATGATGTTTATTTAGATGATTTTTTTTATTGTTTTACAGGTGATTGACGATGCCTATTAAAATTTCCCAGGTGACAAGGGTTTAAATTTAAATAGAATTTTGGAAAAGTGATCTTCATTTGTCCATGTGTTAGTTTGGTCTCCAAATTGTCTTCTGAGGAATCTTTTGGTCCTGCCCATAGGTACTTTGTTAGCTAACTTGTGTCGAGGTGAGGTGTGATCCATTCATTTATGTCATTGTCAGACTGTAATTTTATAACCTACTACATGGATGACTCTTATTGTGTTAACCTGTTTTTATCTAACTGATAACATATAATACAGGTTTTCCCCGATATCTGAAAGTAGAGCATTCCTATGAAATATTTTGTTAGATGAAATGATGTAAACCTTAGGACACATCTTGCTATTAGATGAACAAAATAAATCGAGGTAAAACACAGATGCTCACAGACACAGTTCAAAGCTATGGCAGCCTGATGCTGAGATGCTGACTGTAGTTCCCAGGGAAGGAACTTGGCTGTGCCACTCATGCTGCTTGGGGTATGAGTTGCCTCTATAAAGGCTTGCTGCAAAACAAATGCTGAAGCTCTTTTTACTTTTTGACTTTTTTCCTGAAAGAGAAAATCCTCTTCTGATTCCTTTTGGTTAGCAAAAACAAGTATTAATGTAGGTCTTTAACAAAAGCAAAGTGGTATAAAGCAAACTTTCAAAAAGCAAGGGAAGTCTGTACCTGCATGTTAAGTTTTATACAGATAGTGTATACTCAAATCTTAAGTCTTTACTGTTTACCAAAAGCTTTGGGTCAAAAGTGTTCCTGAGAAACATTCAGTCCATCCATTCCTACAGATGTTTATTAATTGTAATATTAATTGTAATTGTAAAATGTATTATTAATTGAAGTCAGATCATCAGAGGACTGTGCCTCTGGTTTGCATTATCATGTCCCCTTATAAAACCATTTAAAATAGATTTAATTTTGGAATTATGAAAATAAGTTAAGTTGAGGACATATAAGTAATAGTTCTACAAATTCTGTTTTATGTATATTATATATATAAAGGATTTTATTCAACACAACACATGTATTAAATTTGTGACATGTGCCATATATTCTACTAAGCTCTGGATATGCAAAAACAGCCAAGGCATGATCTTACCTCTGAAGGACTCATGGATTTGCAAGGACAGAGTAAACAAATAAGTGCATAAAACTGTTATAGCTGACATGACCACATTATATATCGACAACAGCAAGGTAAAATGAATCAAGAGTTCAATTTCATCTGAAAGGTCTGGAAGGGCTTCATGGCAAAAGGGAAGACATAAAGATAGTAAAGGGAGGTAGGTTCATCTTTCTAAAAGGCTTGGATGCAGAAGGAAAGTGATAAGGTGGTGTCATATTGAGGGAAGGGTCAAGTTTTCTTTTATTTGTTTTGGTTTGTGTTTAATGGGTAAGATTTGAAAAGGCTTTAAAGAATGGGGAGAAAACCATTTAAAAGAGAAATACCTGCTTGCTTACCATCTCTCACCCCCTAGATTGGAGGTGGCCATAAATATGGCAAGCTCACATTCCTGGTGCAAGTTGCTAGTGCCAGAGGGAGCAATATGGTCCTTATTCTCAAGTAATTATGGAAATGTTTTTAATCTGTCTGGTGGCTTCCAGAAATACTGGTGAAAGGGCTTGGCTTTATTTAACATAACTTGGAGCATTCTAGGGACCAAGGCCACTTCCTGGATGGCATTTGCTGAGTTTCTAAACATGATAGTATTGACCATAGCACTATGGGAGAAGTCTAGACAAGCAATAGGCAATTTGGGAAGTTTGGGAAGAAAGAAGTTAGGAAAGGGGAATAAAGGCTTTTTAAAAGTTCCTGTGTCCATTGAGGAATCAAGGACACATACATGAGCAGAGCTGGATATAGGCTCAGAAGAGATGTGAGAAGACCCTAAAGTTTCTTCTCTGCCTGATCTCCAGGCTACACACAAGCAAGAAGTGAAGGTGAAAGCAAAGCTGTAAATGGCATAGCTAAGTTTTGAAGGACTGCCCCCACACAGAGCCAATCTGCAAAGACTAGGAGATTCTTTTTGTCTTTTTCCGTTTTTGTTTTTGTTTTTTTGCTAAAAGAATTTGAAGAAAACCCTGTCAAAACACTTGGAACACTGAGTTCAGTGGTCATACACAACAAGAATACAGACTTTGCAAAAGTAGTTTGGGAAAGTCAGTAAACCAGATAAACAACAACAACCCACAACAAGTAGCAACATTAAATCCTGTGAAGGGGGAGTTGCCATGTTATATTTTAAATGTCCTGTTTTCAGCAAAAAATTATGAGTCATACGAAGAAATAAGAAAGCCTTCTTTATTCACAGGTGAAAAACAAGTTAATAGAAACTGTCTCTGAGGAAGCACAGGGATTGAATTTACTAAACAAAGACTTTAAATCAACTGTCTTAAATATCTTCAAAGAGCTGACAGAAACCAGGGGCAAAGAACTCAGCTAGGCGCACCACCTATCACTAAACAGAGAATATCATTAAAGAGATAGAACTTATGAAATGGAACAGAGTACAATGGCATAGGGGAAAGATTTAACCTGATCCAAAAAGGACATTTTTAAAAACTGAGACTGATGTTAAAAGGTGAGGAGGGTTGCATCTACAGAGAAGGTTTAAGAACAGGGCTGGAGAATTAAAGGGATGTCACAACTGAGAGCTTCCTTTGCTGAGTCAAGGTCAACCGCTGAGAGGAGAGGATAATTTCTATAGGTTTGAGAAAGGTTGAAGATGAACATTCGGATAAAATAATACTTAATATTCAGTTGACACTGGAAATCAGGAATTGAGGTGGTGGGACTCTGAGCCATTGTGATATCTCCTCATCCACCACCGAGTAGGAGCAGAAAGGGAGTGTTGTCATATTGATCCAAAATTCTTGAACTCTTAACCAGTAAAATCTCTTAGTGATCTGTTAATAGTATTCCTTACTAGTATCAATATCAGGAAAGGATGCTTTTCCTAAATAATATTTTACTTTTACCTCCAGCTGTCTGCACTGAAAACTTTTTTCATGAGGTGTTAAGATTACAGAACACATTTCTATTTCACTTCTAGAGACTACAAAGAATCATAGGGTATGCATTTCTACAGGTAGATTTTTAATTCTTAGTTTTTCTTGACCAGCTTTCCTATAAAAACATTTCATAAAATTGATATTACTTAGAATTCAGTTCTAGGAATTTTAGCTAGGTAACTAAACACTGCATGCTATATCCTCTTCTTTGACAGTCACGAATTATATTAATATTATCCAGTGCTTCTGTGATAAATAATTTAACTATTTTTAAAGCCAGCTTTTCTCATATTTATTTGTTACTGCAAAACATTTTGCAAAAGACAGTGCTGTATGAGATACCAGTCTGAACAATTCTGCCTTAAGCCATTTATTTCATTCTCTTGTGTTTTATATGTTTTTGTTTTTGTTTTTTTCTAAAGTGCCTTGAAATCTTTGTCACTTGAGAAAAACCAGGGAGACCAATGGGTCTCTAGATTGAGGGAGGAGGTGCTTTCCTCTGACTCTTATAGGTTAGTTTACTCCCAGGAAGTTGTCTACCCATTTCATATCAACATCTTCTCTTTTCCCTAATTCAATTTAAATGGTGTTTTCCCATTTTGGGGGGTTCATTTGTTTGTTTAATATAGAATATACCAAGAAGGAAACACAAATGACCCATAGGTTGACTGCTTAGTGAACCTCTGATGATATTAACAAACAGAAAATAATATGTTAGGCACTTCTGGAAAGAAATTCCAGGTATTACAAAATAATATAATGCTATAAATGTTATCCTTCCTAAAGGAAACCACTGTTAATAGTTTCTTGACTTGATTTCAAGATAAAAGTTCATATAGCAGTAAATAAATATACTTAAAAAATAAGCAAACATTATCATACTATGTTGATTTACTAACTTGTGGCTTTTTCCCCCTTAAAATACATATAAGGGACTTTTCTGTATAATTATAAAGTATGGCTGCCTCATTGTTTTTACGAGTTACACATCATTAAAGGAAAAAAAAACAGAATTAACCACTCCTCTTAAAAACTTGACATAATAGAGTAAATTCTCAAGAATGTAATTCCTAAGTCAAAAAGAATGGACACCCATTTACATACCACCAGAAATACATGATATTGCCATTTTCTTCTTGTCATCATATTTTGAGGAAGACATTGTGAAACCAGCATACATGCAGTGAGGGTGCTGAAAATGTCAGGAAAATAAATCATGTGAGAACAGATTAAGAATGGGTTGCTGATCCTCAGGTAAAAAATGGTAGAGAAAATTTATTAATTTGCATTAAAGCGTAAATGAATTCTACTCATCCTACTTAATCTTCCCAGTGTAGTTGTATTTCATAAGAAAACTATTTTAACATGAGCTATTTTCTAATTATGGGATTTTAAGCAGTGTAGGAAATTATTAAGTACAGGTAAAATTTAAAACAAAATGAAAACAAGAGTTATCAGAGTTTTTGACTTACAGGGTTCAAGACTCTACCACATTAATCTTATAAAAGCTTCCTTCCTGAGTCTATTACTCTTTACCCTCCTTTGAAAGGGAACTATAGGAAAGGATTACAAGAAACTATAGGTGATTTACACTATAAATCAAAATAGTTGATCACTTTATTTTCTAAAGTTGAGTTTTGACAAATGTATCAGGAAAAGAAAGCTCTGAATGAGGGCAAGGAGAGGGGAAAAAGGGTATTCAATTTTGGATGACCTCTTTAAGAGAGAGACTGGATTGATCCTGGGGTACCTTTTTGGGGGACAGAAGGCATTATGCAGCCAGAAGGCACCTATAGAGAATGAATAATTGCCTCAAGAATGAAGCTGAGTCTCATAGAATGGGAGTATGAAAACCTCCTAGTCTCTTGCTCATCTCTTCTTTTCTTTACTGTTTTCTCTCTCTCTGTCAAAATTAATTCAGCACTATCTGCTCAATAATGTTTTCAGGAGAGCAGGACGTCAGGTGCAGCCCTCCTAACTCCTCTTATCCAAGTCCTAAGAAGGCAATGCCATGTCTTCACCTGCTTTTCCCTGATTTCCAATTCAGATCCTCTTTCCACATTCTACCTAGAGTGTGTACATATTGTTTGGAATTCTCACATTACTACCACTTTTTTCTTGCCTTCTTAGAAATGCTTCTTGTCCTATTTTATTCATGGAATTCTAATGGGTCATTCCGTATACCTAAGTAGTTCTGCCTCCTTAATCACATTTGATTGGTTTTATTTACACCAATCAGGGTTGGCCAGCAGAATTCTTCCCTTGGATTTTTTCAGGCTGGACTACTTCATGCCTTCTTGTATACAAGCAAGGGAGAACACTGAAGACTGAACCTTCACCTGAAACTCACCTGAGTTTCAAAGAAATAAGTTCACTTTTTTCCTCTTGCCATTTCTCAATGGAAGGTGGGGTTCTCATGGGAAGGATTAAATCAATAAAGTTGAAATAAAGAAGTCATGTTTTAATTGGACATTTGAGTGAAACAAAAGTAAAATTTTCATTGTACAATAACAAATCTGATCATTCTGACTCACGGAGATACATTCTAAACTCTCAATAGTGGCACTGCAGATGTTACCATTTCATAAAAAATATAGGCACAGACAAGTTAGATGTTCTTCCCTAGAAAAATTTTAAACTACTGTAAATACCCAGTGAAAATAAGGGAAAATAATAATAAAAAAAAATAACCAAGCAGCTAGCACAGAGTAAACTTTAGGTAATTCACCTTTGATGGACAGTTTTGATTCCACGTGGAAAGTTATTTTGGAATTTGAAGACAATTTTTTCTGAATTCTTATTTTTTTAAGGTAGTTTAAGACAGCAGTCTTGGAAAATGTTTCCCAAGGTCACAATCTATCTTTGACTGGGCATCTTCCATGAAGATATGAATTTAAGGAACAAAACAAAAATTGATTTGTCTAAAGAAAAAAATATAATGGATACTTCTTGGTAAATGTGATTTATTGTAACTGATGGCTTGGGTTGTGAACTTACATTTTATAAATCAGAAAATAAATCTTATGACATAGAGATTGATGCTAATTATGAAACTCAAGTCTAAAACATATCAGATTTTTTTTTCCCTATACCTGGAGTTCTATACCAGGACCTTATTTAAAACAATTCAAAAAGCATTATTTGGGCTTCCCTGGTGGCACAGTGGTTAAGAATCCGCCTGTCAGTGAGGGAACACGGGTTCCAGCCCTGGTCTGGGAAGATCCCACATGCTGCAGAGCAACTAAGCCCACGAGCCACAACTACTGAGCCCCCATGCCACAAGTACTGAAGCCCGCATACCTAGAGCCCAGGTTCCACAACAAGAGAAGGCACCATAATGAGAAGCCCGTGGACCACAAGGAAGAGTAGCCCCCACTCACCACAACTAAAGAAAGCCCATGCACAGCAACGAAGACCCAATGCAGCAAAAAAAAAAAAAAAAAACATTAAAAATCATTATTCAAAAATGGATTTGTTAATGAAACAATTTTATAAATGGTTTTATTCCCAAATAACTATGAAACAGGGAGAAACCAAAATGTTAAAACAAAACCAAAATTGAATTAATAATGAATAATGCTCTTCAAAGGTAACAATAGTAATGAAGCTCCAACCCAACTCATCTGTTTCTATATTCAGATAAAGAAATGACCAGTTGTGCTGTAGGCTCTGGCAAAGGAAATCAGTCTTGAGAGGCAATGTATCAAGATATCAGGGTTTGGGGGATAATAACGAGGGGGTTGAGGTTAGAGATATAGGTGACCCAAAGAGCCAAAATGAATTCACTTTCTAATGCACCAGCCTGTTGGGTAAAGCAAACTCTTAGTCATCTTTATATTCTACTTGGCTCCAAAATGTTTGAGCAAGCAGCTTGCAAATACATAGAAAATGTACAAAATAACAGATTAAAAGAATGGTGAAAGAAAAAAGTAGAGATGCAGAGTAGAGCCACGAATAAGAATAAAAGGGCTCATTGCAGTGACCTAAATTCTTGTTATAGATGAGTCACAAATTTTACTCAAAACTTCTCAGCAATCAGTATAGAAAGAGCTTGAGTTTCCATGATGGATGATACAATTTGCAGCGTTAATGGGACTGATACAGAAAAACTGTTGATAGGAAAGCAATTAGAGAGTAAAATTCTTCTGGGGTCCTCCACTATAAACCATTCATTGTGGATGCTGATACAATGTTGTCTGCTAAACTCTTTTTTATCTGGCTTTATCCAGAGGGAGACTTTAAAACATACCAGATTTTAATTTTGGCTTTTCCGGACAAGGTTTACAGAAATGCCATATTTTCTAGCTTTATTAAAAAGCTGTGATATGTAGAGATCAAAATCACTGAGACTGTTAATAATTTTTCGGACAAAAACATTCAAAAACATGAAAATTAACTTAAATGTAGCATTTCCATAATTAGGTCCTTCACTTATGTTTGTTGGTGAATCCATTCATTTATTCAACTCAAATTTGCTGCACTCCTAATACGTGTTAGGCATTGTGGTAGACCCTACACCAGCATGCTTTCTACCCTCTCTCTGATCACCCTTACTCCAGAGCCCTCTCTTTTCTTCATGGGTTCCTTACCGGTATTTCTCTATCAACCTCAATGACTCATGGAAGTTATGCTCCAAATCAAAAGTAACCAAAAAATAAACTCATTTGCATATGTTCTAAAAGGGGATGAATCATTTCTCCTCCTGAAATAAGAGGGAAAAAAACAAGACAAACAAAACAATAGAGGGATAGATAGATGAATCTCTGTAAAGCAGGATTCACATCTTTATTCTGCTCCAGATACAGAATATTTTGCTTGATTGCTATCTCATTTTTAACTTATAGCTTTTCCAATTCTCCAACATTGAGTAAAGTCACAAATCAGATACTTTGATAAAATTCAGAGGAAAACTTACACTTTGGTGAGCAACCACGGTTTCTTTGCTTACATGATCCTCTCAGGTTCTTTCCATATTCTTTTCAAACCAAAGCACATGAGTATGATTAAATTTCTCATATACATTTGCATTCAATGTACTTTTTTTTTCAAATTAGAAGTAGGATAAAAGCCATAGAAAATTTGTGAGGAAGATTAATTGCCCTTCATTTCAAAAATATTGCTCCCTCATTTCATACAAGTAGTATGCATTAGTACAGGGTGAGCTTGTTCTATTTTCTTGTTTTTGTTCATCCAGTTTGAAATACTTCTAATTATTCACTCTCCTTATCAAGCACACATTCCTTGCACTTAAATTTCTCCTTGTGTGCTTTGAAACAGTAAAATATGAGAATAAAAGAATATGTCATTTAAGCCCAACACACACAAAACTAATCCAGAAAGATTCTACTTATTATTATGAAATGTCTTAAGTTATTAAGGTTAGAATTCTCAGCCTGATTCTCACCTAGTTTTAATCCTTCTTTGATACAAATGTAAGTCCCTGAAGGAAGGATAAACAAGTGATAAACGTACTGTTTCTTCATTGCCTAAAATTCAAATTTATGAAAAAGGCAGAAAGGTAGACAGTAATTCAGAAAATCATAAAATGCAAGCAAATTCAGAGGGAAACTTGCATTTTCAAAAGTAGATGGGAGGTTTTAATATTAGTTAGTTATCAGTAGTGCAATATAGAGGCCAGACCTTATTTGAAAGACAACAATCAACTTTTGAAAGTTAAATTTGACTCTTTTTGAACATCAACTATAGGCTGGGCATTATGAGAGGAGGAAATTATTTGTGCCCTCATTCTGCATTTTCATAGAATCCCTGTTTTGTCCATGACTCCATTCCAGTTCCTGTGCAGCCCCAGGCTAGGGTTTCTGGCCCTTGGCCTCTCCAACCTGCCTTCTCCATCCTGAATCTCCTAATAAAATATGGAGGTGTATGTATCATTCTGTCAGTGTTATTTTATTGTCATACTAAACTAATTAATTCACATACCCAAACAGATAGACATTTTATTGCTAATATTCTATCTTTTGTGGTCAGTGCATAGGAGTCTATAGTCAAAAAGTGGTCAAGCTCAGTAAACCTTTACCCTATAAGAATACAAACAACAACAAAACAAAACCAAAAAAACAATGTTATAAAAGAACATCCCTGACAAAGATAAAATTTTCATCCTCAGAAAGGGCTTAATGAGGTAATTTCTTATTTTTTTTATTTTTATTTTTTGCAGTACGTGGGCCTCTCTCTGTTGTGGCCTCTCCCGTTGCGGAGCACAGGCTCCGGATGCGCAGGCTCAGCAGCCATAGCTCACGGACCTAGCAGCTCCGCAGCATGTGGGATTTTCCCGGACCAGGGCATGAACCCGTGTCCCCTGCATCAGCAGGCGGACTCTCAACCACTGCGCCACCAGGGAAGCCCAATGAGGTAATTTCTTAATTTCAAACCAAGGATGAATCTAATACTTGGAATTTTAGACCACCCTGATAGTCAAACGTAAAATATTTATCAGAAAGAGCAGCTTTGGGAATTCCCTGGTGGTGCAGTGGTTAAGAATCTGCCTGCCAATGCAGGGGACACGGGTTCGATCCCTGGTCCAGGAAAATCCCACAAGCTGCAGAGCAACTAAGCCCATGTGCCACAACTACTGAGCCTGTGCTCTAGAGCCCGTGAGCCGCAGCTACTGAAGCCTGCATCCTAGAGCCCATGCACTGCAACTACTGAGGCTGTGTGCTGCAGCTACTGAAGTCCACATGCCAAGAGCTCGTGCTTTGTAACAAGAGAAGCCACCGCAATGATAAGCTCCCACACCACAACGAAGAGTAACCCCTGCACCGCAACTAGAGAAAACCCGTGTGCAGCAACGAAGACCCAATGCAGCCACAAAAAAAAAAAGAAAGAAAGAGGAGCTTTCACTGCTAGGCATGTCACATGTTTTTAGGTAATTGCTTATTTCATCTTTAGCTAAGACTCCAAGTTTCACTTAGCACCTTCTATTCTCTCAATAACTCTCTAGAAAACAGCTACCATATTCAATCTAGTACCTGCTGTTACTGAAACAAATCAAAACCCTCACACTCAACTCATTCATTACCTTTAACTGCTTCATTATAAATGAGACCAGAACTAAGAAACTTTCTTTTTCTGGTTAAGCCACATGCATCACACCACTTACGAATGCATGGCCCTGGGTCACAATGTCTTTCTTTCATTTCTGTTAGGAAGATGGAGCAGAAGGTCTGGGGAAACAGGACACCAGGCTGTGGCTTGTGATCGATGCTCTCAGTAGCAAGATGAAAATAAAATAATGGGACCAATCCCCAACTTTTCCATCTATCTTATACAAGAACAGGCAGTCCAGAGACATCCTTGGCCCCCATCCAGCATGGCATCTGCGACTCTCAGAGCTGCAGATTGATGCTGGCAATGAAATTCTCAACAAGATATTTTTTGGCCAGATGTTCTGGGAGTGCCCAGGGAATCAAGCTTCCAATGACAATGTAATTTAATGACTTAAGAGTATCTTAACCATATCTCTTTCCAGAATCTTCAGACAGGAAAGTAAGCTTCTGGAAACTGGTCATTTATTTACTCAGGCTATTATTTACCTAGTTCTGTTCCATAGACACTATCCTTCTGGGACTCTGATATTACTGAGTTATTTCACTTACTTAGAGTCTATGGTTTAGGGTATTAACTGCCTTTGTGGAAAAATCGTGACAGTGGTGGTGAAAGAGAATACTCTTTAAATTATTGTTATTATTATTTATTAAAGTATAGCTCATTTACAAAGTTGTGTTAATTACTGCTGTACAGCAAAGTGATTCAGTTATACATATATATATATATATATATATATATATATATACACACACATTCTTCTTTAATATTCTTTTCCAATATGGTTTATCATAGGATATTGAATATTGTTCTCTGTGCTATACAGTAGGACTTTGTTGTTTATCCATTTATATATATAAAAGCTTAATACTCTTTTTAGAAGTTTAATCCGCCTCTGTTCAATCTGAAGGCAACTTTACTTTCCAAACCCCATTTATCCCTGCGTGGAAAAAATATTATATTATAATATTATATTATGAACACAGTTGATAACATAATGGCCCTTCTTGATAGTTAACTGTTTCTTTTTTACAACATTCCTTCACATCAAGGCCGAAGCAAAGTTCAGGGAAGAGTATCAGAGAGAGAATTTATTTTTCCTCATGTCAGCATAAAAGTGAACTTTAAATCTGTTCAGTGTCCCTTAAACCTTCTCTCTCTCCTATGTTCTTAGGCCACTTACAAAATTTTTATAGCTGGAAATATTGACATCACCCTCTCTATCTGCCTCATCTGTGACAGCAAATTAGATATCAAGTTTTAGCAATGCTGCCTGCAAAACAGTCATCAAATCTGACCTCTTATCCATTTTTACCATCACTAGAAAACAGTTAGTTCATAATATAAAGGAAGTTTAGTTCAGTTTTTCAGCTTGTCTCCCCTGGCCACATTGGGTAGCTTTTATAACAATGCCTTTCCTTTGAGAAATATACTTTCCTGAATATATATATATATTTATATATATTTATATAATATATTTTCTGAATAAAATATATTTCCTGAAATATACTTTCCAAACTATTGACACAGTTATTTTTCCCAATCCAACTATAATCCTATCACTCTCCCCCTTAAGTACCCCTCATGATTACCTCTAGGACTGGCAGAATTACACTCTAACCCCTTTCAGGACATACAAGGCACTACTGTGCTGCTGAAATAGGTCTTCTGACACACTGTGCTCCAGTCATGCTAACCTTAATCACCATGTTCAGAATAAGCCATGTATTTCAATATCTTTGGGCATTTAAACAGGTTCTTCATTCATTAGATGTCTTTTCCCCCTTATCTGTCTAATGAATTAATTTCTTATCACAAATTCAAGGCACAGCTTCAAAATCACTTGTAAATTTTCACCATTCACTCTCCTCTGTGTATCCACATTAGTTATTTAATCCTGTACTGTGACACATATTCAACTTCATTGTTAGCCCCTGGGGGAGTCTCTAGGTTTCCTTGCTAGGAAAGGTGCCTCCAAGTGGACTCTGCTATTGAAAAGCTCATGTGCTAGTTGGGGAGATAAGATTAATTTACATGAAATATTATACCAGTGATACAAAATAATGGCACATCAATAATGCAACAGACAGTAATGCTACATGCTACAGAAGTTAGAAAAAACTAGGTAGGATTGTTGGGAAAATCCTTATTGATTAGTTGAAAATGAGTGAATAGAATTACAGGGCATCACCTATGACCCAGAGATTTTACACGTGTATTGAGTCCATCAGAGAAAAAACGAGTTGGTTAAATAATTAATTCCTATCAAAATAGCTATGGAATATCATACCATATATTTGTATCTACCCCTATTTGCTCTAGATACATAGCAAGGAAGACTATAATACAAAGGATAAATTTAATAAAACATAAGTAAGCTCAAAATTAAAGTACATATCTTTCTGTACCAGAAATCAAAAAGAAATGTGAATTGGCAGTGTAAAGGACAGAAACAGTGTAAAGGCTTTCTGGGTTCTGTGTTTGGAGAGACTTATGTGTCATAATATAAAGGAAACTTGTTCACACACAGAGGATTCTTTTCAATGCTAGAAGCCACAGTTTGCAATGCCGTGGATATCTATACAACAAATAACATGGCAAAAACATAGGCAGTGTGAGAAGACATGAGTATAAAAACATTGTTAAAAAGAAACTAATGTGCTACCTTTAGTAAAACAGAGCTCACCTGGATAAGAAATTTTAAGTAAGACTAGAAGACCTAAAAAACAAAAAGAAGATGGCATTATTTATTACATACAGCTTTATGGTCATATATCAAATTTTATACGCAGATAAAAGGAATACAACTTCTTAAACACACATAGAACATTCACAAAAATTGATTACATGTTAGATACAAAAGAAATCATTAGTATATTCAATAAAGTATATTGAAATATTATAAACAATAATTTAATCACAATGTAACAAAATTAGAAATTAGCATCAACATTTTTAAAAAGGCCCTGAACATAATATTCCCTAGGTCCATCCACATTGCTGTAAATGGCAGAATTTCATTCTTTTTCCTGGCTGAGTAATACTCCATTGTATAAATACACGACATCTTCCTTATCCATTTGTTGTTGTTGGACACTTAGGTTTCTTTCATATGTTGACCATTGTAAATAGTGCAGATATGAACATTGATGTGTATGTATTTTCAGAATTAGTATTTTTTTTTTCTGCATATATACCCAGGAATGGAAATGCTTGGTCATATTGTAATTCTATTTTTAGTACTTTGAGAAACCTCCATACTGTTTTCCATAGTGACTGTACCAAATTGCATTCCCACCAACAGTGTACAAGTGTTTCCTTTTCTCCACATACTCTCCAAGATTTGTTATTTGTAAATTTTTGATGATAACCATTATGATAGTTGTGAGGTGATATCTCATTGTTGTTTTGATTTTCATTTCTCTAATAATCAGCGATGTTGAGTATTTTTTCATGTGCCTGTTGGTCATCTGTATATATTCTTTGGAAAAATGTCTATGCAGGTCTTCCATTTTTTGATAGGGTTGTTTGTTTCCTTTCTGATACAGGGCTGTATGGGCTATTTAAATACTTGGATATTAACCCCTTGCTACCACACACTGAGGGAAGATGTGACTTGTATCCACATCAAATCCAGCTCTCCAACCAAAGGCACTGGGCACACACAGTTTGTATATGGATGCTCTCACAAATGAACACTCTTTCAAGACTGCAACAAGTAACTGTTTTACCTAAATTTATAAAGGCAGAGAAAGCTATGCAAAATGAAAAGGCAGCGTAACTGTTCTCAATTGAGAGCAAGAGAAAACCCCTGAAAAATAATGAAACAGAAATAAACGATCTACCAGATAAAGAATTCAAAACATTGGTAATAAAAATGTTAACTGAATTAGGGAAAAGGATTGATGTAAACAGTGAATGTTTTAAGAAGGAACTAGAAAATATAAAAAAGACCCAATCAAAAATGAATAATTCAATAACTGATTTAAAAACATACACACACACTATAAGGAATGAATAAGAGACTGATACAGAAGAACACATATGTTATCTGAAGGTAGAATAATAATAACACCCAATCAGAACAGTAGATAGAAAAGCAAATTTTAAAAAATAAAAGCAACTTAAGAGATCTCTGAAATAACATTAAGTGTACAAAAATTCACATCATAAGGGTCCCAGAAGGAAAAGAGAAAGACAGGGGGATCAAAAATGTATTTGAAGAAATTATAACTGAAAACTGCACAAACCTGAAGAAGGAAACAGATATCCAGGTACAGGAAGAACAGAGGGTCCCAAACAAGATGAACCCAAACAGACCCACAAAAAGACATATTATAATTAAAACGTCAAAGTTTAAAGGTAAAGAGGGAACTCTAAAGGCAGCAAGAAAAAAACAAAAATTCATATACAAGGGAATTTCTTTAAGGTTATCAGCTGATTTCTCTGCAGAAACTTTGCAGGCCAGAAGGGAGTGGCTTATTATATACAAAGTGCTGAAGGGGAGAAACTTGCAACCTAGGATACTCTACTCAGAAAAAATATTATTTAGAGTAGAAGGAAGGATAAAGAACTTCTTGGACAAACAAAAACTACAGGAGTTCAAAATACTAAATCTACCATAAAGGAAATGTTGGAGGGTCTTCTATAAGTGCAAAAGAAGTAAAAGTATATAGGAAAGGTAAAATTCCAATGGGAAATGTAAATATATAGTAAGGATCCTCAATCAACCATTTAATTATCCAGTACATAGATTAAATAACAAAAAAAATGTAAAATCAACTGTAACTACAATAAACTGTTAAGAGATAAGCCTAAAGATGTAAAATATGACATCAAAAACACAAAATGTGGGGGAGGGAAGTAAAAATATATCCTTTAGAATGTGTTTGAACTGAAATGACTACCAGTTTTAAAAAAGTTGATATAATTATAGGTCATCATATAAGATCCCTATGGTAACCACAAATCAAAAACATACCATAGATACACAAAAACTAAAAAGAAGGGACACAAGCATACTACTAGAGAAAATTTTCAAACCACAAGGTAAGAAACAAAAAGAATAAATGAACAGAGAACTACAAAAATAACCAGAAAACAATTAATAAAATGGCAATAAGTACACAACTTTCAAAGATTAGTTTAAATGTTAATGGACTAAATGCTCCAATCAAAGGCATAGGGTGGCTGATTGGATTAAATAAACTAGACTTTTCAATATGTTGCCTACAAGAGACTCAATTCAATGCTAAGAGAACACACAGCCTGAAAGTGAGGGGATGGAAAAAGATATTTCATATAAACAGAAATGATGAGAAAGCAATACTTGTATCAGACAAAATTAACTTTAAAACAAAAGTTATACAATGGAGAAAAGACAGCCTCTTCAGTAAGTGGTGTTGGGAAAACTGGACAGCTACATTTAAAAGAATGAAATTAGAACACTCCCTAACACCACACATAAAAATAAACTCAAAATGGATTAAAGACCTAAATGTAAGGCCAGACACTATAGAACTCTTAGAGGAAAACATAGGCAGAACACTCTATGACATAAATCACAGCAAGATCCTTTTTGACCCACCTCCTAGAGAGATGGAAATAAAAACAAAAATAAACAAATTGGACCTAATGAAACTTTAAAGCTTTTGCACAGCGAGGGAAACCATAAACAAGACAAAAAGACAACCCTCAAAATGGGAGAAAATATTTGCAAATGAAAAAACTGACAAAGGATTAATCTCCAAAATTTACAAGCAGCTCATGCAGCTCAATATCAAAAAGACAAGCAACACCATCCCAAAATGGGCAGAAGACCTAAACCGACATTTCTCCAAAGAAGATATACAGATTGCCAACATGAAAGGATGCTCAACATCATTAATCATTAGAGAAATGAAAATCAAAACTACAATGAGATACCATTTCACACCGGTCAGAATGGCCATCATCAAAAAATCTACAAACAGTAAATGCTGGAGAGGGTGTGGAGAAAGGAGAACCCTTTTACACTGTTGGTGGGAATGTAAATTGATTCAGCCACTATGGAGAACAGTATGGATGTTCCTTACAAAACTAAAAATAGAACTACCATACGACCCAGCAATCTCACTACTGGGCATATACCCTGAGAAAACCGTAATTCAAAAAGAGTCATGTACCACAATATTCATTGCAGCTCTATTTACAATAACCAGGACATGGAAGCTACCTAAGTGTCCATCAACAGATGAATGGATAAAGAAGACGTGGCACATATATACAATGGAATATTACTCAGCCATAAAAAGGAACAATATTGAGTTATTTGTAGTGAGGTGCATGGACCTAGAGTCTGTCATACAGAGTGAAGTAAGTCAGAAAGAGAAAAACAAATACTATATGCTAACACATATATATGGAATCTAAAAAAAAAAAAGTTCATGAAGAAGCTAGGGGCAAGACTGGAATAAAGATGCATACCTACTAGAGAATGGACTTGAGGATACAGGGAGGGGGAAGAGTAAGCTGGGACGAAGTGAGAGAGTGACATGGACATATATACACTACCAAATGTAAAATAGATAGCTAGTGAGAAGCAGCCGCATAGCACAGGGAGATCAGCTCGGTGCTTTGTGACCACCTAGAGGGGTGAGATAGGAAGGGTGGGAGGGAGGGAGATGCAAGAGGGAAGAGATATGGGGATATATGTATATGTATAACTGATTCACTTTGTTATAAAGCAGAAACTAACACACCATTGTAAAGCAATTATACTCCAATAAAGATGTTAAAAAAAAAAAGAACAAAGGTCATAACAAACAAAAAAGAAGGGTGTTATATAATGATAAACAGATCAATACAAGAAGAGAATATTATACTGTTAACATATATGCACCTAATACAGGAGCACCTAAATATATAAAACAAATACTAACACATATGAAGGGAGAAGTTTACAATAATACAATAATAGTAGGAGACTTTAACACCTCACTTACATCAATGAACCGATCATCCAGACAGAAGATCAATGCAACAGTGATCTTTAATGACATAATAGACCAGTTGGATTTAATAGATATCTACAGTGCATTACATCCAAAAACAGCATAATACACATTCTTTTTAAGTGCACATGGAATGTGCTTCAGGATAGATCACATGTTAGGCCACAAAACGAGTCTCAACAAATTTAAGAGGATAGAAATCATATTAAGTATTTTTTTTTATCACAGTGGTAGGAAACTAGCAATCAATTACAGAAAGAAAAATGGGAAAGGAACAAACACTTGGAGAGTAAACAGCATGCTACTAAAAAACCTGTGGTTTAATAAGGAAATCAAAGAGGAAACCAGAAAATAGCTTAAGACAATTAAAAATGAAAAAGCAGCACACCAAAAATCTACGGGATGCAGCAAAAGTATTTCTAAAGGAACATTACAGTGATACAGGTTTTCCTCAAGAAGCAAGAAAAATCTCAAATAAACAACCTAAGCTACAATCTAAAAGAATTAGAAAAAGAAGAAAAAACAAAGTCCAAAATCAGCAGAAGGAAGGAAATTAAAGAAAGATTGAGAGAAAATAAATAATATGGAGAACAAAAAACAATAGAAAAGATTAATGAAACCAAGAACTCTGTTTTCAGATGATAAATGACATTGATAAACTTTTAGCCAGGTTCACAAAGATGATAAGAGAGAGGACCCAAATAAATAAAATAAGAAATGAGGAGGAGAAATAACAACTGATACCACAGAGATACAAAGAATCGTAAGGGAATACTTTGAATGGTTGTATGCCAAAAAAAGTGGATAACCTAGAAGAAATGGACAAATTTATAGAAACATCTAGACTGCCAAGATGAATCTAGAAGAAATGGACAATTTGAACAGACCAATCACTAGTAGGAAAATTAAATTTGTAATAAAAATCTCCCAGAAAGAAGAGTCCAGACAGCTTCACAGGGGAAGTCTACGAAACACTTGAAGAACTAATACCTATCCTTCTCAAACTATTCCAAAAAATTAAAAATGACAGAACACTTCCAAATTTATTCTACAAGGCCACAATTACCCTGATACCAAAACCAGACAAAGACACTACAAAAAAAATAAAATTACAAACCAATATCTTTGATGGATATAGACGAAAAAACCCTCAACAAAATATTAGGAAACTGAACCCAACAATATGTTAAAAGGATCATATACCATAATCAAGTTGCATTTATTCCAGGGACACAAGCATGTTTCAACATTCACAAATCAATCAATTTGGTACACCAAACTAACAAAAGAATAAAAATCCATGATCAGGCTTCCCTGGTGGTGCAGTGGTTGAGAGTCTGCCTGCCGATGCAGGGGACATGGGTTCATGCTCCGGTCCGGGAGAATCCCACATGCCATGGAGTGGCTAGGGCCGTGAGCCATGGCTGCTAAGCCTGCATGTCTGGAGTCTGTGCTCCGCAATTGGAGAGGCCACAACAGTGAAAGGCCCGTGTACTGCAAAAAAAAAATAATAATAATAATAAAAATAAATAAAAATCCATGATCATCTCAATAGACACAGAAAAATCATTTGACAAAATTCAACATCAATTCATGTTAAAAAAGGTCATCAAAATGGGTACAGAGGGAACATATCTCCACATAATAAAGTCCATTTATGACAAACCCACAGTTAATGTCATATTCAATGGTGAAGAGCTAAAAGCATTTCCTCTAAATTCAGGAACAAAACAAGGATTCCCACTCTCACCACTTCTATTGAACAAAGTACTAGAATTCCCATCCACAGAAATCAGAAAAGAAAAAGAAATAAAAAAAAATCCAGACTGGAAGGGAAGAAGTAAAATTATCACCATTTGCAGATGACATGATACTTTATATGGAAATCCCTAAAAACTATTAGAACTAAGAATTGAATTCAGCCAAGTTGTGGGATATGAGATTAATATACAGAAGTCTATTGCTTTTCTACACGCTAATAATAAAATATCAGAAATATTTTTTTAAAAAAGACAATCTTATTTAAAATCACATCAAAATAATAAAATATCTATGAATAAACTTAACTACCGTGGTGAAAGATCTATACTTTGAAAACTATAAAGCACTGATGAAGGAAATTGAAGATGACACAAAGATATGGAAAGTTATTCCATGCTCTCAGATTGTAATAATTAATATTGTTACAAAGGCCATACTAGCCAAAGCAATCTATAGATTTAATGAAATTCCTATTAAAATACCCGTGACATTTTTCACAGGACTAGAACAAATAATCCTAAAATTTATATGGAACAACAAAAGACCCAGAATTGCCAAAGCAATTCTGGGGAAAAAGAACAAATCTGGAGATATCACCCTCCCAGACTTCAGACTATACCTCAAAGCTACAGTAATCAAAACAGCATGGTATTGGCATACTTTACATTTGTATTGGCTTGAGTAATGGTTAGCGATCTGTAGAGTAGGTTACCAAAAATAAAACTGAATACCTATTAGGTATAATTAATAGGGTCATCTTTATAGTTTACACAAGTTAATCCTAAACTGTAACAACTCAGGTTGATTTGACTGGACTGAATTATGTAAGTCATCATAAAGTATCATAGTGGGAAGAACATTATAGATTCTTTTGCTTCTCAATACTCACTGATTGGTAGAATCAGATAGCAGTTGATCCTCTTAAATGATTTTATCTAATCCAAGAATTATATTTTATGGGAGAAATGCAGAGATACTGAGCAAATTATCAAAAGTTTCACAGCTGAATAATGGCAGAACCAGGACTAGAACAAAGATCACGTATCTCTCAGATCAGTGCCACATTGTCTTCAGTTTATTTATGTGCATTTGGCATCAGTAACTCAAAACAGTTATATGACAGCTAAAGACTCAGCTGACATTTCCATGAATATAGCAATTTGTTAACTACTTTCCTGTTATTTTGGTCATTTTGGACACAGGTTCAAACTGTCAAAATATATGATTGATTTCCTATAAAGCAAGATCACACAGCAATTTGAGGAAGAATCTCTTCAAGAATAATCAATCCATTACCTAACTTTCATTGAGTACTTATCAAACTGTTATAATGCATGTTAATAATGATTTGAAAAGTCATATACTAGTTCTAGTTTTAAGGAAAGGGCTGAAGTGTGATCTATCAGTTGTAGCTTGAAGGAAATATTTGTGGTCAGTATTTTAGTGGGAAATCACTGAGGGCAATAGCATGGAATTACTTTGCCCTGTTAATAGAAAAACACTTAGTTGTATAGAACTGAAAATCCTGTCATGCTGCCTTCTTTGGGCCTCCCTGGTGGCACAGTGGTTAAGAATCTGCCTTCTAATGCAGGGGACATGGATTCGAGCCCTGGGCTAGGAAGATCCCACATGCCGTGGAGCAACTAAGCCCATGCACCACAACTACTGAGCCTGCGCTCTAGAGCCAGTGAGCCACAACTACTTTGCCCAAGTGCCACAACTACTGAAGCCTGCATGCCTAGAGCCCATGCTCTGCAACAAGAGAAGCCACTGCAATGAGAAGACCACACACCGCAACAAAGAGTAGCCCCCACTCGCTGCAACTAGAGAAAGCCCGTGTGCAGCAACAAAGACCCAATGCAGCCAAAAATAAATAAATAATAAAATTTTTTAAAAAGTTAGAGATGAATCCAGCTATAGAGCCTGAATCACAAAGAATTATAGGTTTTGTTCACAAAGAATTATAGGTTTTGTTCACAAAGCTGCTTGGGATTGCATTTACATAGTAACAAGTGATGTGCTGAGGTCAAGAAAGCATCTACTCTTCCTGCACCTTGAAGAGGACAATGTCCTCTTCACGTCCTTGCACCTGTTGGAAATCACTTGGAATCTACTCCCACAACTTTGTTCCAAGCCAGAAATTGGGATTTGCACTTCTAATTCTAAGGCTGAGGTTTGTTTTCAAGACAGTTTACCGTCTCTTTTGGGATTAATCACCTGATATATTTGATACTTGTATTGTTTCCTATCACTCTTTGGGAATAAACCTCTAATCCTTTGATGCTTGCCACTGAGAACTTCATGCAATAATTATATTTCTATTTAATGTTATTGTCCTTTATGCTGCCTGGCACAGAACTTCCTTTCAATTACTCCCTGTTTCAGCTACAGGAGTCTTAACTAGTGCATTGTCTTCAGGATAAATTGTGAAATCATTGACCTTAGGGTGAATGTCTCTGCATGAGTGGTGTGTGGGTAGGGATGTGTATCCTACCTGCCTATGCTGAGACATTGTTGTGATCACATAAACATCTAGCTGTAGCCATGTCCCAGGAGCTAGAGGTTGCCAACCAGAAGGCTGGGACTGTTGCACTTGAGGCAACTTCTGCAGGTTTCCTCAGCCTTCCTAAATCCTTCCCTTCTAATACATTAGGAGATTTCAGAAATTCTCTTCCAGCTATCAGGACCATTTTCAATCTTGGAAATGGACTGGCTTAAACTATTTCTTCCCCTTTCCTCCAGTATGGGGAAAACCAATTTGAAATCACAAAGAAAATGATGTTTTTTTTTTTAATTGGAGTATAGTTGATTTACAATGTTGTGTTAGTTTCATGTGTACAGCAAAGTGATTCAGTTATACATAGACATATATTCATTCTTTTCTAGATTGTTTTCCCCTATAGGTTATCACAGAATATTGAGTAAAGTTCCTGTGCTATATACTAGGTCCTTGTTGGTTACCTATCTTATATATAGTTATGTGCGTATGTTCACCCCAAGCTCCTGATTTATCTCTCTCCCACATGTTTGTCCTTTGGTAACCATAAGTTTGTTTTTGATATCTATAAGTCTGTTTCTGTTTTGTAAATAAGTTCATTTGTATAAATTTTAAAAAATTAGATTTCACATATGAGTGATATCATACCAAAGAAAACATAAGCAATAGTATGAATTTCTGCTTTCCTGGCCACATAAGAAGTGGAAATTCACTGGTCATACCCTCTTGCTCCATCCACTTTGCTGGAATCAAATAACCTCAGGTTTCTTCTAAGAGCACGTCAAATGTTGGGACATCACAGGGGAAGACTTCCATGCACACTGGGAATCAGTCCTCTTACTTAACCTTGGGAGAAACTGTTTTCTCTTTGTCACCATGTGGAGAGATTTCCTATAACTGTATCATTAAAAAAATGGAAGCTATATATCTGGTGCCAGGAAAGTTACCTTGTGCTCCTGCTCAGACATATCAATGTCACCTCTGATGCTGAGGTTTCTCTTTCATCCCAAAGATCAAAATAAGAAAGATCAAGTACACTGTACACAACAGTGCCTATAGGCCAATGTGGAGGGCACTATGGGTGGTGTCAACACTGTCACCATAGCCCAGCCACTAAGACTCCAGCCACACTAATATCATTATGATGGTCACAGTTGTCATCAGAATTGCAGTTGGTGTCTATGCTCTCAGGCTTTTATGGAATTTGCTGGCAAACACTCCTTTAACTTATTCATTTCTTAAAGACCTCTTTGAAACGTGTTAAAGATTTCCCATTGCTCTTAGGAGCAGGATCATTAGTGCTAGACCTTGTCAGTTTTTCTCCTCAGTGCCTCTCCATTACCCAGCAGAGGGCTAAGCCCATGCCAAATGATCGGTACATGTTTTTTGCATTTATGAATTAAATCATCTACTGTAGGACTCTCCTATGTGTCTACGGGACTGGTTACTCTATGAGGTGCAACCCTATATTTAAAATCGTCCTTCTCTTCAGAGTTTGATCCCTTGTTCTCTCTCAGACTTCAACAAGGAGTTTTTCTCAAAACAGTAGGCACACTGGCAGTCTGTCCCTGTAGTTCTCCAGACGTACCTGGGTCTTAATTTGGAAGGATCTCAGGTTTAAGTGGTAACCAGTGATATATTATTGATGTACATGTCTGCTTCCCTCATAACAATCCAAGCTTCTTGAGGTTTTCAATTTCTCTTATTCCTGTGCCCATGTGGCTAAATAAATTAAATGTGTGGTGTGTGGGGGGGTATATGTATGTGTGTGTGTCCATTTGTGTAGCTTCATTCCCACGATAGGTCATGTCCTTGAAGCTTTCTTTACTAAATGCTGAATAAAGTGAGAAATTAGGCCACAGTAATTTGAGACCTTCCCAGGTGGTCCTGTCTCACATGCTATATTCAACATGTCACTCTAGATTTTGTGTAGAAACCCATATTTCATTACTTTATTTAGCTGCTTGGAGGGAGAGGTATATGAAATGAAACATTCTAAACTCAAAACCCATCTTTATACTAGTATATATCTCCATGGGTTTCCACTTATAAGTTGAAATATGAAAAAATCCTACTGTAGAGTTCCAGGCAACCTGGCTTTTAGATGATTGCAGGGACTGTGGTCATGGACCTCAGCCTCACTGATATCATGGAAAGACCTGAGACAGAAGTACAGCTGAAACTGACCTTTAGATTCAACTACATAAAATAAAAGATTTTTTTTTCAATTATTTTCTTTGGCTTCTGTTAGTTTTTATTCTTTCTTTACTTTCTCATTTTTAGTTTTCTCTTTCACCCTCACAAACAAGAGTCTACAACTGCAGAATACTTATTTTGGACAAACCCTATTGGATGCTTTTTAAATAAAGAAATGGGTGAGAAATGGTGAACCCTTAACATCAAGAAGCTTATAATAAAAATGTGTGTGCATGCATGTGTGTGTGTGTGTGTGTGTGTGTGTGTGTGTGTGTGTTGCTGTGGGGTGGGGCATGAAGAAAGAAAGGAAACCACTGAATAAAGAAAAGTAATTGTAGTCCAGTAGCAGGAAGTTTCTATTGGGGAATTATGCAACTAGCTTACAGAATACAGGAAGCTTTGTGCCTAATAGAATGAGAAAGTAGGACTAGAAAGGTTTCCTCACTGGTTTCCCTGCCTCCTATTTCATCCCTGTTTAGGCTCTTTTCTCTGTTTTCAGAACATTATTTCTTAAATTCATTTCTCATTTCATCACTTTCTTGATCAATGAGTTTCAGGATAAAGTCCCTAGCTCAAAGTAATCTTGTTTCTCCTCTCTCTCTAACTCCTGTTTTCAAATGTGGCTGTAGCCTTTCAATCATGGTCCCTAACTCCCACTTAACTCTTTCATAGATAGCATTTATACATGCCGTTTTCCTGCCTGGAGTGCCCTCTAATTTTTATCCGTTGCTAACGTCTACTAATTTTTAAATTATCATTGGAGGTGAAAAATACACTTTGCTTATTCTCCTTCATGAGAAAACTGGTTAGCTGTTTCTTTCCTGTATTCCTATAACTCAGCATATTTAAATTTTCACTGATTATCAAGGACTTGTATGAGCTATAGCAAATGACTATTTAATATTTTTAAACTAAGTTATTATTATTCACTTTATTATTGCTTTACTTTTAAAGACTAGCCACCATTAACTGAGCTCCTGCTATGTGTAAGTAAGAGAGAAAATATAGCAGTCTACACTGTAACTTGCAGTTATAAGGGCTGGGAATTTCACATATGAATTTTGAAGAGCCTTTATTAAGCTATATTTTTTGGTTTGATTTACTTTCAAGCACTCTCCTTAATTGGCTAGGGTAACCTATTTCATTTAAGATCTAACACCCGGGGGCTGGAGGGAGGGAGAAGGGGAGAGCTAGGAGTAGAAAAGTACTGAATACTGTGTCAGAGTGGGAAAAAAGATCATCAAAGTTTCTCCACCACTCCTACCCCCACCTCCCTGTAGGAAGACCTCAGCTGAGATACCAGAGGAAGGCCTGTGAACTTAGGTGCATGGGCTAGGAATGTAAAGATGCATAAAAACATGACCAACCCGAGAGGCTTGAGTCCTTGGCTGCCACTCCCTTTAGAGACTAATACACTGGCTGTGAACCAAATCTGGTGATGGGAGGCCAGCTTTCCTCTGTGAGACCTGCCAGGTAAAGTCTTTGTAATTGCCTATGGTTTGGCCTGAAATATCATACATAGTTTTTTTTTTTATTTTGTGGGGGGGGTGGTTTAAATTTGGCATTGACATATATACACTACCAAATGTAAAATAGATAACTAGTGGGAAGCAGCTGCATAGCACAGGGAGATCAGCTCTGTGATTTGTGACCACCTAGAGGGGTGGGATAGGGAGGGTGGGAGGGAGGAACAAAGAGGGAGGGGATAAGGGGATATATGTATATATATATAGCTGATTCACTTTGTTATATATATAGCAGAAACTAACACAACATTGTAAAGCAATTATACTCCAATAAAGATGTTAACAAAAAAGTTTAAACCCATACATAGTTTTTAAACCAGGAGTTTTATTACTCTACTCTTTATTGAGTTATTTCCAAGCACTCCTTTTGGGCAACATGCTAATGTTGGCTTCAGGAAAGACTAAGCAGTAATTGGCTCATATCTCTTCTATCTTTTCTACAATAATGCAGCTTTCTCTTCTTGTGCTGCCACTAGTGCAGGTAGCCAACAATAGTCTTTCATATGTATCCTCTTTCAATGATGGGGTCTTCAGGATTTCATAGCTCAAGGTCTAGGGTGGTCCCACTGAAGCCTTTCACCTTTACCTTAATGTAAGAGGGAAGCATCCATTCCCATTCCCCATAAGAGGGGATATTATGTCACAGTACTGCAAATTTTCCAAAGAAATTCTTGCTCTGAGTTTCTTTATCTTCAACAATTCTATAACTATGAAATGCATATAGGTCTAAGTGCTATCAAAACCCAGTTTTTGGTCATCTTCTTTGCAAGTCCTACATAGTACGTAAGGTCCATATTTTTAAATATTGCCATGTTATTTTATGTTCATCCTGACACATAAGGGTAGTACGAAAGACCCCAAATAGCCAAAACAATCTTGAAAAAGAAGAACAGAACTGGAAATCACACTCCCTGACTTCAGACTATGTTCATCCTTTTGGGAAGCTGACTAAAACTGAAATAAAGTATAAGATTCCCATTATACTTAAATCACTTCTGAGAAGGAAATAATGTAATTATTCATTCTTGATTTTATAGTTGAAAAAAATAAGGACCAAAGAAGTGCAATAATGTTTGAATCATTATTACACATATTATCAGGATGCTGGAAAATTATTTATAATTAATTCTAGCAGTCATCCCCATACAAGTTTAACTAACAATATAATTTGGGGGAGAACAAATAAGGACTTTGAGCCTCAGGTTTTTCATTTTTAACCTAATTTTCTTTTAAGATTAAATAAAATAATGGAAGTAAATTTGCTAGCATGGGGCTGATCCATTGTGTGTCCAGAAAGTATAAACACTGTCCTTTCCTTACTACTTTTCTTCATGTTCCCTCTCTAAATCCACATATATTTCTAAAAATTTATAATATAACCTTAAAATAAAATAAAAATCACTTAACTTTTTTTTTTCATTTGAAATTAAGATAAATTTTGAGACTCCTTATTCTAATGTAGGTCCTAGGGAAGGAAGAAGATAACCTAGAGGGGGAATTATTGCATCTCAGAGTGAAGAGAGGAGGAAAAATTATACAACAAGTCATGTGTGGGTGAGAGACTAAAAGAGGAAATGAAGGTCTGGGTTGGAGAGACAAATAGAAGTAAAGGAAAAGATCTTCATGTAGCACTGAAAATATAAACTGGTGGAGAGATCAAGGGTCTCAGGCAACTAATGATTAATCTATAAGCATGGCTTGATTTGTAAATAAATAACCTGGAACAACATTAACTTGACCAGATAGAGCTCTGAACACACAGCTGCAGTTAAAAAACTAGAAAATATTAGACAAGACAGCTGAAGAATGACAGTGCCTGGAAGGAGCCAAGTGCATCATTTATTGAGTATATGACTTACATGCACTATAAGCAAATGCCATATCTCAGTAAATGGGAGTAAATTTACCCTATTGGAAGGTCAAGATTATTTTTGGTTTTACAATTCTCACTGCTGGCCTGTTTAGAAAGGATTTTGTAAAAATCACTGCCCACTGGGAAATTTCAGGTTTGTAAAATATCTGGTGATTATCACAGAAGAAAGATGCAATTCCAATGTGAAATTTATTCTGAGCTTGTATCACTCCTGATCTTAAGTTCCTCCCCATATATAATTAGGCACATCAGGAATAGCAAATTATATCTTCCTGCAATGCCAATTTCTCTGTCTTCTTGATCAAATACCTACTATTAGTCACGATAACAGTAAGCCATGCCTGACATCTCTTTTGACACACTCCATAAAATGGCATGCTAGTTCTGATGAGGCTGTATTTCCTGATATTCCTCATACTTTTTCCTGTTTCAATCAGAGATGTTATTTCATCAGTGATGGTGGGACCAGTGGACTCAAGTGCTGATTCAAGGATCAATTATTGGTTTAACTTGGAATCAGGCATGCTTGTACATATGGATGAAGTATGGGGGAGAAATAAATTTGTACTTGATTTGAAAAGGCTCTGTATCATCATTGGACAATGCTGCAGAGAATTGGCTTGGGTCCGAACTGATTTCAAGTCACAGTATCCCCAGAGTCAACTCAGAGGTGGATCTTTAGGACTGAGGGTTCTGCTTTGAGAAGCCAGGTTCCAAAGCTCTGATATGGATATCTGAAATAAAAATCTCAATGTATTTTCTTAATAGAAGAATAGAAAGAAGCACAAACTAAGAGATAGAATGATAGAAATTACTCAATTTGAAAAACAGAGTGAAAAATAGACTGCAAAACTAAGAGACTCAGGGACTTGTGGGACTGTAACAAAAATGTAGTAATATTTGTGTCATCAAGATTTCAAAAAAAGAGGGGTGAAAAAGCAGGGTTGGAAAAGGATTCAAAGAAATTATGGTTGAAATTTCCCCAAATTTGGCTAGTCGTAAATGTACAGATTCAAAAATTGAGTGAATTTCCAAAGAAGAGAAACTAAGGAAATTCATATCAAGTCACCTTATAGTCAAACTTTTACAAACTAAAGAAAAATCTTGATTAAGTGTTAGAAAGACATCTTACTTATAGGAAAAAAAGATTTGAATGACAGTAGATTTTCCACCAGAGACCATGAAGACTAGAAGGAATTGGCAAAACATATTTCACATGCTGAAAGAAAAAAAAAAATCTGTCAACCAGAATTCTGTATCCAGCAAAAGTAACATTCAGGAAGAGGGGAAAATCAAGATATTATCAGAAGAAGGAAAACTAAGGAAATTAGTTGTCAGCAGGACTACCATGAAAGAATGGCTAAAGGAAGTTATCTAGACTGGAAGAAAGAAAAAAGAAATCTTGGAACTTCAGAAAGGAATAAGAAACATGATAAACAAAAATATGGATAAATATAATGGACTGTTTTTTGCATTTGAGTTTTCTAATTTATATTTGATGATGAAGGAAAAATATAACACTGCTGGATATGGTTGTAAATATAAAAAGAGGAAATATTAAACACAATTTAATTATAAACAAGGCATGGTAAATGGATGTAAAAGGGTGTAAGATTTTTCCACTTCACTTGAACTGTTAAAATAATGACATGAGTAGACTTGGATAAGCTATGTATATATAATATAAGCTTAAGCAACTGCTAAAACAGCTAAACAAAACATTAGATGTAAATTGAAATGGAATTCTAAAATACGTCAACAAACTCATATGAAGGAACTAAAGAGACAAAAAAGAGTAAATATTTTAATAAACCAGGAAGAACAAAGGGAAAACAAAAAATAAAATGGCAGATTTAAATTGTAACCTATCAATAATTGCATTATTGATGCAAGTGGTGTAAATACAGCAATTAAAACACAGAGATTAAAAGTGAGGATTGAAAAAAATGGCCCACCCATAAGATGTCTTGATGTCAACAAGAAGCTCACTTCAAATATAATGATATAGGCAGGTTGAAAATAAAAATATGTCTGTTAATTTCCTAGGACTGCTATACCAAAGTACCAAAAATTAACTGGATTGAAACAGCAGAAATTTATTGATTTATCATTTTGGAGGCCAAAAATCTGAAATCAAGGTGTTAGCAGGGCTGTTCTTCCTCTAAAATCTCTAGAGAAGCATCCTCTTTTGCTTCATCCAGCTTCTAGTGGCTCCAGGTGTTCCTTGGTTTGAGGACATATCTCCAATCTCTGCCCCTGTCTTCACATGTTCTTTTCCTGTGTCCTTCTCTTCTGTTTGTTATGAGGAGACTTGTCATTTGATTTAGGGTACACACAGGTAATCCGGGATTATCTCATCTCAATATGCTTAACTTCATTACATCTGCAAAGATTCTTTTTCCAAATAAAGTCGCATTCAGTTTTCAGGGTATGGGTATATCTTTTGATGACCACTATTCAACCCATTTCAGGATGGAGAAATATATATCATGTCAACATTAACAATAGAAAACAGGAATGGCTATATTTATATCAGCTAAATTAGATTTTAGAGCAAAGATAATTACTGGAAAATACAGGACTACATAAAATGATACAAGAAGTCAATCTCCAAAAAGACATCATTGCCCCTAAATGTGTATGTACTAAACAACATAGCTGCAAAATACATGAAGCAAAAGTAATAAAACCTAAGTGATAAATAGACAAATCCCAATTATATTTGGAGACTTCAACTACTCTCTATCAATTATTGTTGGAAAAACAAAGTGGAAAATAATCAAGAAAGTAGAGTAACTACACAACACCATCATCCAACAATATCTAATCAATATTTATGAAATATTCTACCCAATAACAGCTGAATACACATTCTTTTAAATTATCCAAAGAACATAAACCAAGATGGATTACATCCTGGGCCACAAAACAACACCAACAATTTTATAAGAATTGAAATCACAGAGCATGTTTTCTGGTCAAAATAGAATTATACTAGAATTCAGAAAAAGATAATAAGAAAATCTCCAAACAATTGGAAACTAAACAACACCTTCATAAATAATCCAAGTTTCAAGGGAAATAAAAAATGCATTGAAGTGAATTAAAATACAACCTATTAAATTTTTTGGAACACAGCTAAAGCACTGATCAGAGAAAAATTTATAACAATACATGCATATATTTGATAATAAAAATGTCATTTATCTATATCTAAGCTCCTACCTAAAGAACCTATAAAAAAGGGCAAAATAAAACCTAGACAAGCAGAAAGAAGAAAAGAAGAAAGCAGGAATTATTAAAATTAAAAATAAAACAAAAATGAATGTAAAAAGAACACAATGAATAAATCAATTAAAAATTCTTTAAAATACTTATAAAATTCACAAACCTCTAACAAAACTGACAAAGAGAAAAAGAGAGAAGACACAACTTACCAGTGTCAGGAATGAAACAGGTATCACTACAGATATTGCCACTATTGAAAGGATAAGGAAATATTATGAACAACTTTACTCATATGACATTGACATTCATAGATAGATCTATGGACCAATTCCTTGAAAAACACACACTACCACAATTTACTCCATATGAAATGGATTATTTAAATAGCTCTAAACTATTAAGAGAATGTAACTCAAGTTCAAATACTCTTCCTTAAAAATCTCTTGACTAAAATGGTATCACTTAACAAGTCTTTCAAATGCTAAAAAAAATTCACAGTGTTACACATCTTTTCTAGAAAATTGAAGAGCAGTGAACACTTCTCAATTAATTTAATAAAGCAAATATTATCCTGTTAAAAAATGAGATTAAAACCAAAAATATTGCAGCTCACTAATACCCCTCATGAATATAGGTGTACATATCCTTAAAAAAATATAATCAAATGTAATTAATCAATATACAAATATTTACACACCAACCAAGAGGAGATTATTCCAGGAGTGCAAAGTTACCTCAATATTGGAAAATCAATTAATGTAATCCACCAGAGTAACCATGGTTAACATTAACTCCATTTTAATAGGTTAATGAAGAAAATTTATATGATCAAGTTTATCAAAAAAGAAAAAGCTTTTGATAAAATTTAACATCCACT
Organism: Grampus griseus; assembly: GCF_964374135.1. Taxonomy (NCBI): domain Eukaryota; kingdom Metazoa; phylum Chordata; class Mammalia; order Artiodactyla; family Delphinidae; genus Grampus; species Grampus griseus. The sequence continues at coordinate 72,805,178 of NC_139009.1, read as the reverse complement.
CACAATTTTTAAAAAACTCAGAAAAATAGGAAGAGAGTTACTTTTCAAACTGATAAAGAACATTTCCAAAAAAAGAAAAAAATCCATAACAAGCCTACAGCTAATGGTACATTGAATGATGAAATAGTGAATATTTTCTCCCTAAGATCAGGAAGAAGGCAAGGATGTCCATTCTCACTGCTCTTAATCAACATGGGCTAGAAGTTCTCTTCAGCATAACTAGACAAGAAAAGAAAGTAACAAATATATTTATTAGGAAGGAAGAAATAAATTGTCCCTATTTGTGGATATCATGAATGCCTATGTAGAATACCCCAAGGAATCTACCAAAAAGAATATTCCTCCTAGAACTAAGAAGTGGGCTAAGCAATGTCTAGGATTCAGGATCAACATACAAAAATATAAATCAATTATATTTCTACATACTAGCATAAATACATGAAAACCAAAATTAAAAATACAGCACTGTTTACAATGTCTCAAAAATGATCTATGAAGGTATACATCCAACAAAACATGAACAGGTCATTTATGCTCAAAACTGCAAATGCTGATGAAACAAATCAAATAAAGTGTAAACAAATGGAGAGACATATCTCCATACCTTGATGGAGTTCATGGTTTAGAAGATTCATTACAATAATGATGTTTATTCTCCCAAATTAATGTACAGGTTTGACATAATTCCTATCAATAGTCCAGCAAGACTTTTTTGTGAATATGGACAAGATTATTCTAAAATTTATATAAATAGGAACATGGATTAAAATACCAAAACCAATATTAAAAAAATAATAAAGTGAGAAAAATCAATATACCCTATTTTAAGACTGTGTGATATTGGGAGAAGGGTAGATACATACCTCAATGTAATGAACTTGAGAATGTACAAAGATACCCAGAAATATACCCAGTTGATTTCTGAGAAATATGCAACAGCAATCAACTGAGGAAAGACAGCCTTTTCAACAAATGTTGCTGGAGCAACTGGACAACCATGGGTAAAAACAAAGCAAAACAAAACAAAAACTAATAAGGCCACTTGGAGCTGTCTCACACTTTATACAAAAAAAAAAAAAATAACTCAAGATAAATTATAGATTTAAAATGTAAAACTAAAAAAAACTTATAGAGAAAAACTTATATAAGAGAAAGTCTTTGGAACACAGGGCTGGGTAACAATTTTCAAATGTGACACTAAAAGCACAATCCATAGAGGAAAAAATGGAAAAATTGAACTCCAATCAAGTAAAAAAACACAATTCCCTCTGCAAAAATACATGGTTAGGATGGTAAAAAGACAAACTACAGACTGGGAGCAAATATTTGCAAATCACATATCTGACAAAAGACTAAACTAGAATATACAAAGAACTTTCAAAACTCAACACTAATAAAATAAACAATTCAGGAAATGTGCAAACAGTAGGAAGAAATATTCACTGAAGAGGATGTAAAGATGGGAAATAACTACATAAAAAGTTGTTCAAGATCATAAAGGAAATGTAAATTAAAACCACAATGAGATATCATTATACATGTGTCAGAACAGCTAAAAAAAAAAAAATACTGAGAACCCCAAATCCTGGCAAATATGCAGAGAAATGGATCATTTCTTCCATTACTGGTGGTAATGTAAAATAGCACAGCAACTCTAGAAGACGGTTTGGCAGTTTCTTATAAAACTAAGTATACAGCTAACATATAATGTAACAATCACAAACTTCTGGGCATTTATCCTAGAGAACTGAAAACGTTAACACCTGTATATAAATGTTTATTGCAGCTTTATTTGTAATAACCACAAACTGGAAACAACCCAGATGTCTTTCAACCTATGAATGGTTAAACAAACTGTAGTATATCCATTCCAAGGACTACTACTCAGCAATAAAAAATAACAAATCATTGACACCTACAGCAACCTGAATGAGAATTATGCTGGGTAAAAAAAAAAAAAAAAAGACATTCTCAAAAGGTTACATACTGTATTATTCTACCTAATAACATTAAAAAAAAAAGAAAATGACAGAAATGGAAGCTGGATTATTGGTTGCCATGCATTAAAGAAGGGTTGGGGGCATGAGGAAAATGGGCATGGTTATAAAAGTGCAAGGTGAGTGATCTCGTTGTGAAGGAAATGTTGTGTATCTTGACGGTATCAATGCCAATGCCTTAGTTATGACATTGTATTATAGTTTTGTATGATGGCATCAGATGGGGAAAATTGGACAAAGGGTACATGTGCTCTGTGTGTATTATTTCCTATAACTAGATATGAATCTACAACTTTCTCAAAATAATTTTAATTTTAAAACATGTAATGAGTATGGTCAATTGATCTTTGACAAAAGAGCAAAGACAATACAATAGAGAAATGATAATCTTTTCAACATATGGTACTGGATCAAATTAACATCCACATACAAAAAAAAATGAATCTAGGCACAGACCTTACACCCTTCAAGAATGTTAACTCAAAATGGATTACAGGTCTAAATGTAAAATGCAAAGCTATAAAACTTCTAGAAGACAACTGGAGAAAATCTAGATGAACTTGGGTATGGCAATGACTTTTTAAATATAATATCAAAGGTCTATGAAACATAATTGATAAGCTGGATTTCATTAAAATGAAAAATTTTACTCTATGAAAGACACTGTCATGACAAGCCACATATTGGGAGAAAATGCATAAGACAAATCTGATAAAGGACAGTTATTCAAAATATAGACAGAATTCTTAAAATGCAACAATAAGAAAAAACAACACAATTAAAAACAGGTAAAAGACCTGAACAGACACCTTATCAAAGAATATGTCAGATGGCAAGAAAGCATATGAAATGATGGTTCACATCATATGTCATTAGACAGACACAAAACAACGAGATAACACTACACACCTGTTAGAAAGGCCAGAATCTGGAACACTGACAACACTAAATACTGGCAAGGATGTAGACAAACAGGAACTTATTCATTTCAGGTGGGAATGCAAAATGGTACAGCCACTTTGGAACATGATTGAAACATGATTTCCAGTTTGGAAGTCTCCTACAAAACTAAACTTACTCTTACCAAACACATGACCCACCAATCATGTTCCTTGGTATTTACCCAAATCAACTGAAGATTTATATACTAACAAAAACCTGCACATGAATATTTATAGAAATATTTATAACGTCCAAAATCTGGAAGCAAACCAAGATGTCCTTTAGTATATGAATGAATAAACAAACTGTGCCACATCCAGGCAATGGACTATTATTTAGTGCAAAAAAGAAATAAACTAGCAAGCTGTGAAATGGCATGGAGGAAACTTAAATGAATATTAGTAAAAGAAGCCAATCTGTAAAGTTTACATACTATGATTCCAACTACATGACAGTCTAGAAGAAAAGGAAAAACCATGAAAATAGTAAAAAAAATTAGAGGCTGTCATAGGTTGGGTGGGGGAGAGAAGATTTTGAGCACAGAGACTTTTTAGGGCAGTCAAACTTCTGTATGATACAATAATGATGGATACATGTCATTATACATTTGTCAAAACTCATACAATGTACAACACCCAGAGTGAAGCCTAATGTCAAAACTCTGAGCTCTGGGTGATTATGATGTGTCAATGTAGGCTTATCAGTTATAAAAAATGTTCCACTCTAGTATGGTATGTTCATAGTGGGGTGTCTGTGCATGTGAGTGGACAGGGTATAGGGGAACTCTGTACTTTCTGCTCAATTCTGCTATGAACATGAAACTGCTCTAAAATGTAAAGTCTGTTTGAAAGGGAAAAAGAAGTGAAATGAGCTACTTAACTCTTTTTTTTCCTTTTGTTAAGCTTTTACAAACATTATCAATAATAAGCAACAGTTGATAGCCCAGTTCTAAATTAACTTCATTTTCTGCCAAAGACTATATAATTCCCTCATATTTTAAATTCTCATATTTCTAACTCTTCTACTGTATATTATATTTTTTCTAAGTTAAATCTAATTGGTTGGACAGAATTTAGTCAGCTTTCCCATCATGTGTCTGTGGGTGGTTATAGGGACAATTTTGATATGCATTTCATCAAAAAAAAAATTCAATCTTTGGGCAGTTCTATCTAAATCAAAACCTGCCATTTTAAAAGTCAGGGAATTTTCAATAATTTTGACTTAGGTGTTTTATTTTTTGTTAGCTCAATAATGTGTATACTAAATGTTCCTCGTTCAATATGATTTTTGTACCTTGTTACAATCTATGAAGTGGATAAGGTATTTATTTATATCATATCCTTTCTCACTGCATTTAGCATTGAGTTAATAATTATATGTTGGATATTCTTAAGCAGTGATGATTTTTTTATTATTTTTTTATGTCTTATATGTTTAGCCATTCTTACATCAGATTTCCAAATCATCTCTTCAATCCTAGATGTTTCCTTTAGTTCTCTGTAACATCTGTTCTGTAGACTCCATAAGTATTATCTTAGTTAAATATTGGATACATAATATTCTTTATGTACCTCCTGTCAATATCCTATTCTGCTTTACTTGTCATCACTGAATAGCATCAATGGCTTGTTTTTATTCAAGTATATTGTAAATCCTAATCATTGCATGCATGATATTTTTGTGTGGAAGTGACAATTTGAGTTATTTTAATCAAAAAGTTTCCATTCACAAATAACTTTATTGGACAAATTTTCCCTTCAATAGTAGTTGTGAAACAGATAACAAAATTAACATGTATATACACATATATGTATATATTATATTATGTTATATGGTATAATATTACATATTATAATATAAAATATGTATACTATTGTAATATTATATATATGTATGTGTGTGTGTGTGTATATATATATATATATATATATATATATATATATATATATATATATATATATATATAATAGAAAATCCTGGTACTACAACTTATTTTTCCATTTGAAAACTATTTGGCATAAGGTAAATTATTGCAATTGTTAATTTGGATACTATTGGATTTTACAAAAAACATTTCACACTGTCAAAAGGATGTGAAGAATGCATTCTACAATATGAGACTATATTATTAACCTAAATCATACAGACTAAGATCATTACCCACTATAGTAAAGCACCTTTTAAAATTTTTCTTATCAAATATGCTAATTTCCTGTATGTAATTCTCTTTCTCTCTCAATGGGAATGTCAAAGCTACATTTTTGCTTCTGAGTTGTAAATTTTATGTTAATCATTCTCTTTTAAATTCTTATCATTTTGATAAAAATGGGAGTTCATTTGCTAAAGAATATGAAATTGCACAAATTTTATTTGACATCTTCAGGTTGTATATTAGATAAGAGTATGTTTTTTTTAAGTATTGTTCTTTTTTTTTAAGATTTTTTTTTTTAATGTGGACCATTTTTAAAGTCTTTAATGAATTTGTTACAATATAGCTTATGTTTAATGTTTTGGTTCTTTGGCCATGAGGCATGTGACATCTTAGCTCCCAACCAGGGATTGAACCTGCACCCCCTGCACTGGAAGGCAAAGTCTTAATCACCGGACCACCAGGAAAGTCCCAATGAGAGTATTTTTATTGATCATTTTCACTTTTCACAATTACATTTCAGTAATTGTCTTTTTTTTTTTTTTTTTCCAAAATTTGTTATCTTGCAGTTCTGGATATCCAAAGTCCAAAATCAGTACCACTGGTCTAAAATCAAAGTGTCACCAGGCTGGTTCCTTCAGGCAAACTCTAGGGAAGAATTGCTTACTTACCTTTTCCATTTTCTAGATGCCACCTACCTTCTTTGGCTCATGGTCTCTTCCTAAATTTTCAAAGCCAGCAAAGTAGCATCTGACTTATTTTCCATCATCACATCTCTTTCTCTGAACAAACCCAGGAAAGCTTTTTAAAGATGCATGTAATTAGGTTGAGCCCACCTGGGTAAATCTGGGTAATCTCTCCATCTCAAGATCTCTACCCTTAATCACATCTGCAAAGAACCTTTGGACATATAAGGAAACACATTCACATGTTCCAGGGATTCGGATTCGGATATCTTGGGGACAATTATTCTGTCTCCCACAAAGAAAAAAAGATATTACAGAGGTGTGTCAGGTAATTAATTAATGAAAATGTTACACTATTTTTCTGGATTTTGTGATGTTTGCTAGTTGTCCTTTAATATTTGTAATTTATTGCACTATCTCTTCTCATTCTTTCTCACAAATACATATTCTCTTTGTTACCTAATAATGTATTTGCAACTTTGTATTCTTTTTCTTAAGTCTCCCCCAAGTAATTGAGTCTTAATTCCTTAAATGAGGAATCTGTAATGTCCTGTTCGAGAAGTTGCGTAAAGAGTATGCTCGGTAGAAGGTAGGTCACTTTAGTGGTTTCACATTGTATTGGCTTTCTATTACTGCATAATAGATTACCACGAATTTAGAAACAAAACGGCATGTATTTATTATCTCATAGTTTCTGTGGGTCTGGGATCTGGGCAGGCTTATCTGGACCTTTTTGCTTCAGGGCTTTGCAAGAGACATCAAGAGTTGCAGTTTCACCTCAAAGTACACCTCAAAGTACCCTTGGAGAAGGATCTGCTTCCAAACTCATGGATTTTCCAAGCTCTATGTTCCTTTTCATCGTACAAGTGAGGGATTCAGCTTCTTGTTGACTTTCAACTGGGGCCAACCTCAGTTCTTTGCCACATGGGCGTCTCCACTATGACTAGCAAGGGAAAGAGTCTCCTATCAAGATGAGCTTTATAGTTTTATGTAATAGAATGAAGGAAGTGACATTGTCACCTTTGCTGTGTCCTATTGGCTAGTCTCAGGTCTCAACTGGAAAAAAGAGGAGATTGCACAAGGGCAGGGGATTGTGCGCACCACCTTAGAGCCTGTCCTTCACAGATGATTTCTTTGAAGCTTTTGTATTTCTTTATCCTTTTCAGCCTTTTATCTTTTCAGAGCTACATTTTCTATTTTAAATTCCATCATAACTTCAACTTTTACTAATTTTCAATAATAAATTTATTTTTAAAATGCAATTGTATTTGAATGTATGTTCACTAAAATTAAATTAAAATTGGTATGATATCAACTAAATTAAAATTATATTCATACAGTTTCAATGTTCTTTTTGTTGTAAATTATTGAAAACTATGTATTAAAATTAAAATGTAGTATACAAATTATGTTTAGTAACATCAAAAATTTAAATCAAAATAATTGAAATAGAGCTGTCATTTTAGTTCATTTTTAAGAAAATATAATTGAATTATATTAAATAAAAATGAAATTATAATTATTGTGATATTCAATATATTTATAGATAGTATAAACAATAAATATTTTATCCATGCATTTAACATTTTTACCTACATATTTACAAGGTAAAAGTTAAATGTCAATTGTAGAATAGTGCAGAATGTTCCTTAGCTGTTATGTCCAATTGATGAAAATACTGTACCTTTCAAACCTTGAATTTGACCAGGAAAAGATGTAATAGAATGGACTGTGAGCTAAGAAATTATACTTCTTTATGCAAAATTCTATTGCCTTCATACTGAGAAAAAGGATAGAAAAATTAATTTATTACCAAGAGCTTCCTCTTCTCAAAACTTTTTTCACTTAGACACAATGTCTGTCTCCGGTGTTGGAAATTGAACAGCACAGACCCCTTTATGGCAGTGGGATACAGTTAACTCTGTTTTGATCATGGGTCTTGAGGCAAGAGAGCAGATGTTTTGGGTTTTGGATCATACATTGTTAGTCCTGATTTATCCTTCTGTTCTCGAATAATTTTATTCATTTTAACTTATTAATGACAATACAATTTAATAATTTCATTTATAATTTGTCAATATGTGGGGCCTGGAGTAAAAACCTCTTGCCTGGATATAAGGGTGATACTGACCAAGGCCACCAGGAAAAGATTCTGCAAAGTCACAGACATTTCCTTCTGCTGAAAGGATGAGTTCATAAATTGGGGTGGTCCAGCAATTTTCCCTACAAGTAGACCCATTTCTGGGGAAAACCAAAGAGCTCTGGAAAACAGAGGAATTTACCTTATATGGGCCTTAGTGTTCGCATCTTTTAAAAGCAAATATGATGATATGGTGAAGATATATATTCAACAAGAATACACTGCAGATAAAACAAAAACTTGTAGAATGAAGAGTGATGGTGAATTTGTGATCCCATCAAACTCTGCCAAACTATTGTTCTTGAAAGAAATACAAAAAAGGCTGATATTTCTCTTTGATTACTTCAATTTCCCTTTTCTATGTTATTGCTTTGTTTTCCACATGGCAGGGATCTCAACTTTGTTAGGAGCCACAAGTCTATGAATATTTCAAAAGTTTCTCTTTCATCTTCTACACCAAATCCTATTTTCAGGAAATAAACTGATTAGCAATTTCATCCTCAGGAGACATGAATACAAGAGATTATGATGTTCACCTTTTCAAAGGACTTTGCATTTTCAAAGGCATATCCCTACGCCAAGGAATAAATTTCTAATGTTTGAATTTTGGGATTCAGGGAGTGAGTAGAAAAAGCTTTATTTGGGGAAAGAGAAGGGAAGTTCTTAATCTGCTGAAGTGACTCCTCAGTGCTTTTTCTGATGTTTCTGAACTTTACTTAGTCATAGCTCACTATTAAGCACATTCATCAATCAATACATGACCCTACTCCTTAATGGTGAAACTCTGTTAAGTTTCCATCACAAAATTCATATAGTATTTGAGACTATAAGAGTTTTTTCTCAGGCATCTCTCACAAGAGAAGAGAGAGACTTGTGGGAGGTTGAGGATGTACAGGGTATAATCAGGTACGTTGGTAGCTGCCCACCCTGTAGAAGTCTGAGTCCTTCTGTGCAGAGGCTCTATAATCCCTAGTGTGTTCTGAATTTCAAGTAGTCCTTTCCCGCATGGATTTTTCAGCAGACCTTTGATGCTGGTCTGGTTTATACTCCAGGAGCCAGGCAAGATATAGCATTAAGCAATCAGAGTGCCACTATTCTCTGTTCTGTGCCTTTCCTATAAGAGAAAAATGGCAGAGGCAGGTGAATTGGAAAAGTAAGAAAAAAAAATCTGAAGAACTTTAAGTTACTCTAGAGGACTGTTCCATTCTAATAAGACATTTTTTTTGTCTATTTTCCACTATATTCTATTGTAGCTTTGCCTATTCTCAGGGAATAATCACTCTAGGCCATTGCCATCAGTAACAACCACTGAAGTAGAGTGTAGGAACCACTCAAAGACCCACACAGCAAACTAACACTGGCCCCTTCTTAGGTTTGGACAGTCTACATGTGATTCTGTTGTCTCTTTCAGTTTTTTCCCTTTAGTTAGTCCTTCACAAACATAATGGGAAGGAGAAATGTATACCTTATTTTCTGAAAGATCTGGAAACACAATAAAGCAAAACTTCAAAACTGTGAAAAATCAGACCTGATTTTTTTTAATACAGCAGGCTCTTATCTGTTTTTTGCATATTAGTGTAAGTGTGTCAATTTTTAAAATTAGATGTAGTTTTAATATGTGAGCATGACACTGATGTTACTCTAGGGAAGTCCGTTACATAGCAACAAAATTTTCCCCATAATATTATTCCCCTATCTACCAGTTGATATCTATATTCTATGCCTTGAATCTGATTTGGTACTTATACACACACCTCATAGGCAACTGCTACCTTGACTTCTAACACTGAGATTAGTTTGAATTTTGTATAAATGGAATCATATGTATTTTTAGTGTATGACTTTCTTTATTCAAAATTATGTTTGTTGATTATTCCTTACTGTTGCTTGTAGTTATGAAGTGTTGCTTTATTTACTGTACAGTAATCCATTGTATAAAACTAAAGATGGGTTTTGAAAGAGAGAAAGTGGGAGAAAATTGAGTGTGAGGCCTCCTAGTTCAAGGAAGTGTATGGATGCTTGGTTCTTCTTAGTGGTCTTTACTGAATTCTGGTGTTCGAACATGGAGAGACCTGTCTACTACGTTCGTTTGGAAAGATGCCTACTATTGGCAATCTTGGGAAGTGTGATGTGTCAGGGATGCATGCCACAGCTGGACAAAGGGTCCTCTAACTGGGCTATCTCACATTTCTCTTCTCAGTAATATAAAGCCCACCACTGGAGCATACACCAATATCAATAACTCTGAATTTGGGATTAGCTTCTACTAATGATAGATTTTATCAAGTGAAAGATGAAAAAATCAAAATGGAGGAATCAGACATTTTCTGTTAGTTTATAAAACTAAAATCTACCTGTTAGTACAGAACTATGTACTTCACTAAGTATTTTCATATGCAATATTAGGGCACAGGGGGAAAGAATAGAATGAATGGGAGATTCAGGTCCAGATGGCCTACAGTTAGAACTCACTGAAGCTCACTTAGCCTTGCTTTTGTCAGCTCTGGAATGAGGATACACAGTTCTCTGATCTAATGAAGGGCGAGAGCTCCCACAGTGGTCAATATTATTGCTTCTGCTTGTGTTTACCTGCATGGCAACATTTGGAGACAGGCAGCTTGCATTTTTAATCCATATTTTACTGATATCAACATTGAAACTTAGAGAGGATATTGTCCAAGGCTATTCAGCCTGTAATTGGAAGATCTGAGACTTTGGTTTATAGCTTAGTCTTTTCCTTTCTATCTGCCCAGCCTCCCCTTGATAGAACCCACAGCATCTCCTATTTGAGACAAATAAAGCCTCATGTTAATGGCACAAATTTATTATTATTATCTTTTCTGATTGGGCATAATGCCCTGAAAATTTCTTATTAATCTGGTAAACAAGGCTGTGTAACACAAGATGTCTTAAAGTTCTCTCTCTCCCTTCTCCCTTCCTCTCCTGGACCTTGTTTAAACCTAGGACAACACTTTGGAAAGAGTGCACATGTGCTGTATTATGACCAGTAAGAGTGAGGCTGTATAGCCCTGGTTCCCTGTAGTTGTCTGGAGATCAACACATGCTCCAGGCACCAAACTCCCTCCAGGTGGCAGTGTGCTCCAGGAAAGTCCTGAGATGGGACACATCACAGAAGAAAATGACATTGACTGTGTTTTACTAAATAAGATTTGCTACTTTAAAAATGTTATCAAATGTAGTCTCTGCCCCATCTCTACTGACACAATCATTTTTCTACTGTGGCCGCAGCTTGAGGAGGAAATAATGACCCAGTGTATACAGTGCACAGAACTTCAGCCTGGGAGTCAGACCAAGTCTGGGTAATGGCTCTGCTATTGTCTCTCTGAGTGATTTGAAGTCTGGGTTTATTTGATGCCTTACTCTAACATGTGATGCTAATCTTGAGACCTAGGGCAGTATCTTTAGGTTGGGGAGTTATGTTGGCACCCTTAGTTTGTGTATATGTGAAATAAAGGTGTATATAATATGATACCCAAGGTCAATTACAGATGTTTATATTCTGAGACATGATAATGCACTGATAAAATAGTCCCATATCAATTTACAATTTCAATTAAAACGACATGTTCTAGGAGGGGAATTTGAGATAATCATTTTTAAAATATTGTTATTATATTTTCTTGCTTTCAAAATGTCTGTGATATTAAGAAATGCCATTGTTTATAACAGCTTTCCAGGCAAAAAGTACACTCTTGAAAATAAACAAAATGTATTCTCCAGTTAGCTGGCAGCATTACCTATTTACACAATTAATATGACTTTAGATCTTCACTATCACACCCTAGAATCCAACATTACTTAGCATCTAAGATTTCTTCACATTCAGGTTCAAAACAAACTCACTTTTGATTCTTTGCAAGTTTGAGTGACAACATGAGGACATACAGCCTTTTTAGTTGATTTGTGATGGTGACCATTTTATACCAATACAATTATCAAAATCACTCTTGTAGTAAAATGAAAAGAATTGAAGTTTTATGTCCATTTCTAATTTGAGTAAAATAATAGTTCTTTTTTTCCCCTAAATTGAATTATACATACTGAAAATTAAACAGCTTTTCCTGAGAGGTCACTGGGAACTTTTGACGGATTTTCTATGCCTTTCTAATAGTAATTCACTATGTGAGAATGAGGCATGCCAATCTCTCCAATTTTACAAATGCTTGACTTACCCTGAAAGGTTTGACAGTTATAATAGCCTTTAATTGCAGTGCCTGACACGTGTCAGGAAACACATTTTTATAAATGTCTTAATACATAGCTTGGTGTGTCTAGTCTTCTAAAGTCCTAAGAAGTAATTGCTTTTACTTCATAAGATATTTTGTAAATTAATTATTCTTCCAGTGCTACAGATTTGGTTTCCTTTTATTTTTATTTATTTATTTTTTAAACATCTTTATTGGGGTATAATTGCTTTACAATGGTGTGTTAGTTTCTGCTTTATAACAAAGTGAATCAGTCATACATAAACATATGTTCCCATATGTATTCTGGTTTCCTTTTAAAAAAAAAACTTTCTTGCTACTTTAATTCTATGAGGTTTTTTTTGTTTTGCATTTATAGTATATTTTGTATATTCTATCTGTAGTGTCGCATCTTAGTGTAATTTTTGTAAAATATTTTCAGTGATGATGAAATTCAAATCTAAGTTACAATTCAATTGCATGTATTGACGGCTGTGAAAATAGCTGAACTGAGGCAATAATCTCAGAAGTAGATACCTTTTTAACATGGCACAATTAATACATGCTAAGCACTGAGGCCTACTTTAGCACTTAAATCTTATTTCTAGGGTGGGGAAGATTATTTTGACAGAAACTTAGAGATACATACTGATTCGGTTATAGTTAAAAGATAGGGGAAAGAGTATTTTAAAATCAAAAAACTACATGTATCTATGAATGCGTGCACAAGTGGGACATATTTACTTCTTCTTCTTATTATTATTATTATATTTAAGCAAATAATACTTTAACCGTAACACGGATGCTAATTTTGAATAGGGCAATGTAGAAAGTGCCTGAGAGTTAACAGGGCAGGGATCTCTCCAGACAAAATAGAGATTCAATTTATCTTTGATACATGTATCCTTACTATAAAATCTTTGCCATGACCTCTTCCATGAACTATGCATATTCCTTCTCTAAAAATGTCTTTCACAGATTTCAGGGTTTCACTTTTTAAGTCATGAAATACACAACTACCCAGAAACTCTGTGTAGAACTAGACTTGGAGTCAAATAGATTCAGAACTCAGTAGTTGATTTTGTTTTAATTAGCATACTTCCTTTTAAGCTGGGATTCTTCATACTTGGTTAGTATATATTTTTCATATTTCCAATATGCTGTTTCTTCAGTAAGCACTTATTCTCAATCCTAGAAAAAACTTGTAATAAGCTTAAAAAATTAGGATACATAATTAACAGTTCAAAGGAAAACAAAAACCACAAGGCAAGTTAGATGAAATATACAATATAATGGACCTAAAAAAAGAGGAATTGCCTCATCCTTTATCTTGTAGTCCCTGCCTTCCCAGGTTTAGGCAATGTCTCACCTTCATCTCACAATTTCTGAACTTCTGTTAAATAATTTCAAGATGCCTGAAAGTATTCATACAGTTCACACCTAGCCCCCTTAGCAGGAGAAGAGAAATGGCTGTTTCCAGAGTGATCGATGCCGTGCTGATCAATCCTTCACAAAAAACAGAAGCTAAGGGGAAACTATATAAATCAGGTCTGTTTGTTTTTACTTTTTAGATTACAGTGGAAATAAATGAAGAGCACTCAAATGAGACCAAGCAGAGGGTATTTATTCAGAGCTTGCTATATAACAAGGGAGTCAGCCATCACCACTTGAAATTGGCAGAGATGCAAAGGCCAGCAAAGGAGTGAGAAATCTTTATAGTGAGAAAAGGGAAGACTTCAGGTATGCCCTGATTGGAGGCTGTTGGCATGAGGAAGCTGGAGGCATGTGAACTGTTAGTAGGGTATCCTATGTGATTGGTTTCAAAGTGTGTTTGGATTTCTCCGGTTGGTCCTGAGTTTGAATTATGGGCAAAAATTATGGAAGCTGGTAGTCATTGACCATGCCCTGAGCATTCTGGGTATATTGCTTGCAAAGGTTATAGTAGTTTTGCTTCCTGGGCTGACTGCTGCAGAGGTTATGGGTCAGAATTCTACTGTCATTTGTGCTCTGACCTTTGTCTACTTGTATATTCAGTCTCTCATTCATGTCCATATAATTTAAAACCTGCCAAAAATTTCCCACAATAACTTTGATACTGTATGTGATAAAGGTAAAACAAATAACCCACACACTTTTCAACCAATCTGTTTCAAATTTTCTTTCGGCTGTGTTTGATTTGTCGGGTATAAAGGACTGGAGATTGGAATGCAATTTTATTTATAAGTGATGATAATTAAGATTCAGTAAAATACACAGTTGCACAGTTAACACTCCCATGCTCAACTAAAACACTATATCTGAAACTTTCCTGGAATAATATGCAGTGCATGTTTTTTCTGGTAATCAAAAGAGGATATTTTTAGATAACAGATCCAGTAAAACTGAATAGAGGCATAGGAAGGGACATGGACACTTAGGACTGGGGTGGATCTTAGTGACCTTCTAGATTGGAAGAAGATTAAGTAAAATATTCAAATGATCACAGCCCAGTTAGTAGCAGAGTTGATGTTGGAGTATAATTGCTTTACAATGGTGTGTTAGTTTCTGCTTTACAACAAAATGAATCAGTTATATATATACATATGTTCCCATATCTCTTCCCTCTTGCGTCTCCCTCCCTCCCACCCTCCCTATCCCACCCCTCCAGGCGGTCACAAAGCACCGAGCTGATCTCCCTGTGCCATGCGGCTGCTTCCCACTAGCTATCTACCTTACGTTTGGTAGTGTATATATGTCCATGCCTCTCTCTCACTTTGTCACAGCTTACCCTTCCCCCTCCCATATCCTCAAGTCCATTCTCTAGTAGGTCTGTGTCTTTATTCCTGTCTTACCCCTAGGTTTTCATGATATACTTTTTTTCTTAAATTCCATATATATGTGATAGCATAAAGTAATTGTCTCTCTCTTTCTGACTTACTTCACTCTGTATGACAGACTCTAGGTCTATCCACCTCATTACAAATAGCTCAGTTTTGTTTCCTTTTATGGCTGAGTAATATTCCATTGTATATATGTGCCACATCTTCTTTATCCATTCATCCGACGATGGACACTTAGGTTGTTTCCATCTCCGGGCTTGCGTATTAGTATTACTTTTCATACATCCCTTCAGAAATGGAAAAACTAGTCTTAGCTAGTAAGTTGTGCAAAAAAACACTACAGTTTGTTGATTCCTGGTCTCGTATATTAAATAATTAAAGATCATGTAAGGAGAGCAAAAACAAAGTTTCCAGTTGATTCTTACTCTCCACTCCCAAAATTGAGCACCAGAAAACCCCACTGAAAACAGAAAAGCAAAGCTAAGTTTATTGAACCTACTGCAGTAAGGGAGACACCCACCTTGACGGTTCTTATGTGTCTCTGAAGGGAGAAATGTAGAAGAGGGTATGTATTGGATTAAGGCTTGAGTAGGGTCATATTCACCTAAAATACCAAAAGATAAGTCTTGGAAGGCAGGAAACTGTCTGAGATCAGGTAGAGTTTATAACAAAACAACTTTGAAATTGTAGTATAAGGTGAGAATTATTGACAAGCAAACTGTTATGCTTAATAAGAAATCTGCTTAGTTTGTTCAGTTTTATCTTCCGGTAACAGGTATTTCTTGAAGCAAATAGCTAAGAATTTTTTTCTTTTTTCCTGATTCCAGTATTGTTCAGCAAAACAAGAAAAAACATGGTTTGTTATAGATTTGGTAGCATAAGATAGGTGCATAAGACCATGTTGACTTCAGTTCTCACTACCAAAACATAATTTAGTTATAAAAATTAACTTGAAAATGGTCAAGCCATATATTTATGTCTCCAGTGCCTAACAGTAGTGCCTTGCACCGTGTAGAAAACTGATGAAAAAATACTGACTGTAACTATATGATTTCAATTTTTAATCCAAAAGGATTTAATTAGCTAAAATCAGTGATCATATGTTCCATCACCTTGAACTAAAGGTTTTGTAACTAGTAATAAAGTAGATGGAATTAAATGAGCAGTAGTTAACTTCTTACCTAACAGCATTTCTATTTTAACCTGCAGTTTACTGGGAAAAAATTCTCCTTCTAGTATCCTGGGTCTGTTTTTGTCTAATTATCTCTTCCGTTTTGAGACTGAAGTATTCTAGCTCCACTTGTGATAACATCTGTAAAAGAAACCAATATTCTTTGCAACATACAAAGCTCCCAGTGAAAGAGTTGCTTACAGGTAAGGGCGGGGAGGTATCACTGGTTTAACCTATTCATGTCGCAATCTGAAAGCAGTAAACTCCTAGACACCTTCATTTCCCCAGGTCCCCTTGCAAAGCCCTCAATTTAGAGAGAAAAATCTATTTCTTATATTTCTAAGTGGAAATTCTCAGTTGATTGTACATATACTGTGCGCGGGAGCTGTCAGCAACGCATGTGATAAAATTCCGGGAAAAGTTCTTTATTTCACATGTCATTTGGCTTGGCCTTGAACAAGCTGCACTCTAACAACAGGTAATTGTCTTTTTTTTCTTCTTTTTTGGCTGCCTTTAGTGGTGCATTTTCTCCCTCCTTGCTGCATAAAGCCCCCTCTCTCCACAAACATGCATTCACGCCCACACATTTCTGATGCAGAACAGGACAAATGCAACCCAGGGCATTTTTTTTTTACAGACCAAAGGGCAAAACTGGAGGGAGACGAAATAACTGAAAATAAGTTTAGAATAATCAACATAAAAAACAAAAATTGAGAGTTTGAGACTGAGGACTCCAATGCAAGTTAAGTTTAGGATGAATCATGGACTAGGTCATGCATTAGAGGTTCTTACCTACCGTAGGTTCTTAAGGCAGAAAATATCTTGCTCACATAATTATATAACTCATAATTATATGAATGAATGAACAAATAAATGAGCAGGGAGAAAAACAGGCAGTTTCATGGAAAGTAAGTACTGGCAGATATTAGAGAATTGAAGTTGATCATTAGGGACTAGACAATGCTCTGGACAGTAGATAGGATTTCTCTCACAGATGCTAAATGCAAGGGAAAACCACAGTGAATTGAGCTAGCATTTTCAGGGAGACTTTGATTTTGCATTTCATGGATCATGTCATTTGGGGATACACAGGGTTTCAGCAGGACCCTGGCACCAAATGCCCCAAAATGGAGCAATATTATATAACTGGATAGATTACCTTGTTCCCATCTCTTGTTTAGAGAAATAACAGACGAAAATTTATTCCACGAAATAAGAAATAGTCTTTTAAAAAGAGCTTCAAGAAATTTGTCATTTTGCTCTTCTATAAATTAGTAAAATGATAAACAACTAAAGATTATATAGTATTTACTTTGTGCCAGATTGGATTCCAAAATTTTTATACTTTTTAATTTAGTTAATCAGAATTATACTCATCATTTTGATTCCCATTTTACACATGAGGATACTAAAACACAGTGGTAGATAGTCATAGTCATTTGACTATGTCATGAAATCAAATCCTTGGTAGATCCAGGACTTGATCACAGACAAGATAGCTCCAAAATCCAGGCTCAAATTCACCATAGCCAACTATGATTACCTCATGGGATTGTTATGTGTTTGAATCAAAACAACTTATGTAAAAAAGTTTTAAAATGTTATAACAATTTGAAACAAAAGTGCTTTCCTTTTCAGGTAAAAAATATACAATTGCTAGATGCTTTAGGCAATGGTGATTGCCCTATCGTAGTGTAATGGGCATGGACCCAGGAGCTGGACAACTCATACTCTAATTGGTGCTTTGAAACTAAATTTGCTAGCCAAGTTTCTTGGCTTCTCTGATTCTCAATTTTCTTATCTAGACAATGAAAATAGTGGTAGGTCAGCAGTCTTCATACAAGGGTTGTAAAAACACTTTAAACAGTACATGGGAAAGTGATTTTCAACTGTAAAACATAATCAACATATTTAATATGTTGAATTTGGCTTCCAACAATGACAAACTAGATTATTTTGAAATAACTCACCAACTGACAATGACTAGGAAAGCTGAATTATTAAAAAAAATACTGTTTGAGCTTTAGCAACCCATCAAGGCACTAAGGAAATAAGACATATGGAACCAAGTTCCAATGTAGGAGGGAAGCCTACAGAGGTGGTCAGGTTCTGGTTGGTTTATCTGTATGTTTATTTGCTTTAGTCATTCTTTATCTCCTAAAATGGTATTTGAGGGAGTGAGACACCAGATAGAACCTTAAGTAAAATTACAAAAAATAATTAGAATTCTAGGGCCACCAAAATGGAGAGATTTTAATAAACATTTTGTGATTTTAGTTGGAACCATAAATGTCTACATCCTATGTATTAGTTTCCTATTGCTGATGTTACAGATTACCACAAATTTAGTGGTTTAAAATATAACAAATTTATTATCTTGCTATTTTGGAGGCCAGAAGTCCAAAATGTATCTCACTGGGCTAAAATCAAGGTGTTCCTTTCTGGAGGCTGCAGAGGAGAACCTGTTTTGTTTGTTTGCTTTTTCCAGTTTCTAGCAGTGGCCCACATTCCTCGGTTTGTGGTTCTCTTCCCTCTCCAAAGCCAGTAGTGGTTGGATCAGACTTTTTCCACACTGCGTCACTCTAACACTAGATTCTTCTGGCTTCCTCTTCCACAATAAGAACCCTTGTAATTAGATCAAGCCTACCAAGATAATTCAGGATAATCTCCCTATTTTTTTTTTTAGGCAAAAAAATGAATGTTTATTTAGAATGAGAAATGAAGACACTACAAATAACCAATTTTTATAAAGTTGATAAGTACTTAAAAATCACAATATTTTGAATGTAAATATTTTGTACTTAATAATTTTATAATAATTCCTTTTTTCTACATTTTATTGCTGCATGCTATTGGTACTCTTCATATGACAACTATTTCACAATATTTTCTGTGGAATCTATAGAAAGAAAATATAGTTCAATATTTTTTCTAGCATCGTTGAGGAACATTTTTTTTTTTCTGTTCTTGAAAGTCTCAGCTCATCACTCTGTATTTGACAGCTGTAACTTCTAGATTCTTTCTCAGGAAGTGCTTCCTGTGGAGACAAGGCTTTGGGGAACTTCACTTCATTGATTGCTTCTAGGCATCTGGCAGCCCCTATAGTAGCCGGTTTAGCTTTGCTCTATATTCTCTAATCCATTTCCCTTCATCTGCCCATAGGCAGTCTAACTTCAGCCAAGACTGAGAAGCATCTTATTCATATCCTTCTCCTTGACATCAAGAAGAGAGCTGGAGATGCTACCCTGGGTCCATCAAGGGGCAGCTTTCCACTGTAGGCATGCTTCCTCTGACCCCTGCTCATATGCAGCCCCAGGAGTAATGTTAGGGCTGAGGGATTGACTCCCATGCTGGGGCAGTGCTTCAAGCCTCTGTCTCAGGCCTGGGGCTGCTGCTCCCTCCACATGTTCCCCAAGGAAAACCCCAAGTCTTTAGGTGCCTGGGCAACTGAGGAGCCCTGAAGCTTAGGCTATAGATACTCACATCACAGATTTAAGAGTCAAGTTATGATCAATCTGTTCTATAATCTCCCTATTTTGATGTCTGCTATTTAGCAACCCTAATGCTCCTCTGCAAAGCAAACTAACGTAATCAGTTTCTAGGAATCAGAATACATATATCTTTGGGGACCATTATTCTGTTTACCACCCGCTAGGCTTAATGTGGACTATAATTAGATATGCCCTCCCAGGAAGTAAGTTCAGATGTGGATACAATGAACCTCTGATTGAAGTAAGAAGATTTGGGATTGGGCTAAATGGGCTTCATGTAAGGAGCAAAAGTAAATTTTCTCTGAAGGACAAGAATGATATCTACACCTTCAAGTTTTCTAAAATTTTTAGACTACCTGGCACCCAAGCAAAAGAATGAGGTTTGTGGGAGGATAATACTCGAGAAAGTAACATGTGAAATGTGGGGCAATTAAAACAGATTAGTGTGATATAAGAAATTAATGTTATCATATATCATGTTTAAAATAACTCAGATTAATACATTCAAATATTTAAAAACAGAGACTTAGATGTTATAAAATATTCAAATGACAATTCTATACCTAAAGAATATAATCATTAGAATTAAGAGCTCATCAAATACGTGGTCCAATTATCAATTTTTTAATTGTTAGTTCTAATTCACTTTTTGGGGGGAACTGCTCTGTGACAATTGAGACGAGGTTTATAAATATTTCTCCTTTGCAAGTCAGCATGATGTTAAGCCTTTTGGGTAGAGGATGCAAGATGTTCAGTAGAGAAGGGAATTCCCTCCCTTCCTGGTTTTAGGGCAGTTCGCTTGCCAGATCTCAGCGGAGTGATAATTATTTTATCCACTTCTTGGCCTGTGCACTTTCTCCAGTGCTAGGAGCCAAGCGGACACCTACCTCTTGTTCTAGTATTTAATAACAGCATGATTTTTCTCACTCTTACTTTGGGTAATGGAAATATATCTAGGAGCCTAAGACATTGCAGGCATGAACTCATGCCTAAATTATTGCCCCCACACTCTCTTCTCAGCCCTAGGCATACCCATTCCAGAGGTCACATAGTACTGACATCTAGTGAGCTGGCTGCCTGACTTTCATCCCTCTTGCCACCCTAGTCCAAGCTGACAGAGAATTGTGCTAGATTCCTGCAGAAGGAGACCTCACCAGCTCCCAGCTCCAGCAATGTAGATTGTCCTCACTCCCTCTGCATGCCCATCTGTGGGCATGCACCCTGTGTCCCAGAGAGTTAGGTTGTTTCTGTTTGTTCAGTGATTGTGGAACAACTCTGGCAGGGCAATCAAGTGAAGTCATCCTCTATCTATGGCTTTAGCCATACCAATTTAAGGTCTGCATCTCTTTTCCAAGTTTTCCTTTTCTCTGGGATTCTCTCTGAGCTCTAGGGAATCCTTTACAGTTTTCTTTTCATCTTTATAGTTAGTCTGCTATTATAGCTTAATAATTCTTTATATTAATCACCACCAATTTAAATAAACTGTGTGGTTTCTGTTTCCTGATTAGCCACAGACTGATTCAGTGTACTGAAAAACAGATTAGACATGGCTAGAAAAAGAATTAGTAGCTAGAAGGCAGGTCAGAAAAAAAGTATCCAGTCTAAGACAGAGACATTTTTTTTTTTGAGACAAATGTTTTTAAAAAATGAAAAGAGGGCTTCCCTGGTGTCACAGTGGTTGAGAGTCTGCCTGCCGATGCAGGGGACACGGGTTCGTGCCCCAGTCTGGGAAGATCCCACATGCCGCGGAGTGGCTGGGCCCGTGAGCCATGGCCACTGAGCCTGTGCATCTGGAGCCTGTGCTCCACAACGGGAGAGGCTGTAACAGTGAGAGGCCCGGGTACCACAAAAAAAAAAAAAAAGAAAAGAATTTAAAGGGACTCAGAAGGCAAGAAGAGAGGAAAAGGGCAGAAGAAATATTGGAAATTTTCTAAGGATTTTGTCATACCAAAGAAAGACATCAAGCAAAGATTCAAGAAACATTGTAGAACTCAAACAGAATGAATTTAAAGAAAACCATACCAAGACACACTATTATAATGTTGCAGAAAAATAAAAACAAAGAGAAATTCATAAAAGCGGTCAGAAAAGAATGTCATAATATTTTTGGAGAAGGAAGAAAACTGAAATGATAATTCACAACAGAAAATAAAACAAAAGGAAGCCCAAAGACAATGAACTTTTACCTTTAAAAACTTTTAAAAAACCTCTCAATTTAGAACTCAATATAAAATAAAAATATGTTTAATTTTGAAAGACATTTTCAGCAAAACAAAACCAAAATATTTGTTAGGAAAAGATATAAAGTAAATAAAATAAAATTACCAAAAACTTTTTGAGACAGGAAATATATAATTCTAGGTAGAAAAGAGAGAAGCAGGAATAAGGTAAAGAAGAAACAATTCCAGAAATATGTACACAGACTATTTAAAATAACATAGATAACTAATAAGAACTTACTGTATGGCACAGGGAACTCTACTCAATGTCCTGTAATAACCTATATGGGAAAAGAATCTAAAACAAATGGACATATGTATATATATAACTGATTCATTTTGCTGTGCACCTGAAACTAACACAACAGTGTAAGTCAACTATACTCCAATAAAAATTTAAAAAAAAATAGGTGGAGAGATAGGTATTAAACTAATAGATAGATGGGTAAATAGAGTAGATAGTTAGATAGAATTCAACTGGAAGACAATAATAACATAAAAGGTTGGAGGAAGGCGCAAGAAGTTAAATTGTTCTGAGATTCTTACAATATCTTGTTAGTGGTAAAATTATTTATTCAAAGTAGGTCTCAACAAGTCAAGGGTGCATGATATAAAAGCATGCATAAATAAAAGCTAGCCACAAAACTACCTTAAAACTAAAATAAATGGATAAAAGGGAGAAAAAAATATGGAACTGAATGTCTAAGTAGAAAACAAATAATAAAATGGTAGGTTACAAATATACCAGTAATTATATTAAATATATTCTTAATGCCAGTTAACTGAATTGTAAGGAAGACCAAAAAAAAAAAAAAAAGGAAAGAAGCAGCACAGCTCAACATCAATTTCACTGAGAAAACTTGAAACATCTCAGATACAGTTTGCAACCCTTTCATCAAACAAGATGCCTTCAGTTACAAGAGATAAAGCAGATACACATCATTTCAGCTCAGAGACAGTTCCTCCTCCATTTCTTACTTACTTTTATACTATGCAAGAGACATTTCACAGTCCTTCCAGTGCACCTGGAACTCATCAATAAGAATTTTCACAATGAATAAATCTGATAAGCAGGTAAATTGACTTGGTATGTCACAAGGTTAAGTTTCATCATGTATCTTAACTGACTACATTCCAAGAGAAATGTTCTGAAAAGGCCAAATTCCCAAGTATCTCTAGGTCTGGGATAAAAAGTCAGTCCAGTTTTTAGTTCTTTACCTGTAACATATAAACACTAATCAAAAGAAATCCGTTTTAGTTATACTAATGTCAAGAAAAATAAACTTCATGGCAAAAACTACATTTCATGATGGTAAAAGGGTCAATTTACCAGAACTATATAACATCTCTAAATGTATACATCCAATAACATATATAAAGCAAAATTCATCAGAAATAAGTGGAGAAAGTCAAATCCATGATCATATTGGAATATTTTAATGTCCTACCCCCATACTTAATAGAATAGGCAGAGATAAACAATTACTGATAGCATAGAATATCCAAGCAACAATTTTAAAATTTTGACCTAATTGACATATTTAGAAAAAATGTACCAAATAACTACAGGCTAGATGTTTTTATTAATTGCTCATGGAATAGTTACCCAAACTGATCATATTCTGATCCACAAAGCAAGAAATTGGCTCATATAAATTATGCTCTTTGATCACATGTATTTAAGATGGAAATCAATGCAAAAAAAGAAGCTGTGACAGGGCGGGAGGGTGGCATGGACATATATACACTAACAAGCGTGGAATGGATAGCTAGTGGGAAGCAGCCGCATAGCACAGGGAGATCAGCTCGGTGCTTTGTGACCACCTAGAGGGGTGGGATGGGGGAGTGGGGGGGAGGGAGATGCAAGAGGGAAGAGATATGGGAACATGTGTATATGTATAACTGATTCACTTTGTTGTGAAGCAGAAACTGGAACACCATTGTAAAGCAATTATACTCCAATAAAGATGTAAAAAATAATAATAATAATATTAGAAAATCCTCATGGAAATAAAGAATTAACAGATGGTTGGTAAAATTGTCTCAAAGCTCAAACATACCTGAGAATTTGATTCTTGACCAATCCTTCTTGTAATACTAAACTCAAAAGTTATATACCAGATCCAAGATAAAGTTGAATCCCTTTGATGTTACTATACATTGCAGCAAATACCTCTATCCTCTTGATAAAATTGTTTATTGAGTAACCTTTAAGTGAAGAGTAACTTGTAACTGATGTGATGCAGCTGTAGCAGAGAATGAAAATTAGTCACATAATTTGAAGGGTTCTGTGACTAAAAGGATATAAAAAGTAATGGGATAGGCTTTCAAGTACCTGAAGACCATGATGGCTGACTAGCTACCTGCTTCACAATATTTCTTCCCAAAACAATTTGAAAAAAGGAAAATGAAAAGAAAAGTGAATTTACATCAAATCCATACCTTCTGTGTACTTGAGGACAAAGAATGCCTAAACTTCAAAATAATCATGAATAAATAAGGGAAAGTTCAAATACCTGCCTATGATCATGCCTATTTCTGTCCCATCCTCACTCTGCTGCAGTGTTTGTGGCAAGAAAAGATAAACCAAGAAGAAAACTGGTGAAGACAGAAATAGAAAGCTAGCAAAGTGGTCTAAAGCCTAAGTTTACCTTAAATCTGAAAATACTAAAAAATGGGAAAATCACAGTATGGACTACAGAGATAAGACTTCAAAGTATATGTGACTTAAAGAGCCAGGCACAATTTTGAGGGAGCAATCTCCAAAACACCTTGCTTCTGAGAGAGAATAAAGGCAAAGGGGACAAAAAAAAAGGGGGATTGTGTTCTTTGGCAATTTGTTAGTGAAGAGTTAAAGAAGCAAAGGGGGAAAGTTCAGTTACCTATGAGACAAGAAAACCACAAAACTGGAAGACTCATATCTCTTTCTTCCACCATCAAAATAAGCAAGCAAGCAACAAACAAACAAAAACCACTTAAAGTACCAGGACTTTGTTATACTGACAGAAGAGGGTACCATTAAATTAAGAATCTAGTAAAACACTCTAATACCATAAAATGAGTAAAAGAAAGGTCAATAGGCTCATATAGAGAAAATAAAATATTTTGAAAAACAAAATTTCACATATATCAAGAAAAATATTGGCCCCCAGCCACCAAATGAGAGGATTAGCACTTTCCTAAACTGAAGTGGTCCATGCTCAGCCACACTTGTCCCCTGTAATTACAAACATCCCAATGCAGGGTGGTTTTCAAAATCTGATGCTGTGCCTTGGAGTCAAGAAGGCACCACCATTCCATCATGCATATGACATTTCTTCTACTGTATCCCTTCTGAAAGTTGAATAAACTTGGTACTGAGTGAAGTGTATTACATCTTACAAATTTGATTTTCAATCAGAATCCAAGACCATTGCCACTGGTTAGACAAAGTGTAACTCACAATTTTGGAAATTAAAAAATGCCATTCAAGTAAATAGTGAGTCCAAGAAGAAATCACAATGGAAATTAGAAAATATTTTGAACTGAATCATAATAAACTTATGGCATATCAAAACTTATGCAATGTCCATAAAGTTACATTTGAAGGAAAAGTTATATCCTTACATGCATATATCAGAAAAAAACCTGTAAATCATTTACATAAACACTTATTTCAATAAGTTAGAAAAACAGTATTTAAAGAAAATACAAAGACAGAAATAATAAATATAAAGAAATAAATGAAGTAGAAGACAAAAGTTGGTTATTTGAAAAACAAATAACATTTTTAAGACATCAGTAAATGAAAAGACATATTACAAATATCAGGAAACTACTAGAAGGGGCATCTTTATAAATCATATAGATATTAAAATGATATGAGGATATTTCAAACAATCTTATGCCAGTAAATGTAAGTTAGATTTGGAAGTTGCACTAGGTGAAAAGAGGTATTAAAACTTTGGACTTTACTAAAATTAAGAACTTGTGTTTATCAAACACCATCGAGAGTGTTAGCCCCAATATGGAAAAAGACATTTGCAACAGCTATAACTAACCAAAAAAATTGGTGTGACTCACTTTATTGTAATATTCGCTTTGTTGTGGTGGTCTGGAATTGAACCCGCAATATCTCCAAGGTATGCCTGTAATCAGAGTACCCAGAGGGGAATCTGGGATAAACGTTTTAAAAATAATTTAATGGAGAGCTTCCCTGGTGGCCCAGTGGTTGAGAGTCCACCTGCTGATGCAGGGGACACGGGTTCGTGCCCCGGTCCGGGAAGATCCCACATGCTGCGGAGTGGCTAGGCCCATGAGCCATGGCCGCTGAACCT
This sequence comes from Grampus griseus, assembly GCF_964374135.1. Taxonomy (NCBI): domain Eukaryota; kingdom Metazoa; phylum Chordata; class Mammalia; order Artiodactyla; family Delphinidae; genus Grampus; species Grampus griseus. The sequence goes on along the minus strand of NC_139009.1, from coordinate 72,779,043 downwards.
GCACGTCTGGAGCCTGTGCTCTGCAGCGGGAGAGGCCACAACAGTGAGAGGCCCGTGTACGGCAAAAATAAAAAAATAAAATAAAAAGAAATAATAATTTAATGGAGATAGAAATATAATTTTTTATAATCTAAGAAAGAGAATATTTCATTAACAAAACAACAAGTTTGAAGACTCCAATGGGGGCGGGGCTGTTCCGAAAATCATGTACCTGGAGAATGCAGATGATGAGTAGGACTGAAAGCTCATTGGTTCGACATTTATGAAAGGTTATATAACTATACCTCAAAGTGTCAATTTCAAGGCATCAGGATCAGTAAGTATCTTTGTTTTCCTAATAGTCCATCCTGAACCTATGCTCTATGTTTATGAATTAGTCTAAAATCTTTTAAAACTGTTTCTATTTCTAGTTTGTCTGTGTATTAAAATGGAAACTAGGTTTTATAACATTTGAAAAACAAATGGATCTAGAACTTCCTTGAGAGAATTCACTTATTCCTGACCTTTCAAATTATGAATGAATGAAATTTTCACTTCATCAGCACCACATCAACCCAGTTGGACCAATAACATTAAATGTAGAATGAATAATGAAAGAATTGCTCCCCAAAGTAAAGCAATGAGGAGAATGCATCACCAGTGCTGGGAAATTTATCCAGAATCTCCCTTGGGACTCAACTGACTTTGAAAAACAGGTACATCCCTAAGCATTGATGTTACGTCACAAATTCAGCCCTCTCAATGGCAGTTGTGTGCATCTTCACCCCTGCAACACCAGGAGCCATTCTTAAGAGATGAAAAGACATAGGTATCCTTTTCTGCTAAGGAAAAGAATGTCATCATACAGATGTTTCATCCTTCAAAGAAAGAAACTTCTATCGCATTTTATAGATTTGGTTGTCCAAGAAACTGTCATTTAGATAAAAGACAGACGGTGAAGCTAAAAGAGCTAGAAAAATAATCTTTAGGTGGAGGGAATTGTTTGTTCCTTGAGAAGACATCAAAATAGATACTGCTAACTAGACCACAAAAATAGTTCCCTGCCAGAATAGTACTGCCAGCTTTAAGAAATGTTTATCATATATACAGCACAACCATTGTAGAGGCCTATAAAGAAGCTGAAGACCTTGTAGCCTTAACGATGTTACTCTAAAGGGAAATACAGAGCATACAACACTGGATTCTGAAACAAGAGGTAGTCAAATTAGTAGCAAGGTCTTTATGGTTGAGACTGATATAGTTGTAAGAAAGTACATTAATTTATCCTTAAAAAGTGGTAGTTAAGTAGTTAAGACCTTGGGATATGGGATCAGACAGCGATATGGTTGGTGCCTGGGTAATAGCACCTTTTGCACTTTGCAGAGCTAGCTTCTGGGAAGAAAGTAGGAGTCTTGTAACCAAGAATTTTCCTCCCTTTGGAGGAAGGGATTCTGGAACTTGGATTTGTCAGAAACATACACCCACACACACACGTGTATGTGTGTATACTTATATATTCTATGTAGAAACATTTAGTGGGCCCTGCATGATGATAAAGGCATGTTCTTAGTGGCTGGTGATACAAGGATGAATGAGAGAATAAGCAGTGGTCCCTTTCACACAGGTGTGTACACAAAATGTAACTTTATAATTCACTTACCTGATCTTATCTGATGTATATAACATTGTCCCATTTTACAAATGATGAGAGCAAGGCCAAGAAATAGAGATAGTTAATGGCCAGAGGGGGGGGCTAGGACTGCTTATCAAAATTCAGTGTTCTAAATACTGCTACACAATTAGACAAATCCAATCAGGTTATTGCTGTGCTTAATCCCCCTACAGGGTGGTCTGTTACCATTAGAGTAAATGACAAACTATACAAGAAAGATCAACATGCCCAGGTCCCCGGTAAATACTCCAGCATCCTGTCTGGCCACTTTCCCATCCCTCTCTCATTTACAGGCACACTGGCCTTCAACCAGTACCTCAGATATACAGTCCCTTAGCATCTTGTACTCCTTCATGACACTTGGCCTATTTAGTTTTATTAGTCATTATGAGTAATGATTTATTTACTATCTGATTTCCCAGCTAGGCTGTAAGTTTTGTATTGACAATTCCACCTCTGTGTTGTTTACTTGGTCTATGCCCAGTGCTTTGCTCAGTATCTGGGACATAGAAAGTGCTCCCTATGTTTCTTAAGTCACACACTAACTCCAAATAAGAAAATTATCTTCCTATGACCTTGTACAGTCCCTGGTCCTATGCCATCTTTCTGAGAGCAGGCAAATTACATCCAGCTCCTTTGGTTAACCTGTGTAACTTCTGCCCATTCTTCCAAATACAATTTAAGACACTCTAGGACAGTTATTTCTCCATCTTCCCATCTTCACACATTTGCTGTTAGAATCATACATTCAACACTTGATTACATTCATTATTTTTATAAAAAATATGTATATTTCATGATCATGTTTTCTTTCTCAATGAGATTTAAGATTTTTTTAAAAAGAAATTCTGAAAATATTTTTCTTCTCATGTTTTTTACAGAGCCTCGTGCCTGCTGGGCATCTTCAAATTGATAAATAACAACTTGATGACATTGATTTGGAAGGCACCGCAGAGTAGAGAGCAGTTAGGAGGCAAAGGTTTTTGATAGAGCACGTGGTCTGGAGCTGATCAAAGAGAGGGTTGAGGAAAGACAGCCCTTTTTCTTTTCATTTCTTTTTTAAGAGGCTGCATGTCTAGAGATTGTTATGAACATTTCAAAACATATCTGAGTAAATAACAGAGTAGATATTTGTCTCTCAGGATGCATCTGTGAGAAACGTACTGACAAAGCAATCTGAAAACTAATAAGAAAGTTAAGGTTAATAGGAGACATATTATTTGAGAACTGCAAATACAATATTCACAGAAGTTCTAATTTAACTTCATATAAAAAACCAACACAGAAAGAGAAGCAAAACCCATTGGAATTTAAAATCACTTAAAATCATCTGTGTATTTGGCCTCTTTTATTCAAATATTTTTGGAGTTTTCAAACACTGAATTTAATCAACCCAACAGTACAAAAATTGGCAATCTGACAGAAAGGGAATAATTGAATAGACTTTCTTCTTTCATCATGAATAGAACTTGTGGACTGAGGAAAACTATTTTTTCCCTATTCATTCCATGTCATAAATCTATAGAACTGAACAACTGTGTTCTGAAAATCCCTCTCAGACAGGGAACATGAGGCTCTTAATCTCAAAATCCTGTGTCCCAACCTGTACTGAGATGATAGGTTTCTTTTTTTCTTACTAAACTGTGGGTCCATCAATTTTTTTTTTTTTTTTTGGTATTCCTATTGTTATGTAGTGTCTGGCTTTTAAAAGGCACTTTGTAGAAGTGAAAGGATAGAAGAAGAAATTCAAGAAGATGCTATTGTGAACAATAATATTTCAAAATGATATTTGGCAAAATATGAAAGTCCCTCAGCCACAGTTCAGAAAAATGTATTTTTAAACAGACTTGACTTAAGTAGGAGCAAAGATGGCAAACTCCCTGCTGCAACATATTTCCAGAATCTGCCTTCTAGAGTATCTGACATTTTTCCTGTTTGTTTTAGCTTTGGGTTAAGGCCTTGCTGGCTCCTGTTAAAGTATTATTGTAGGATCTGAGATATGAGTAATCATTGAACCCATATCAGCTATATGAATTAGTGTATCAGATATACCAAGACAAAACTTGTTGAAGGATGAGGACGTAAGCAAGATAAGTTTTGACAAGAGACAAAGGGAATTATGGTTCTGGGCTTATCCTCTTAGAGGAAAAGTTTTATGATCACCTCGAGGTAAAAAAAAATAGTTGTCGAAAGGGAATGAGCAGGATAGGTTTAGGAGAGGTAAAAGTATTTAATTCTCCGTTTTGAAGTGGACCCGCCACAGACAGTTCAGCTCAGTGGTGTGGCTAAGTTTTTAATCCTGATTGGTTTAGATACTCTGCTATAATATGGAAAGGAATTACAGAAATGAAAAAATGTGTCATTGTCACAGAAGTGTCACTGCAGTGACACAGAAATATATTTTTCTCTCCAAGACTTGCAATGAGCTACATTCACACAAAGTTGTCTATGCTGACGAGCTATGTTAGCTACTCAGCACAGTTATTCTACCATCTTTAAATCTGTTTGGGAGCTAAAACCAAGACCGTATGCACAAAGGGTTTCAAGTAGGTGTTAGGGCTAGGCAGAAGCATAGGTTATGTGGATATGACAATGCTTTCTCGCTTCATGAAATAGTGATGAAAGTCTTTTCTTGGTTTTATTTTTTCTCTCAACTCCACTCCCTACCCACCACCCTACATCAAAGTTTACACTATCTTAATACATTCTGTTATTTTTTTCATACAGGTGAATCCATGAATGTTCAACAGTTACACTATGCATCCAACAATTACAAAATGTATTTTCTTAGAAATGTTGGATGGGCATGTTGGGGCCTGGGAAGAGGTGGAGGTGTGTATAAAACACAGAATTCCTTTACTTCTTCCCCAACTATGCCCTCCTGATTTCTGTAAACTGTAAAATGCTATGATACAGAAACACGCACACCTGGAGGGAATGATCTGCCTTGAAGTGGAGAGCTGAGACTTTGTGCTCAGAGCACAAGATATCTGCATCTCTCCTTCTGTTTTCATTCCCAGTCTCTCCTTATCTCACATGAGCTGCTGAAATACCCTTACAGCTGGTCTCCTTGCTTCAAGATGTCCACACTCTCCCTCAGTCCATTTTTCATACCACACCCAAATGATATTTCTCAGTCTGAATTAGGATTATATAATTTCCTTGATTAATACCTTCCAATAGCTCTTTATAACCCTTAGGATGAAATTCAAAAAAACAAGACAGACATATACATCCTTTTCATATTTTTTCTTTTCCTCTGTTTTAGCTTTCTCTTTTATACTATCTAGACAGTCTATGCCACTTGTCATAGGCCATGTATGTCTTAAGCTCTTGAACATGATATATACTAAAAGTGATTGAAGGAGATGAGAAAAATAGATTTAAAAATTTACCTTTCCGTTAGTCTTAGATTTTTATATATTGGTCAGATTCACTTTTAACACTAAATACACCATAATGTGAGTTCCTTGAGGTAAAGTTATGCCATATGGCATTCACTGCTGTATCCTCAGATTCAAACACATTAAGTAAAAGAAAAGAAGTGAATGAGAGAGAGAGAGAGAGAGAGAGAGAGAATGTCTTCTTCGGGATGAAGGGATGAAACTATCTCACGAATGCTTACAGAACAATTGGGCTCCAATGAATTGGATCCTCAGTTAAATAAAAATTAAGGGGAAAACATTTTGATCCAACTCCTACTGCAGAAAATGTGTCCCAAACACCTTATTCTATCTTTCTTCTAGTATGGCGCCCATTGTTCATAATTGAATTTTTCTTAAATAAAGACTTGAATGACACTCTTGGTCAAATGAGTATATACACTCATTTTTTTTTTATGGTTTCATTACTAGAGGAATATGTATTATAGTTGAGTTTAAAGTCAATTGTGTTCCATGAAAAGATGCTCAACTCTGCTAATTATTAGAGAAATGCAAATCAAAACTACAGTGAGGTGGTGCCTCACACCAGTCAGAATGGCCATCATTAAAAAGTCTACAAATAACAAATGCTGGAGAGGGTGTGGAGAAAAGAGGACCCTCCTACACTGTTTTTGGGAATGTAAGTTGATGCAGTCACTATGGAGACCAGTATGGGGTTCCTCAAAAAACTAAAAATAAAGTTGCCATATGATCCAGCAATCCCACTTGGGCATGTATCTGGAGAAAACTCTATTTCAAAAAGATACATGCACCCCATTTTCATTGCAGCACTATTTACAATAGCCAAGACGTGGAAACAACCTAATGCCTGTCAACAGATGAATAGATAAAGAAGATGTGGCACATATATACAATGGAATACTACTCAGCTATAAAAAAGAATGAAATAATACCATTTGCAGCAACATGGATGGAACTAGAAATTATCATACTAAGTGAGGTAAGTCAGAAAGAGAAAGACAAATACCATATAATAGCACTTATCTGGAATCTAAAATATGACACAAATGAACTTATCTACAAAACAGAAACAGACTCACAGAAATAGAGAACATACTTGTGGTTGCCAAGGGGGCGGAGGGTGAGAGAGGGATGGACTGGGAGTTTTGGGGTTAGGTGATACAAACCATTATATACAGAATGGATAAAAAACAATGTCTTATTGTGTAGCACAGGGTACTATATTCAATATCTTTTGATAAGTCATAATGGGAAAGAGCATAAAAAATAATGTATGTATATGCATAACTGAATCACTTTGCTGTACAGCAGAAATTAACACAACATTGTAAATCAACTATATTTCAATAAAAAAATAAAAATAAAGTGGTTCGTGCTCAAAACAGCACAAATAGCATGTGGTTTTCTTTTAAAGTAAATATACTTTTTCTGTGATTAACTCCTACTTATTGAAACCTAAGTTCTGGAGACAAAATAGTGTTCATTAAGAACAATTTAAATTTATTTGCTTAGCTAGTTTTAAGCAGGCAGAATTAAGGAATTGGAGGTCCCATTGATAGCCCTGGCTCTGCTGCTAATTTGCTATAATGGTTGGAAAGCCAAAAAATACTGAGCTTAAGGCTACTACATTATGATAAGAGAAATGAGCTAAATTACTCTAGAAGACGTTTGCACCTAAAATAATAAGCACAAAGTCTTTAATTTCTTGAGTTCTTAATATATCCCAGACACTGTACAAAAGTTGCCTAATTTAAGCCTAACACTTGTCTCTAAAATTGGCACTGTTTTCCTCTTGGAGATAAGGAAAATGAAGTTTGAAGTCAGAGGTTTTCTGTCACTGTGCTTTTAGTAATTCATTAATTTCTTCATGGCTACTAGGTTAAAAACAATGCCAAACAGTTTAATGTTTTAAGTAGTTACAGGTCCACACAACTTAAGTGTTTATGTCCTAAGAACTTAGTAGCTATTTGAAAAAAAGATAAATTGAAAGAAAAATAATATATTGATTTTAGTTTCTTAAATAATGTCAATTAGTTACTAATGGGATGTGTGTGCCTATTACATACTCCCTAACTTCTCAAATCTCAGAATCAGATTGAACTTGCAAATCTCATTTCCTGCTCTCCATTGATATTCAGCAAAGATACATCCTAGAAAGGAATGCAGTGTGATCTAGTATCGAAACTTCGAACTACCTTAAGCTAGTAATTGTCCAGATTCTGAAAGAAGTGGTGGATGACGGTGTTTCTCTAAGAAAATAAAACATCCTGTGGTAACTCTCTCAGTTCACTGTGGAGTCCCAGCACAGTTGGAACTGCAGTTAAGTAACTTGCTCAAGACCACATCAGCAGAAAGCAGTAGAGCTGGGATTCGAACCCAATCCGCTTTGAACCAAAAGCAGAGTTTTGGGCTACAGAACACAATATCTGATGTTCATATGAGGAAGTAAAATGGTGCCAGCCTCACTGGAGAACCATGGCCAACTATGCTGAGGATGACTTTATCGATATTAGCATTTCCAGTAATTAACAACATCAAACTGTGCCTAGTTAATCCTTCTAGCTACTCAAATCTTTATTAAGTGTGGAGTTTATGAGAACATATTTAGTTTTAAAAAAAGGCCCCACTTTGCAGGAGTTTATAGTCTCTAGCTGGGAAAAGAACATGTATATTAAAGTTTAGCGGAAGCAACTCAGCTAGTACTGACAAGCTAAAGATCTTTGTGTTCCTCTTTTAGAAGCATTTTAAAATTCTCAATTGTAATTTTGCTTGCAGGGAAGTAACATTTATGCCCACAATAAAATGTGTGGTTTAATTAAAAATACTGGGCCTCAAACAAACAGCTATTTTGATTTCTCTGGTTGTTTATTTGCAGTTCAGTTGTTATGTTCAGTAGTCCTATGTTGTTTATTTTCTATGAATATTTTTATGATTTTTTTACTATCTCAAGCATTTTATTCATTTTAATGCTACTTGCCTTTCTGAAAACATTTTTTTTTTTTTTTTTGCGGTATGCAGGCCTCTCACTGCTGTGGCCTCTCCTGCTGCGGAGCACAGGCTCTGGACACGCAGGCCCAGCAGCCATGGCTCACAGGCCCAGCTGCTCCGCGGCATGTGGGATCTTCCTGGACCGGGGCACGAACCCACGTCCCCTGCATCGGCAGGCGGACTCCCAACCACTGCGCCACCAGGGAAGCCCCTTGAAAACATTTTTAAGAGACAAAGCAAGTGAAAAATATAATCATTGTATTTCAGAATGTCGTTGCTTTAGTAGATTTGTTCAGCCAAAAGGAGCCATAATAATGAGAAATCCCATGAGATCCAGAAAATTGTTGACCCACTGTCAGTTTGCTGCATAATTTGCTTATAATCAAAATATCTGAATAGTGTTATATTGAAATATGATCATGAATTCAGCTGATTTTATGTTTTTCTGCATCATACAATGGAAAAGTTTAACACAATTTTTTATGATGTAATGGATACTAGTATTTTCTGAGCAACTTTTCTAATACATTCATTTTAAATGAAATTAGTTCATCTAAGTGAAGTAATATCTACTCCTTTACAAATTGATTCTCCATAATATTTAAGTGTGAATTCCCAGCATAATGCACACAGGAGATTTGATAAGAAAGAGCTCCAGCAACCATTACAGAACCTTCAGAATCACTTTTACTTCAAATGCTAACTGAGAATTGCAATCTCAATATTTATTAATATGAAAAGCACATCTCAGTATAGTACCTACTGCTACAGCTTACATTGAAGAATTAAACCTAAGTTGCACAGTGCATACAAGGTCTCAAACTGTCTTTTGTAACTGCATCAATGGATTTAAATGAAGCCATTTATTTGTGTCATTTATATGGTGTTTACTCCACAGTCTAAAATAATAAAACATATTTTTCTGTATCCCAGAAAATATTTTTCTGGTAGCCATTAATAATCTATATAATTTATAAACATTTAAAGTGTCAAAATAAATTATACTTATGAGAAGAGAATGACATTGTGTCAGTGAGTTAGTCAATAAGGGGCCATAGCTGTTGGTGGAATGAAAGTCATTGTTTTGAAATATTTAAAGTGGATGGTACTTTTAGTCAGATAAAGCTATAAGGAAACTTAATTTCAAATATAAAGATCATGGAAGGCCTATAAATGACAGATTGTCTGCAGAAACATACTTAGAGTTGAACAGTAGCTATGAATGCAGATGCACAAGCTGGATCAAGAGTCATCACTCCAACTTCATACAAAACCCACTGAGCACTAAACTGATGACACTTTTTTGACTATTTAGGATTGACCATCTCACATGAGTTATGACTGACTCTAATAATTTATTGGTTTTGTGTTCTTTCACACTCACGTCCCTATTTGCGGGACAAAATTTTCTTTCCCTTTTTTTTCATGTTGTTTTATCTCCTCTTCTCTCCTCTTCTCCCTTCCCTTTCTCTTTCCCCTTCCTCTTCCTTTTTTGTGAAGGCACTGCTGGTGGTGCCGTCCAGGAGCATGATTTTAGCTGAAAACTAATGGTCCTTTCTTATCCATTAATTAAACAAATATTGACCCAGTATATATCACCTGTGATTCAAGATGGCCAGAATGACATGGTACAGCATAAGGGATGAGCCACAGTGGCATGTAGGAATAGAAAACTATTGCAGGATAGCAAAGCAAGAAGAGGTTGTGAAACATGACTGGCGTTACAAATAGCATACTTGTCTTTTGGGCTTAATGGTGCCACCACTACCTCTGATAACTAATATGAAATCCCTACTTTTATTATGTTTATTTCTATGTTATTTGTGAACTTCTTATTTTACTTATATTTCTATTAATGATTTGTTATATTCTGTAAGATTTCTTCCATGTTGGGGATCCAGTTCTACTCAAATGGTCCAGAATTCCAATGGCACTTCCAAATTTTGTTAGGCGGGTCCTATGACTTAAGTCAACCATGAACAATCACAGTTATTAATTGATTCCTGCATTGGCTAAACTGTAGCATCTGACTGGATGCTGTCTTAAAAGAATTATTCTTTCAGAATATTTTCTTCATTGTATCATTGCTAATTGTTTTTTTTATTTATTTCACCATTTAAGTAATTATTCCCTTACTTAGTGAATCTTTTTAAAAATAAAATTGGGAAGCAGTATAATATGGTGGAATAAGTACTCAATAAGGATTGGTGATACCTGAGATTTAGTCTGTATCTGCTTTAAATTAGTGTATAAGTTTATTAGAACTGCCATAATGAAGTACCACAGACTGGGTAATCAACAGAAATTTATTTTCTCACAATTCTAGAGGCTATACGTTTAATCAGGGTTGTGACAGTGTTGGTTTCTTTAGAAGCCTCTCCTTCACTTGTAGATAACCATCTTCTCCCAGGGTCTTTACATGGTCTTCTGTGTGTGTGTGTGTGTGTGTGTGTGTGTGTCCAACTTTCCTCTTATAAGGACATAAGTCATATTGGATTATGGTCCACTATAATGACCTCATTTTAACCTAATTACCTCTTGAAAGAACCTATCACCAAATATAACCACATTCTGAAGGACTGGGAGATTATGGCTTCAATGTATAAATTTTAGAGGGACAAAAATCAGCCCATAGCAGTAAGCTTTGGCAACTATTTTGGCCTCAGTGAGTTTAGTTTTCTTTTCTCCTGTAAAACTGAGTACCAGTTTCTACCTGATTTCACATCCTGACAACTCTGATGATCTATGACTGTATCAGTTATGTATCACATAACATGGGAAAATGCATTGTTGAAAAATAAATTTGATTTTGAATATATGCAACATGTTGACTTCGATGATCATAATAATGGTAATGAAATTGAGAGTTTAAATGCCTTCTGAGTCAATAAAAATAATTATGTATAAAATATATTCATTAAATTATTTGAAAATCAGAAATATATAGCTGATATTTGATTGTGTACATATGGGGTGCAATTCTCTTGATAGTTTGTAATATATTTTCACGTATTTATTTATTTTTGTCACAAATCTCATAAGCTTGGAAGGATAGGCATTGTGTCTGTTCATTTTTACAGATAAGTTGAACAAAATTTAGTGATGTAATATCTAAGAGCTCACACTTAGTAAGCAGCAGAACTAAGACTCAGAGTTAAATGGATGTCAAAATTTGGGCTTTACCTGCCATACTAGGCTAATTCTTTTGGGAAAGTAAAAATAAAATAAAGAAAATTTTGAGCAAACGGTATTGTTTAAGCCCTCAACAAATGTAAATGGAATATCTACCAAAAAGTAAAAGGACTTTAGTTCGAGAAAAGAAATGAGACATCAAATTGATAGAATTGAGAAAAGATGGCATTGCTCACTAAAACAAATATAGAAAAATTATCTGTTTCTCTCAGCTCAGCAGTTAAAAAATTCTCAAAGAAAATTCAGTGTGGAAAATGAGAAAAAAGGAAAAGAACTTGAAATGAGGTGAGGAAATTTAATGTATGAGATTATAAATGAGAACTTTAATATTAACCTAAATTACAAGATAAATGAAAAGACTAAATCAACATATCTAGTTAGCTAAGATTTGCTGCAGGTAGACAAGGAAATCAGACAATCCCAAACTAAATCTCATGCTTATTTTCTAGGGTACAGACAAAATGACTCTAAAATATTATTAAACTTTCTTTAACTGCAAAACTGTTTATCACATTTTGGTTTTATATATGCTGTGAGAAAAATTATTCCCAAAGAAATACCATAATCATTTCATTTCTTATATCAATCTATTATCCATTTAAATACACCAATATTTAACCTTAGAATTGAACAATTAGCAATCATGTTTTATCAAATTATTAACTGCTTTCTTGATTCATGGCACATTCTTTCCTTTGCCTGTGTCCATTCCTTCCTTCCCCTGTCAGTGATGGGTGTTCCAAATGGTTGTACCTTACGTTGGTGCCTGTGTTTGCACTTGCTCCAGAAAAACATACCCTTATTTTTTAAGCAAACTCTCATATAGTGCTTGTTAAATGCTAGACAGTAATCTTAATCTGTATCAATATTAACTCACTACAAATAATAACTCAGGAGTCTTCTTTCTCAGTTATTTTTAATAAAGACTTCAAGATCTCAACATATCAACCCAAGTCCCAAACAGTTGATCCAACTGATTTTCCAGCTTTCCTCCTTCCCCACCAGCATCAGACACAATACTATGGATTGAGTATTTCAGCATTTTGTCATTCCCCAGTAAGTATTAGGTGGTAGGCAGTGTAGTACAGTCAGTAAGTGCACAGCATGTTGGCTTTGGAGAGTTTGAGAGCTCTGCTCTGTCATTTCCAGTGCCGTTGTCCTACTGCCTCTTCATCATGAATTTTCTAATCAAGATGTGAATGCGTACTGTCACAACCCAGACTGTTAGCAAGAAATGAAGGCTGCCTCTGGTGGGGTAAGAAGTAATGAATGGGCATACTCAAAATACAGAAAACATAGTGTCCCAATTTGAAATGGAATGTATGCCAGCAAGGAATCACATTCAAGGTAGTCAGCTAAGGCAGACAGGCAAGATGACTCATCAGGGAGCTGAAATGTGAGAAAATCATGTGAGATCGCTGGACCCTCATCCTCCGATGAGTTCTGCTCTACTCCTTTTCATGTCAGGGTCACCTCCCATTTTCCATATTTCTTCCTTGCCTCCCCCTCTTGAATATTTTGTCTGCTACTTCTCCTATTCCCTTAGCAATCTTTGATACATCTAATTAAATAAGTTAATTTACTAAGTGACATTGGTGATTGATAGTGGCTCAATATCTACTATCCTTCTAGAGTGTACTTTAATACACATACTCAGACACAGGTGCACTTGTTCATATGCCATGTATATGTGAGGGATTGTCATCCCTTTACATGGGCAGGACAAGCAGGCAGGAAGTAAAATCCTTTAGAAAGAAAGGATTGCTTTTCTTCAGGAAGGCTCATATTCTATTGATTGCAACCGAGGGGTGCTTGTCTCATCCCAGTGATTGAACAGTGACTGGAAAGAAGTGGGAGTGATAAAGGAGGGAACAGAGTGCCACTGGGAATGCAATAGACATGGCTGAAACTTTTCCAGCCAAGTAGAGTTTCTGTAGGTGTATTGATTTTTTTTTTCTTTTTGAAATACAATTTGAAAGGCTTCTCTCCATTTCGTGAGTGAGAACGTGTTTAAGCAAGGCTGTGGCAAAGACATGTTTATGGTTGATATTTTATCATTTCCCAGTTTATGGTACTTGTTAGGGGAATATGTTTATATCCTTCCTCGTGCTGGTATTTACCAAGCAAAGATGCCACTTGGAAAGGGTGATGTATTTTTTTGCACCATTATGTTTTGAAAGACTTTCAGGTTACAAGAAGGCTTTGAAATTAGAGGCCATGATTTTAAGATTAATAACAGTAATTACAGGGCTCTGTTATAGCAGAAAAAATATGTAGCTTGCCTGTGAGATTAAATATGAAAGGTCCCTGGTCCAAGGGAATAATAAAAGCTTGTTTTTTTTTTTTTTTTTTTTCTGCAGGGACACCACCAGAATAGTGGTGGTGAGAGTTAAGCTTTTTTTCTGAAGATATGGTGATACTCCGCAACCTGGCCCTGAAGACCAGTTCAGGTCATAATCACTTTTGTTTGATCTTTTTTTTCTGTGACGCCAACACTCACCTGGGAAATTAGGATTGTTTTGAGCCTTTCTCCCCAGCCACATACTTAAAAGTTCACAGTGATTTAAAATGTTCCCTGCAGTAGCAGCAGCTGACAGACCTGCCATCTGGTTAGGCAGCAGTGACAGCGACAGTCATTTCTGTTGATGATGAGTGGCCACAGTTGGACAGAGACTGGAGAGTTTGGGGAAATAAGAACTCTCCCCCAAAAAGTCCTTTAAGCATTTATAATGACAGAAAATGGCAAAGTTAAAAGCAATTCTAATGATTTTCTCCCATTAACTTGACTTTTTAAGGGGCCCTTTGGGAAGTAGAAAGGGAAAAGGTAAGATAAAATAAAAGGAGTTGGAAAAAATATTGGGAAGTGAGCCAGAATGGAGTGGATGAAGAGGCAAAGACATAGGAAAAGATAGGGAAAGAGGTAAAGAATGATGTGGAAGAATAGAAGCATGAAAAATGAGAAAGGGAAAAAGAAAAGGTGAAAGGAAAGGGGAATAAATTGACAGGAAGAAGTGGGGATGGCTAGTAGCACTGATGACAGAAAGAAGAGTAATGAAGAGGGAATACAAAGGAAGGGATAGAGAAAAGTGGCACAGAAATGCGATACCTTTCTCTATTCCATCATCCTTCCTACTCAAAAGAAGGACTTGGAATTCAAGCTCAAATATAGAATCTCAGGGTTGTATCAACCATGCTCTTTAATAAGAAAAGATACATTTAGAAATATGGAAACAGAAAGGCCATGCTTGAAACTGTTCCTCAGGACACACAAGAAAGATAACAATGCCAAGTCTTAAGTATGACAGGGCATCAGGAAGCTCATATTTGGAAGGTCACGTAGGATGCTAAGTGCTGGACAGTATGTGTCCTCAGGAGACCCTAAAGTCCTCCATGGGGGCTTCTGCATGAACATCATCTGGTGAACAGCATCTCCCTACTCTGTCCTCATCCTTGTCATCGATCACCAATTGTAACTTCAATCTCTTTGCCTTCCCCTTGTCACTTTTGTATCTGCAGTAGATTAAATTATGGTTCCCAGCTCCTCACCTTACCTGTATCCAGACGTTTTTTCCACGTGATTTTTCAATTCTTCCCATCAGAGACAGGATATGCACACTTCTACACTTTGACTTTGGGTTTGGCTGCACAACTGCTTTGGACTAATCAGATACGATGCAAACAGTGTCTTCAGATATACTTACATGATTAGATCTTCTCTCTCATGCTTCTGCTATTGCCAGGAGAAAAACATGCCCACGTGTCCTTCAGGTTCTCAAAGAATGAAACATGTAAGGAGCAGACCTGAAGTAAACTGATGCCAGGGAACCAAGCCAAGCAGAGCTCGGCCAAGATCAGCAGAACTACTCCAGCTAAACCACAGTTACATGAGCAGGAGATAATGTTCATTGTTTAAAGACAACAATGACATTTTCGAGTTTTTTGTTTGTTTGTTTGTTTTTGCGGTACGTGGGCTTCTCACTGTTGTGGCCCCTCCCGTTGCGGAGTACAGGCTCCGGACGTGCAGGCTCAGCGGCCATGGCTCACGGGCCCAGCCGCTCTGCTGCATGTGGGATCTTCCCGGACCGGGGCATGAACCCGTGTCGCCTGCATCGGCAGGCGGACTCTCAACCACTGCACCACCAGGGAAGCCCTAGAGTTGGTTTTTACAATATGGTTTCTTTTTTTAAGTTATTTATTTATATTTTTAAATGTTGTCTTGACTTAGTTTTCAGGCCCTGGCTAGAGGCCAGTCAGTTCATCTTCCTTCCCAACAAGGATGGGAAATTCATCTGTAGCCTACTGATTTGTTAATTCACTTGATCATTTGATCATTTTTGATACCTACTGTATACTTGGCAGTAAGTCCCTGTGACAGTAACAGATATATAAGACATGTACAAGGCTATTAAGAACTTCTTATTACAGTAAAAGAGATGAGACATTGTTATAAATAATTATTAGTCAACATATCACAAAGAATCAGCCATGAGAAATCCAATTTTATGAAACCCAGAGTTCTATGGTCAAATTAGTTTATAAAAATACACACCATACTTCTCACTCACCCTTGAAAATTCACAAACTGAAACTCCTCTGAGTAATCTAAGGATCCTATATAACTAGGATCCATTTCATGGGTAGAAAATAAGTGTTTATTGTTTTATGTATTTTTTCCCACATAACCCCTATGACAACTTGTGAGAATATTGTTGCATGGATCAAATTTTGTAAAATATTTCTATAAGTAAAGGTATAAAGTAATAAGCAGCATAGGAGAGCAATCAATAAATTGAAGTGCTATATTCACAGGGTACAGAGAAAGGAAAAAAATCCTTCTTTCTGAGAGAAGGAAATAGAAGATTATGGAAAGAGCCACATTAGAGCAAGTTTTGAAGTGTGACTAAGGACTGCAGAAGTAAAAATTGAAGAGAGAAATGTCTGAATTAAAAGGAGAAAGGTTTAGAAGGTCTGTGTGGTCCAGAATATTGATCTATTATATACAAAAAGGAATTTGATTTATTTTGCCTGACTCTTGAGTAGCAGCAATGAGACAGATTATTTTTTTTATCAAATATGAGGACATTCTAAGGAACAAAATAGAGTGTAAACAAAGTAGGTATAAGGTTTCCCGCCCTTGGAAGTATTTCAGTGGAGGCCAGAAAATGGGATAAACACACATACAGATTTGTGTGTCAAATAATTGGTGAGGTGAATAGACCCCTGAGGATAGTTAACTCAGAATCAGTCTTTAATTCTATGAGTTAACATATTACTCTGTCAGGTTTGTGGAGCTACTGAAGATTTTGATCAGAAGGACTTAAGACACAAACTGTGTTTGGGGAGACTAATCTTGCAGATCTGCATAGGATGCATCAGCAAAAAGCAGTGAAGGGACAAGGAGGCCACTTACAAAGAATCAGGTACAAGCACCAAGATCATGCTCTTTTCCATCAACAAAGATGCCATTCAAATTCCTCCTCCCACCTTCCCACGGAGTAGGGGACTTTCTTTATAGAAATGGGAGGAAAGATGGACTTAATTCATTTGTCTTGTCTTCTGTGAAATTCAAGCTGAGATTTACCATGGGGTATGGTAGTGAAAAGGTGGGTAATAATTTAGACTTTGCAACTGATATAACATTTTAGCCTCACAAAATATTGACATAAAATTATTGATAAAGTTTATCAAGATACTTAAAGGACATTTCTCATTTTGTATACTATTTGGTAATAAAACCACTTATGCAAATATAAAACATTTGTGGAGAAGTCAGAACATTAGTAACATAAAGTATGCCTCAATTCCTGTGAAACTTAATTTCCTTTTTTGAAAAAAAATCCTTGGTAATTATATATCCCTTCAAATAGTACTTATCATTTATTGAATGACTACCAAGTATTAGACACTGTGTATGATGCCTACTATTTATTATTACATTCAAATATTAAGGTAATAACAATGATAAAGGTTTAAAATTAAGCTAAAATTTGGATGGTATTACAAAAAGTAAAGCACGCCTAATGTGGCTGAGAGAGAACTGCAGACCAGTTGCAGAATAAGACTCAGGGCACCATTTTATTAATGGTGCTTAAAAGGATAAAAACTAATTCTAGTCTCTTTGGTAAAAATAGGAGTAAGATACTGCTTTCCCTGCTCTAATGCAGGGAAAGAAGCTTGTACTAAGTTAACCCCTTGTACCAACTTTTGTTACCAGCCAGAGTGTCATTTGTTTACCAGCTATAGGTTGATTGTGCAGTAAGTTTCTTTATATGGTCATTGGTTTAAGAAGTTTCCAGCCAACTCTCTCACCCCCAGCTCTTCAAAGAATAGCTTCTCTGAGCTCTTAGTTGGGGTAGGAGGGATTTTCCATTTCCCTTTAAACCATACTAAACAGAGGGCCAATCATACATATAACCTTATGGTTATTAACTTCCAAATATAGAGAAGAAAACTAACTATTTGTCATATTCTCTACTTGATAACCCCTATTCAACATCTACTGTGTGCCAGGAAGTGCAATTGGGTGTAGCACCCATAGAAATTGGGAAAATCATGGCATCATGTAACTGAGGAATAGTCAGACAAGAAAACTCTCATGTAGTAAAGATTTAGCTGTCATCTAGTCAAACATTTTAATTTTACATATAAAAAGACCCAAGAGCAAAGAAGGCCACTGACTTGTCAAACTCACATGAGATGCCAGTGGTGCAACTGAAATTAAAACCTTAGTCAACTAGCATCTGGACCAGTGCTAACTGAACTCTAAATTTCAAGGTACATATTAACTCATCTCTCTTATCCTTTGCCTTTGCTTTTATTTGAAAGCCTTTGACCTTTCTGTCCCCCACTAAACTGATTCTCATTTATCCTCATGATTTCACTGCCATGTCTCTGATCAGTCCCTTGTGCTCTCTTTTCTCCATCTCATTCAAGCCCTTAGGGTTTCCTGTGGATCCATTAGCTTGATCGCTGTGTTTCACAACCACTTCCAGCTGCTTATTTTCACTCTTGCCAAACTGTAATTGTTCCTGAGTTGATTGCAGATAATACTCCCTCCTCTTTTTGTAGAAGTGAGAATAACATACTTTCAATAATAATTAGCTTCACATTTTTCTTCCTTAGCTATGAAGCCTCTGACACTTACCAGTCCTCTGTGATTATAAACACATAATTTTCACATCTATTACTGTTTCCTTGGATAATGTTTCAGCACTTAAAAACAATCTTACTGTACACATTTCCACTTCCGATTGAGTTCTTTATCCCGGAATTGATGTAACTTCCTTTTTAACCCTAGGAATGTCTGCATGTTCACTCACTACCTTTACCAGGATCACCTGATCTTTCTTCCAGTTTAACCAAGCCTATGGTTCAGTATTGTTTAATAGTCAAGGATGTAATAGAGAATGTGTCAAAACTGAAACCTTTTTTTCAGGATATTTCATAATTATATTCTTTTTCTCTTTACTTTCCACTCACTTTCATGAAGTCTCACTTATCAGACTGCCAATGCAAAGCAATTACTTAATTTCTTCCTTTGAGCCTTCATGCAACACACACCTATTACCAGGAACTCTAGTATTTAGGATGGACATGGAGATAAAAGATATTCCCTGCATTCAAGTTTGTGGGGAAGTCAGACAAGTAAATCAACAGTAACTACAATGTGGTACATGGTATGATGGAATTAAAGACAGAGTGTTATAGTGAAAAGAAAGAAAGATAACAGATCATTGAATCCTTCCTGTGGTGGGAGAATGAAAGTTTTCACAAAGTAATAGATGGTTAAACTGAGTGCTGAGTATTGAAAGAAAAGAAAGAGTAATTGACAGAGAGGGAATATTATTCCTTTTGTGTAAATAAAACATTGTCATTCTCAAAAACATAGGGTCAAGAGTCTAAGGGATAGATTGTAGAGAAAACACACAACACACTCAAAGGAAGTTGGATACATTCTGGGAAATTTTTAAGCATCCCAATTGTACTTGAGATTTCAATGTACCATTTCCTTTTCTTCTCCTTTAAGATTCTTGGTGAAACTCTTCCACAGTGTGAGGACACACTGAGATGTTGGTTGTCTGCAATCCAGAAGAGTGTCTTCACCGGAACACGACTACTATCCTGGCAGGATGATCTTGGACTTCCAGGCTTCAGAACTGATGAAGATGTTCCAATGATGTAGAGCTGAGACATGAACACCTTCCAGATAATTGTTTAAATAATAGCAATACAGGAACCAAGATGGCAGAGTAGAAGGATGTGCTCTCACTCCCTCTTGCAAGAACACCAGAATCACAACTAGCTCCTGGACAATCATCGACAGGAAGACACTGGAACTAACCAAAAAAGATACCCCACATCCAAAGACAAAGGAGAAGCCACAGTGATATGGTAGGAGGGGCATAGTCCAGTAAAATCAAATCCCATAACTGGTGGGTGGGTGACTCACAGACTGGAAAACACTTAGACCACAAAAGGCCACCGACTGGAGTGAAGGTTCTGAGACCAACATCAGGCTTTCCAACCTGGGGGTCCGGCAACGGGAGGAGGAATTCCTAGAGAATCAGATTTTGAAGTCTTGTGGTAACTGATTGCAGGTTTTCCACAGGACTGCGGGAAACAGAGACTCCACTCTTAGAGGGCACAGACAAAGTAGTGTGTGCATTGGGACGCAGGGGAAAGAGCAGTGATCCCATGGGAGACTGAACCAGACCTACCTGCTAGTGTTGGAGATTCTCCTGCAGAGGTGGGGGGTTGGCTCTCTTTCACCGTGGGGACAAGGACACTGGCAGCAGAAGTTCTGGGAAGTAATCCTTGGTGTGAGCCCTCCCAGAGTCTGTCATTAGCCCCACCAAAGAGCCCAGGTAAGCTCCAGTGTTGTGTTGCCTCAGGCCAAACAGGGAGGGAACCCAGCCCCACCCATCAACAGTCAAGTGGATTAAAGTTTTACTGAGCTCTGCCCACCAGAGCAACAGTGAGCTCTACCCACCACCAGTCCCTCCCATCAAGCCTCTTAGATAGCCTCATCCACCAGAGGGCAGACAGCAGAAGCAAGAAGAACTGAAATCCTGCAGCCTGTGGAACAAAATCCACATCCACAGAAAGATAGACAAGATGAAAAGGCAGAGAGCTATATACCAGATGAAGAAACAAGATAAAACCCCAGAAAAACAACTAAATGAAGTGGAGATAGGCAACCTTCCAGAAAAAGAATTCAGAATAATAATAGTGAAGATGATCCAGGACCTCGGAAAAAGAATGGAGGCAAAGATCGAGAAGATGAAAGAAATGTTTAATGAAGACCTAGA
This sequence comes from Grampus griseus, assembly GCF_964374135.1. Classification (NCBI taxonomy): domain Eukaryota; kingdom Metazoa; phylum Chordata; class Mammalia; order Artiodactyla; family Delphinidae; genus Grampus; species Grampus griseus. The sequence continues at coordinate 72,758,500 of NC_139009.1, read as the reverse complement.
AGAATTAAAGAACAAACAAACAGAGATGAACAATACAGTAGCTGAAATGAAAACTACACAAGAAAGAATCAATAGCAGAATACCTGAGGCAGAAGAATGGATAACTGACCTGGAAGACAGAATGGTGGAATTCACTGCATTGGAACAGACTAAAGAAAAAAAGAATGAAAAGAAGTGATGGCAGCCTAAGAGACCTCTGGGACAATGTTAAACGCAACAACAGTCGCATTATAGGGGTCCCAGAAGGAGAAGAGAGAGAGAAAGGACCAGAGAAAATATTTGAAGAGATTATAGTCGAAAACTTCTCTATCATGGGAATGGAAATAGCCACCCAATTCCAGGAAGCACAGTGAGTTCCATACAGGATAAACCCAAGGAGAAACATGCCGAGACACATAGTAAACAAATTGGCAAAAATTAAAGACAAAGAAAAATTATTGAAAGCAGCAAGGGAAAAATGACAAATAACACACAAGGGAACTCCCATAAGGTTAACAGCTGATTTCTCAGCAGAAACTCTACGAGCCATAAAGGAGTGGCATGATATACTTAAAGTGATGAAGGGGAAGAACCTACAACCAAGATTACTCTACCCGGCAAGGGTCTCATTCAGATTCGATGGGGAAATCGAAAGCTTTACAGACAAGCAAAAGCTAAGAGTATTCAGCACCACCAAACCAGCTCTAAAACAAATGCTAAAGGAAATTCTGTAAGTGAGAAACACAAGAGAAGAAAAGGACCTACAAAAACAAACCCAAAACAATTAAGAAAATGGTCATAGGAACATCCGTATCTGTAATTACCTTAAAAGTGAATGGATTAAATGCTCCAACCAAAAGACACAGGCTTGCTGAATGGATAAAAAACAAGACCCATATATACGCTGTCTACAAGAGACCCACTTCAGACTTAGGGACACATACAGACTGAAAGTGAGGGGATGAAAAAGATATTCCATGCAAATGGAAATCAAAAGAAAGCTGGAGCAGCAATACTCATATCAGATAAAATAGACGTTAAAATAAAGAATGTTACAAGAGACAAGGAAGAACACTACATAATGATCAAGGGACCAATCCAAGAAGGAGATATAACAATGATAAATATATATGCACCCAACATAGGAGCACCTCAATACATAAGGCAACTATCAACAGCTATAAAAGAGGAACTTGATAGTAACACAATAATAGTGAGGGACTTTAACACCTCACACTAATGGACAGATCATCCAAAATGAAAATAAATAAGGAAACAGAAGCTTTAAATGACTCAGTAGACCAGCTAGATTTAATTGATATTCATAGGACATTCCATCCCTAAACAGCAGATTACACTTTCGTCTCAAGTGCACCAGGAACATTCTCGAGGATAGATCACATCTTGGGTCACAAGTCAAGCCTCAGTACATTTAAGAAAATTTAAATCATATCAAGCATCTTTTCTGACCACAACACTATGAGATCAGAAATTAATTACAGGGAAAAAAAAACGTAAAAACACAAACACATGAAGGCTAAAGAATACGTTACTAAATAACCAAGAGATCACTGAAGAAATCAAAGAGAAAATTAAAAAATACCTAGAGACAAATGACAATGAAAACACGATGATCCAAAACTTATGGGATGCAGCAAAAGCAGTTCTAAAAGGGAAGCTTATAGCTATATAAGCCTACCTCAAGAAACAAGAAAAATCTCAAGTAAACAATCGAACATTACACCTAAAGCAACTAGAGAAAGAAGAATAAACAAAACCCAATGTTAGCAGAAGGAAAGAAATCATAAAGATCAGAGCAGAAATAAATGAAATAGAAACAAAGAAAACAATAGCAAAGATCAATAAAACTAAAAGCTGGTTCTTTGAGAAGATAAACAAAATTGATAAATCATTACTCAGACTCATCAAGTAAAAGAGGGAGAGGGCTCAAATCAATAAAATTAGAAATGAAAAAGGAGAAGTTAAAACAGACACCACAGAAATACAAAGCATCCTTAGAGACTACTACAAAAAACTCTATGCCAATAAAATGGACAACCTGGAAGAAATGGATAAATTCTTAGAACGGTATAATCTTCCAAAATGGAACAAGGAAGAAACAGAAAATATGAACAGACCAATCACAAGTAATAAAATTGAAACTGTGATTAAAAGTCATCTAACAAAGAAAAGTCCAGGACCAAATGTCTTCACAGGTGAATTCTATCAAACATTTAGAGAAGAGCTAACACCCATCCTTCTCAAACTCTTCTAAAAATTTGCAGAGGAAGGAACACTCCCAAACTCATTCTGTGAGGCCACAATCACCCTGATACCAAAACCAGACAAATTTACTACAAAAAAAGAAAATGATTGACCAATATCACTGATGAATATAGATGCAAAAATCCTCGACAAAATGTTAGCAAACAGAATCCAACAACACATTAAAAGGATCATACATCACGATCAAGTGGGATTTATCCCAGGGATGCAAGGATTCTTTAATATATGCAAATCAATCAATGTGATACATGATATTACCAAATTGAAGAATAAAAACATATGATCAACTCAATAGATGCAGAAAAAGCTTTTGACAAAATTCAACACCCATTTATGATAAAAAACTCTCGAGAAAGTGGGCATAGAGGGAACCTACCTCAACATAATAAAGGTCATATACGACAAACGGACAGCAGACATCATTCTCAATGGTGAAAAGCTGACAGCATTTCTTCTAATGAGACAAGGATGCCCACTCTCACCACTATCATTCAACACAGTTTTGGAAGTCCTAGCCACGGCAATCAGAGAAGAAAAAGAAATAAAAGGAATACAAGTTGGAAAAAAAGAAGTAAAACTGTCACTGTTTGCAGATGACATGATACTATACATAGAGAATCCTAAAAATGTCACCAGAAAACTACTAGAGCTAATCAATGAATTTGGTAAAGTTGCAGAATACAAAATTATCCTGCAAGAAATCTCTTGCATTCCTGTACACTAATCATGAAAAATCTGAAAGAAAAATTAGGGAAACCCTCCCATTTACCATTGCAACAAAAAAGAATAAAATACTTAGGAATAAACCTACCTAAGGAGACAAAAGACCTGTATGCAGAAAATTATAAGACACTGATGAAAGAAATTAAAGATGATACCAACAGATGGAGAAATATACCATGTTCTTGGATTGGAAGATTCAATATTGTGAAAATGACTATACTACTCAAAGCAATCTACAGATTCAATGCAATCCCTATCAAATTACCGATGACATTTTTTTACAGAAATAGAAGAAATCATCTTAAAATTTGTATGGAGACACAAAAGACCCCAAATAGCCAAAGCAGTCTTGAGGGGAAAAAAACGGAGCTGGAGGAATCAGAGTCCCTGACTTCAGACTATGCTACAAAGCTACAGTAATCAAGACAATATGGTACTGACACAAAACCAGAAACATAGATCAATGGAACAAGATAGAAAGCCCAGAGATAAACCCACGCACCTATTGTCAACTAATCTATGACCAAGGAGGCAAAGATATACAATGGAGAAAAGACAGTCTCTTCAGTAAGTGGTGCTGGGAAAACTGGACAGCTACATGTAAAAGAATGAAATTAGAACACTCCCTAACACCATATACAAAAATAAACTCAAAATGGATTCGAGACCTAAATGTAAGACTGGACACTATAAAACTCTTAGAGGAAAACATAGGAAGAGCACTCTTTGACATAAATCACAGCAAGATCTTTTTTGATCTACCTCCTAGAGTAATGGAAATAAAAACAAAAATAAACAAATGGGACCTAATGAAATTTCAAAGCTATTGCACAGCAAAGGAAACCATAAACAAGACGAAAAGACAACCGCAGAATGGGAGAAAATATTTGTGAATGAATCAACGGACAAAGGATTAATCTCCAAAATATGTAAGCAGCTCATGCAGGTCAACATTAAGAAACAAACAACCCAATCCAAAAATGGGCAGAAGACCTAAATAGACATTTCTCCAAAGAAGACATACAGATGGCCAAGAAGCACATGAAAAGCTGCTCAACATCACTAATTATTAGAGAAATGCAAATCAAACCTACAATGAGGTATCACCTCATACCAGTTAGAATGTGTATCATCAGAAAATCTACAAACAACAAATTCTGGAGAGGGTATGGAGAAAAGGGAACTCTCTTGTACTGTTGGGGGGAACGTAAATTGATACAGCCACTATGGAAAACAGTATGTAGGTTCCTTAAAAAACTAAAAATAGATTTATCATATGACAAAGCAATCCCACTACTGGGCATATACCCAGAGAAAACCATAATTCAGAAAGACAGATGCGGGCTTCCCTGGTGGCACAGTAGTTGAGAGTCCACCTGCCGATGCAGGGGACACGGGTTTGTGCCCCGGTCTGGGAAGATCCCACATGCTGCAGAGTGGCTGGGCCCGTGAGCCATGGCCGCTGAGCCTGCATGTCCGGAGCCTGTGCTCCACAACAGGAGAGACCACAACAGTGAGAGGCCCGCGTACTGCAAAAAAAAAAAAAAAAAGGACACATGCACCCCAATGTTTATTGCAGCACTATTTACAATAGCCAGGTCATGGAAGCAACCTAAATGCCCATCGACCGATGAATGGACAAAGAAGTTGTGGTACATATATACAATGCAATATTAATCAGCCATAAAAAGGAATTAAATTGAGTCATTTGTTGAGACGTGGATTGATCTAGAGACTGCCATACAGAGTGAAGTAAGTCAAAAAGAGAAAAACAAATATCATATATTAACATGTGTATGTGGAACCTAGAAAAATGGTACAGATGAGTCGGTTTGCAGGGCAGAAGTTGAGACACAGATGTAGAGAACAGACATATGGACACCAAGGGGGAAAACTGCAATGGGGTGGGGATGATGGTGTGCTGAATTGGGCAACTGGGATTGACATGTATACACTGATGTGTATAAAATTGATGACTAATAAGAACCTGCAGTATAAACAAACAAACAAACAAACAAAAGAACTAAACTTTCACTGGGTTATTTTTATGGAAATATGTTAATATAAATGTTTCAGAAATTACATGAAATTTCTAAAAATCTTATATGTTCTAGTATAATGTTATAAGTCATAATTCTAGTTATTACTTTAAAATGTATATCTCAGAAATAACTAAATTTCCTTGTCAATTGCATTATTATGACCTATCATCAAATCTTAACCATGGTCATTTTTAAGTCTTTTGTCATTTATAGGCAGTTCTGGGTGTGCTCTTATGCTTTTGCAAATATTTTCCTATAAGAGGGTTTCATCTTCAAGGAATTCATGGAAAAGACTGTGACAAGTACAGGTTTCTGTTAATTGACTGTGCTGCTGAACTGAATGAATAAGCATTTTCAGAACTCTAATGAAAAACTGATGAACTGGTAAAAGTGCTAACAAAAGATCAAGATAAAAAAAAAGAATTAATTACATGGGACTGAGTGAACTGATGAGGGTGATTGTAATTTTTGTGACTTTCTGTTTGAATTAACCCCCCCCCCAAAAAAAAGATTATTGGTGAAGAATTAAATTTTGTAATATTTTAAGCATTTTATTTGATACAAAAACTTAGAGGAGGTTAGAGAAGTTAATAAAACATATTTAAGAGTATTTTGTTTTACGGGTAAGAGGGAATCACTGAAGATATTCGAGAAAGACAATTGTTATATTGATGAAAGGTATACTTAGTGAAGTTATTCTGGCAAGGATATTAGGATACAATTTCACAACAGCAACAGTTTGGAGAAAGTGGTAATAGTTTGTTGGTGAGACAAGCCAAGACTAACATTTTAACAAGATTAAAAGTCAAAACCTAAATCAGAGAGGCAATTTAAGTAACAGATCAGGATGGCCAATTGAATGAAAATAAAAGATCATTCTGAATTATTAAATATGAGTGAATTCAGAAAATGTTAGTGTTATTCCCTAGTGCTCAATAATATTTTGTTTGTGAATTGGAACATCTAGATATGATATGAAATTAAATACAAACTTTAAAATGCACACAGTGGCCTCACCAACCAAATTGAAAAACCAAATTTATAAATGGAGAAGGGGTGTCCTGAAACTGTCTTGGGAATTTGGGAAAGATGCTTTCCACATACAAGATTTTTGGAAAATTTTCTGTTAAATATAATATTAATAGGTAACTATTGAAAGAAGATACCAAGAGTTGACATTGACATAAAATATGACCAGGAATTAAAGTGAAGTGTCCATTTTGGTGCACTCCTCTTCAAAATTGGGGGAAGAAATGGAAATATAAGCAGGAAAGAGCAACGACAGTTCCCAGCACTCGGACATGTCTATGCGGCAACAGCTTAGCAACATTAGAAAGTAATAGCATTGGAAAAACTGAGATTTCCATTGGTGAGTGAAAGAAGTAAAGACCAGTCAGTGTACCTGGAAATATTCACTAAACAGGTGGGCAGCATCAGTGGGAATCTCTTGGCATTGCCAAAATGTGTCTAAGAGATAGATTGTAGGGGATTGTTCCATTCCTCTGGCATGGAACAGAGGCCAAATTAAAAGGATATTTGGCCTCTAGTGAAGTTCTTTTATCAAAAATAGGTAAGACACTACAGTGGAAAGAGTATTATTTCTAGCATTTACCAAGGACCTGCCTGTCTCCTAACTTCCGTTAGGCTACTGGATCACTGAATTGTTTATTTAAATTTCTAACAGTCTGCCCACCTATTTGAGATATGAGTGTTTTTATAGAAACAAAATGGAAAGGGAGGGGATCCCAGGAGAATACAAAAACCTTATTTTCTTAGCAAAGGTTTAACCCAATTAAGGATGATTTGAGAAAGTGAGAGAGAACAGGAGAGCAAGAGGAGAATAGAAGGCAGTGTATGAATTACAAAAAGAATCTGGGGCTTCCCTGGTGGCGCAGTGGTTGAGAGTCCGCCTGCCGATGCAGGGGACACGGGTTCGTGCCCCAGTCCGGGAAGATCCCACATGCTGCGGAGTGGCTGGGCCCGTGAGCCATGGCCGCTGAGTCTGTGCATCCGGAGCCTGTGCTCCGCAATGGGAGAGGCCACAAGAGTGAAAGGCCCGTGTACCGCAAAAAAAGAAAATCTGCATTCCAAAAAAGCAGAATATGCATTCTAAAAATGAAGAAAAATACACATCTATTTAAAAAAATAATCTTTATAAAAGAAATATTATTAGAACCATATTCTAGGTATATTCAAAATGATTCAAAAATATGCAGTATATGACATAAGAAATAAAGATGAGGTAACATAGTAGTCAAGATTTTTGGTTGCATTTTAATGTTATCCATTACAAAAGAGCTTAAACTAAGTAGAAAATTTATTGGCTAGCTCTACTTTTAACTCCAGAGAAGACTAAATGCAGTCATAGCTGGTTCTAGATGCTCAAATAGTGCCCTAAGAATAGAAGGCATTCTCAACTATCTTTCTCTAGGCTTTACCTTGCTGGTTTTCATCCTTTTGCAGATTCTCCTCAAATGATGTTCCTCAGCAACCACAGTTAAAAGCTATGTCTGTAATAATCCCAGTAAAAACCATCCTTGACTGAGATTTTATATTTCCACTGGATCATGTGGAATATACACGGGAAGAACAGTCAAGTCTCTATCACACCCAGCTCTATGAATGGGGATGGGATCTGCCCCATCCATAGCCCCAGAAATGAAACTGAAGTAATGGTCATTCTACAATGGAAGATCAAGGCACTGTTATCAGAAGAAGGTAGAAAGCGTACCAGACAGAAGACGATACCAGTATTCAGTATATTCCATGTCTTCCTTGGTAACACAAAAATTAAATGCCCTTGTTTCCATAAGACTCATTTAAAAATAACATCTAAAATGATATAACTACTTCACATACCACTAAAGCTCTACTCATCTTATCTTCTCAAAGAGACAATACTATTTTTTCTACAAATCCAAGTCCAAGATCTTTGAGTGATGTGCTTTGTTCATTTTCCTATATCTAGACCAGATGGGGAGTAAAAACAATCATAATTTAAAAGAAAAAAGAAAACTTATTTAGAAAAAATGTGAAGAGTGTAAGAGTTTAATGATCTATAATATTCACCAGCTTCTTTAGCCAAGTTTGGACTTCTTTCAAGAAGCAATGATCTGAATTGTCAGAGATTTTGTAGTGACGATTAAGAATGCCATCTGACTTCCATTATCATGGAGATATCTTATCTCCATTGCCATCAATGAACCCATTTCTGTAACTGCATCTCCTGACATCAGCCCTGGTTTACAGAGGGCCACCACTACTGAGATGTGATTTTGGCGCCCTCGGCAGTGCAAGCTTGCCAGCTTAGTAAATGGAGTATCTTCAGTGTCTTTTCACGTGGGTGGGTTTTCTGGAGATATGCAGTGTTGTCACTCTAGCATGTCACTTCTCTGAGCCTCTTAATCTCCTTCTTCATTTTCTATCACAGCAGTCCTGGAATTACCACTTCACTGAGAATTGGTTTTCAAAAACTGTTCTAGCAGCACTTTAACCACCAACTCTCAGAGTCCTTATCTGGATGTTAAATGTAGATCATAATATAATGTTAGCATATCAACGATTTCTTACTAAGTCTAGTCTTTGACAGGGATAAATGAGATACTGCAGACGTATCCCAGAGGGTTCAGGTGAATCTCATTGTTTTTGAGTGCATCAACCCAGATGTTTGCATCCAGGCCTAGTCTCAGGGTTCCACTCCTAACCAGCCATGGTCCTGACCTTGGCATATCAGACATGTTGGAGTGGATAATCCAATCTTCCGTAATGTACTATTGCCCTTATAATTCAGTTCAAGGTCTCAGTTTTTTCTGGCCCATAAGTTCAGAATATGAGGTTCTTGATGTGCTGCCTAGGAGTCCCTCTGGCTTTCACATCTAACCTTAAATCTGTGATTCATCACCCTCAGCTTTTCATTGTCTTTTTCCAGTGCATCAATTGCAGGCTGCAATAGACAACTTCTTTTTAAACCTCCCAGTAGCCTGTGACATTACAGCAATTCCTGTGAGCCATAGGTTACCTGTAGTGGACTTAACATTACTAGTAGTGTTTTCTTTGTCCCCTGGACAGCTCTGAAGTCCTCTTTTAGGACTCTTTTCTTAGGCCATTCCTAACTACAGTTGCTAACATACAGATTTCTTCTATTTAGGTTAGTCTGTAACAAAACAACAAAAAAATTGTGTGTGGGTGCATGGCTTCACTCATCAATTCAACAAATATTATCCTGCTTCCACTATAACCCAGCACCCACAGATGCCAGCAATACATAGATTTATAAAGCCATTCTTCTTACTATTGTGAGTCCCCAGTTTAATGTGAGAGATATCATGTAAAAAGATAATGATAGCACAATGTGAAAATGAAGAAAGTAGGTTAGTGTTGTTTAAAGGACATGTAAGACATTGTGGAGCTGGATAGAAGAGAAAACATGTGTTCCAGGCATACCTGGCAGGTAAGACATTGCAGAGACAGGAAACAAGAGTACAAAATATGGTTACATGAAACAGCCTTATTTTAATTAACTAAACATAATTAAAGTAACTGATGTGAGAACACTTAGCGGCCATGTAGAGTGTATTATTTAGAATTCATTCTTTTTTTTTAATTGAGATAAAATTCATACTACATTAAATTAATGTGGTAGTTTAGAGTGGTTAATTTAAATGAATTAAAGTTGATTTTAAAGTTCTTAAAGTTAATTTTATTTATTTATTTATTTATTTTTAAAGTTAATTAATTAATTAATTAATTTATACTTCTTTATTGGAATATAATTGCTTCACAACTCTGTGTTAGTTTCTGTTGTACAACAAAGTGAAGCAGCCATATGCATACATATATCCCCATATCCTCTCCCTCTTGAGCCTCCCTCCCACCGTCTGTATCCCAGCCCTCTAGGTCGTCACAAAGTACTAATCTGATCTCCCTGTGCTATGTGGCTGCTTCCCACTAGCTATCTATTTTACATTTGGTAGTGTATATATGTCGATGCTACTCTCACTTCGCCCCAGTTTCCCCCTCACCCCACTGTGTCATCAAGTCTATTCTCTAACTCTATGTATTTATTCTTGCCCTGCCACTAGGTTCATCAGTACCATTTATTTTTTTAGATTCCATATATATGCGTTAGCATACGGTATTTGTTTTTCTCTTTCTGACTTACTTCACTCTGTATGACAAACTCTAGGTCCATCCACCTCACTACAAATAACTCAATTTCATTTCTTTTTATGGCTGAGTAATATTCCATTGTGTATGTGTGCCACATCTTCTTTATCCATTCATCTCTTGATGGACATTTAGGTTGCTCCCATGTCCTGGCTATTGTAAATAGTGCTGTCATGAACTACATGTCTCTTTTTTGAATTATGGTTTTCTCAGGGTATATACCCAGTAGTGTGATTGCTGGGCCATATTGTAGTTCTATTTTTAGATTTTCAATGAACCTCCATTTTCTTCTCCATAGTGATTGTATCATTTACATTCCCACCAACAGGGGCAGGAGGGTTCCGTTTTCACCACACCCTCTCCAGCATTTATTGTTTGTAGATTTTTTGATAATGGCCATTCTGACTAGTGTGAGGTGATACCTCATTGTAGTTATGATTTACATTTCTCTAATGATTAGTGATGTTGAGCATATTTTCATAGGCCTCTTGGCCATCTGTATGCCTTCTTTGGTGAAATGTCTATTTAGGTCTTCCATCCATTTTTTAATTGGTTTGTTTGGTTTTTTATACTGAGCTCCATGAGCTGTTTGTATATTTTGGAGATTAATCCTTTGTCCGTTGTTTCATTTGCAAATATTTTCTCCCATTCTGAGGGTTGTCTTTTCATCTTGCTTATGGTTTCCTTTGCTGTGCAAAAGTTTTTAAATTTCTTTAGGTCCCATTTTTCAATTTTTGTTTTTATTTTCATTACTCTAGGTGGTGGGTCAAAAATGATCTTGTTGTGGTTTATACCAAAGAGTGTTTTTCCTATGTTTTCTTCTAAGAGTTTTATAGTGTCTGGTCTTACATTTAGGTCTTTAAGGCATTCTGAGTTTATTTCTGTGTATGGGTTAGGTAGTGTTCTAATTTCATTCCTTTACATGTAGCTGTCCAATTGTTCCAGCACCACTTATTGAAGAGGCAGTCTTTTCTCCATTGTATGTTCTTGCCTCCTTTGTTGTAAATTAGGTGCCCATATATGCATGGGTTTATCTCTGGGCTTTCTATCTTATTGATCTATATTTCTGTTTTTGTGCCAGTACCATACTGTCTTGATTACTGTAGCTTTGTCGTACAGTTTGAAGTCAGGAAGCCTGATTCCTCCAGCTCCATTTTTCTTTCTCAAGATTGCTTTTGTGGGCTTCCCTGGTGGCGCAGTAGTTGAGAGTCCGCCTGCTGATGCAGGGGACACGGGTTCCTGCCCCAGTCTGGGAAAATCCCAAATGCCACAGAGCGGCTGGGCCTGTGTGCCATGGTCGCTGAGCCTGTGCATCCGAAGGCTGTGCTCTGCAACGGGAGAGGCCACAACAGTGAGAGGTCCGCATACCGAAAAAAAGAAAAATTGCTTTTGTGTTTCCATACAACAAAATTTTTTGTTCTAATTCTGTGAAGAATGCCATCGGTAGTTTGATAGGGATTGCATTGAATCTGTAGATTGCTTTGGGTCATTTAGTCATTTTCACAATACTGATTCTTCCAGTCAAGAACATGGTATATTTCTCCATCCGTTTATGTCATCTTTGATTTTTTTATCAGAGTTTTACAGTTTTCTGAGTACAAGTCTTTTACCTCCTTAGGTAGATTTATTCCTAGGTATTTTACTCATTTTGTTGCAATGGTGAATGGGATTGTTTCCTTAATTTCTCTTTCTGATTTTTCGTTGTTAGTTTATAGAAATGCCAGAGATTTCTGTGCATTAATTTTGTATCCTGCAAATTTACCAAATTCATTGATTAGTTCTAGTAGTTTTCTGGTGGCATCTTTAGGATTTTCTATGTATAGTATCATGTCATCTGCAAACAGTGACAGTTTTACTTCTTCTTTTCCAATTTATATTCCTTTTATTTCTTTTTCTTTTCTGATTGTCATGGCTAGGACTTCTAAAACTGTGTTGAAAAAGAGTTGCAAGAGTGGACATCCTTGTCTTGTACCTGATCTTAGAGGAAATGCTTTCAGTTTTTCACCATTGAGTATGATGTTTGCTGTGAGTTTGTCATATATGGGCTCTATTGTGGTGAGGTAGGTTCCATCTATGCCCATTTTCTGGAGAGTTTTTATCATAAATGCGTGTTGAATTTTGTTGAAAGCTTTTTCTGAGTCTTTTAAAATTATCGTATGGTTTTTATTCCTTAATTTGTTAATATAGTGTATCAGATTGATTGATTTGTGTAAATTGAAGAATCCTTGCATTCCTGGGATAAATTCTACTTGATCATGGTGTATGATCCTTTTAATATGATGTTGGATTCTGTTTGCTAACATTTTGCTGAGGATTTTCGCATCTATGCTTATCATTGATTTTGGTCTATAATTTTCTTTTTTATGATATCTTTTTCTTGTTTTGGTATCTGGGTGATGGTAGCCTTGTAGAATAAATTTGGGAGTGTTCCTCCCTCTGTAATTTTTTGGAAGAGGTCGAGAACAATCAGTGTTAGTTCTTCTCTAAATGTTTGATAGAATTCACCTGTGAAGCCATCTGGTCCTGGACTTTTATTTGTTGGAAGATTTTTAATTACAGTTTCAACTTCATTACTTGTGATAGATTTGTTTATGTTTTCTAATTCTTCCTGGATCAGTCTTGGAAAATTGTACCTTTCCAAGAATTTGTCTATTTCTTCATGGTTGTCCTTTTTATTGATATATAGTTGTTTGTAGTGGTCTCTTATAATCCACTGTATTTCTGTGGTGTCCTTTGTGATTTCTTCTTTTTCATTTCTAATTTTATTGATTTGTGTCTTCTCACATTTTTTATGATGAGTCTGGCTAAAGGTTTGTCAATTTTGTTTATCTTCTCAAAGAACTAACTTTTAGTTTTATTGATCTTTACTATTGTTTTCTTCAGTTCTATTTCATTTACTTCTGCTCTGAACATTATGATTTCTTTCCTTTTACTAACTTTGGGTCTTCTTTGTTCTTCTTTCTCTAGTTGTAGGGTGTTGGGTTAGATTGTTTATTTGAGATTTTTCTTGTTTCTTGAGGTGAGATTGAATTGCTATAAACTTCCCTCTTAGAACTGCTTTTGCTGCATCCTGTGGGTTTTGGGTTGTCATGTTTTCATTGTCATTTGTTTTTATGCATGTTTTTAATTTCTTCAGTGACCTCTTGGTTTTTAGTAATGCACTGTTTAGCGTCCTTTTATTTGTGTTTTTTACAGTTTTTTTCCTGTAATTGATTTCCAGTCTCATAGTGTTTTGATCAGAAAAGATGCTTGATACAATTTCAATTTTCCTAAATTTCCTGAGACTTGATTTGTGACCCAGGTTGTGATCTATCCTGGAGAATGTTCCATGTGCACTTGAGGAGAAAGCGTATTCTGCCACTTTCGGGTGGAATCTTCTATAAATATCAGTTAAATCTATCTGGTTTCTTGTGTCATATAAAGTGTGTGTTTCCTTATTTGTTTCCTGTTTGAATGATCTGTCCATTGGTATAAGTGGGGCGTTAAAGTCACCTACTATTATTGTGTTACTGTTGATTTCCCCTTTTATGGCTGTTAGCATTTGCCTTATGGATTGGGGGGCTCCTATGTTGGGTGCATAGATATTTACATTTGTTATATCTTCTTGGATTGATCCTTCCTTGTCTCTTGTAATAGTCTTTATTTTAATGTCTATTTTGTCTCATATGAGTATTGCTACTCCAGCTTTCTTTTGATTTCCATTTGCATGGAATATCCTTTTCTACTCCCTCACTTTCAGTCTGTATGTATCTCTAGGTCTGAAGTGGGTCTCTTGTAGACAGCATATATATGGGTCTTGTTTGTGTATCCATTCAAGATCCATTGTGTATCTTGGTTGGGGCACTTAATCTATTTACATTTAAGGTCATCATTGATGTGTATGTTCCTATTACCATTTTCTTAATTGTTTTGGGTTTGTTTTTGTAGGTCTTTTCCTTCTCTTGTATTTCCTGCCTAGAGAAGTTCCTTTAGCATTTGTTGTAAAGCTGGTTTGGTGATGATGAATTCTCTTAACTTTTGCTTGTCTGTAAGACTTTTGATTTCTCTGTCGAATGTGAATGAGATCCTTGCTGGTTAGAGTAATCTTGGTTGTAGGTTTTTCCCTTTCATCACTTTAAATATATCTTGCCACTTCTTTCTGGCCTTAGACTTTCTCGAGGTGTCCTTGAGGACTGGAGGAGTGGGAGAGGAGTGGAAGTTATTTGCTCTGCCCACTCAGGCCTGGGAAACCTGCTGGGCTCCCAGACTGGTGCCCCTGCCCTCTGAGACCAGAGGCAAGACTGGGCCTCTTCTGTTCTGTTGAGACTGAACCCCACTCCCTACCCCCGCAGGGCCTTTTCCAGCCCTGCAAGTCCTAAGCATAGGTCCCACCCACTGCCTAAACCTCACCCATGCCTAAGCCCTGCCCTCCACAGCAAAGGCCTTTTCTGCTTTTTTTTTTAAGTTAATTTTAAAATGAACAAATCTGTGGCACCACCTCTGTCTAGCTCTAAAACATTTCCATCACTCCAAAATATAACTCCATATCTGTGAAATCCCCCATTCCCTCTTTCCCCAATCCCTAGAAGCCACCAATCTTCTTTTGGATTTACTTATTATGTACATTTCATATAAATGGAATTATATAATATGTGACGTTTTGTATCTAGCCTCTTTCACTTAGAATAATGTTTTTGAGGTGAATCCATATTGTAGCATGTATAATTCCTTTTTATGGTTAAATAATACTCCATGGTGAGTATATACCACATTTTGTTTTTCCATTTATACTTTCATGGCCATCAATGTGTACTTTGTGTGTAAGTATTAGTTTGAGTCCTAATTTTCAATTCTTTTTGGTGTATACCTGGAAGTGAAATTGCTGGGTCATATGGTAATTCTCTGTCTTCCTTTTTGAGAAGCTGCCAAACTATTTTCCACAGATTTAAACCATTTTACACTCCCAGTTGGGATTCATTTTGACCAAATGTAATAGAAAACTTGAAAAAAAGTATCTTTAATGATAGAGAAATATATTTTTCTCTTATAAAAATTACTGTGGTATATCTGGGGTTCAGATAACATTCTCCTATTATAGCAATCAGGCTTCTATTTCAGAGGTCAACAAACTATTGCCTGCAGTTCCATTTATCTGTCAGTTAAATTTTATTGGTACCTAGCCATTCCTGTTCTTTTACATACATTTTAAAGGAGCTTAGGTATTACATGGCAGAGTTGAATAGACACAAAAACAGAATGGCCTGCAAACCCCAAAATATCTGGACTTTCACAGAAAAAGTTTGCTGAACACTTATTTTGTTGTCCTGTCACATTTAGCGTGGGCTTCCTACTCATAGCTCAAGATGGCTATTTAAACTCTAGTCATCACGTCCAGAATCCAGCCATCAGAAAAGGGAAAGAACAGAGAAAGGATGTGCCAACCTCTTTACAATGGTTTCCCTAAGGAATCTCAAAATCCACTATTCTAAATTAGCCCCAAGTCCATGACTAGCTACAAAGAAGACTGAGAAATGCAGTCTTTATGTCAGGTAGTGGGCAATTCATCTTAAATTTGAGTTCACTTGACAAGGAAAAAGGGGGGAAAGAAGTGTTTTGAATGACTAGTCATCTCTGGCATGGAGCCAGCATCCACTAGAGGAACTAGCATGTACCCTAGATGTATCAAGTCCCCCTGAGAATTGTAGGATTTATATAAGCAGGTAGGAAACCAGAGAGCTTTCCAGGACCAAGTAAAGAATCTCAGAACAAATTAGAGTGCTTTTTTACCCATCCCAATCATGTTGCAACTTTTGGGTAGATCAGTAACAAATCTCTATCTTCCTTGGTAAACTGAGTGATTTCTGAGTTCACTAGGCCTCATTTTCTGGTTAATTTAAAAGTCTGATTACAGTTTTACCTCTCATAATTGAGATCAATTTAGCATAATCTCTAGTTCTAATTGGATTTTCAAGGTTTTGCATTTGGAAAGGGACTGAAATTCAGAGAAGTTGTCAATGGCACACTGTGTAGTATTGGCATAACCAATAGGTATTATTTTTCTGAAAGACAAAGAGGTTAAATATTGTTTCTACATCAGCTCAGGAAGAAATATCCATAGAAAAACTAAGAATGAGGAAAATTAGCACAATGCAATATTTACTTAAACATATGGTTTAATGTGGTCACGGACTCAGGAGTGTCTGAGCAGAATACATTTATACTTGCATAAGACAGTAAATAAATAGAACACTCACAAGATTTCTTCCATTTAGAACTATTTTTCATTTGCCCAAGAATATAAACATCAAAAAGAGGTTGTTGTTCTATAATTTTTCAAAAGTCCAGATATTGATTAAAAGGGTAAGTTCATTAAATATGCAATGCTATGCGTTCTTAATGTGTACACAGTCCATCATTATGTTAAAAAGCAGAGGAGAGAGTGTTGCATTCCAAGGAAATACGGTGTTCAGAGACTTGCTGATTTATTCACATCAGGGTCATTTTATTTCTAAATTGTGCCCATTTTTTGAGTAAAACAAATGGGAGCTGTCATGAGAATTATGAAACTCTAATGTTTTGTTGTTTTTGCTTTTTAGTTTTTAATTTGCATAAAATAAATATTATTTTTTTGGTGTATAGTTCTGTAAATGCCTAGAATTGTACAACTACCACCACACAATCAAGATGTAGAACTGTTCCACAAGCCACCCCCCCAAATTATCTTGTGATGCCCCTTTGTAGTCAACTTTTCTCTCCACTTTATGTAGCCCTTTGAGTTTGCCTTATTCCATTTAGTAGAATGCATTTGATTTACCCATGTTGGTGTGCATATCAGTAGTATTTTCCTTTTACTATGAGTAGTATTCTTTTGTATGGACATAATATTAGTTTATTCATCACCAATTAAAGGGTATTTTGGGTTGCTTCCAATTTTACCAATTATGTATAAAGCTGCTGTAAATATTAATATACAGGTTTCCATGCAAATGTAAGTTTTCTTATCTTTTGATTCAGTAGCTATGTTTGATTGCTGAATCATAAGGTAAAAGTGTTTTTAATTTTATAGGAAACTGCAAATAGACAGAGTGGTTGTGTTATTTTGATTTCTTACTAACAATGTATGAAAGTTCCAGTTGCTCCACCACCAACACAGTTTTTGATACTGTCAGTTTTTTTCTTCCCTCCCCTCCCCTTCCCTCCCCTCCCTTCCCCTCCCCTCATTTTCCCTTCCCTTTCCTTTTCTTTCCATACTATGCCATCCCATCCTGTTCTTTCCTTTTCTTTTCTCTTTTTCTTTTCCTCCATCTCTGTCTCTTCTCTCTTTGCTATTCTTATAGGCACCTAGTAGTATATTACTGTGATCTTAATTTTCATTTTCTTAATAATTAATATTAGGAATTTTTTCCGTTGCTTAATTGCCATCCATATATATTTTTGGGTAAAATGTCTATTTATATATTTTGCTTATGTTTTCAAAATAGGCTTTATTTTTGAGAAGAGTTTTTGATGTGTAGAAAAATTCAGAAGGTAGTATTGGGAGCTCCCCTATGCCTTACACCTAGTTTCCCCAATTATTAACATCTTAGATTAGTATAGTACACCTGTTACACTTAACAAACTGATATTTTTGTATTGTTATAAACTGAGTCCATACTTTATGATTTTCTTAGTTTTTAATCTAATGTCATTTTTCTGTTACAGGATCCCATATAGAACAACACGTTGCATTTAGTTATCATGTCTTCCTAGCTTCCTCTGGCTGTGACAGTTTTTCAGAATTTCCTTGTGATTGATATCTTGATATCTTGACAGTTTGGGGAATACTTGTCACATATTTGGTAAGATACCTGTCTTTTGGAATTTTTTCTGATGTTTTGCCTAGGATGAGTCTGGGTTTATGGGTTTTGGGGAGGAAGACCACAGAGGTAAAGTGCTGATTTCATCAAATCATACCAAGTGTACATGCCATCATCTTGATTCATGACTGTTGATATTGACCTTGATCACCCAGCTAAGGTTGTGTTTGTCAGTCTTCTCCGATGTAAAGTTATTCTCCCACACTCTGCCTTTCTACACTGTATTCTTTGGAAGAAAGTCACTATGCACAGTTCAGACTTAAGGAGTGAAGAATTATCCTCACTTCCCTGAGGTCAGAGCATCTATATAAATTATTTGGATTTTTTCTGCATGAGAGATTTTCTCTTCTCTACTATTTATTAATTTATTTAATCATTTGTTTATTCCAATATGGGTACATGGATATCATGAATTTTATTTTATATTTTGGGTTATAATCCAATACTACTTGATTTATTTTTTTGCTCAAATTTTTCCAGCTTTGGCCATTGGGAGCTCTTTCTGTTGGCTCCTTTGCCCTTTTGACATACCCGCATCAACATGTTTTTAATTTTTTTTAAAGAATTTTCTTACTTTTTGGCACTTTAAAATGTTTCAGGCTCATTGTATGTTTCCAACTATACACCTTAATTTTTTCCTTTTTTTAATTGGGCTGTTTTTTTTTTTATTTTTCAGTTTTAATAGTGCTTCTTTCTCTTAACGATGTCTTCTACAGAGTAACAGTTTTTAATTCTGATGAATTCTGATGTATCAAGTTTTTTACTTTCACAGCTCATGCTATTGATGTTCTACCTAAGAGCTCATTGCTTAACCAGTATCACAAATATTTTCTCTTATTTTTTCTAAATATTTTACAATAGTATTCCATTTTATATTTAAGCATATGATTGGCTTTGATGTATTTTTATTATATATCCTGTGAGGTATAAATTGTTTCATTTTTTACATGTGGATGTTCTATCATTCAGTCATCATCTGTTACACAGATTTTTTTCTCTTCTTCAAATTGCCTTTGCACATTTACCAAAAGTTAAGTAGCCATATTTGATTGGGTCTATTTCAAGGATCTCTTTTCTGTTCCATTGATCTGAATGTCATCCCTTTCACCTATAATATACTGTCTTGATTACTGAAATTTTATAGTAAATCTTGAAGGTACTGTGTGAGTCCTGCAGGTTTATTCTACTTACTTCAAAATGTTTTGGTTATTCTATCTTCTTTACCTTTACATGTTCATTTTATAATCTGCTTCTCAATACCTTTAAAACATCCTTCTGGGATTTTGACTGGGAACTATTTTTGTTGTTGTTGTTTTGTTTTTTTGCCATGCCATGTGGCTTGCAGGATCTGAGTTCCCTCTCAGAGATAGAACCCGTACCCTTGGCAGTGAGAGCACAGAGTACTAACCACTGGATCCCCAGGGAATTCACAGGAATATTTTTAATTTATAGGTAATTTGTGGAGAATTGACATGTTAACAACACTGCGTATTCCAATCCACAAAAATAGTATATATTATGTTGCCATTTATTTATTTCTTCCAATTTCATTTTTTTTTTTCACTTGATGGTACTGTTGTCTGGAATCAATCCTGTGCTAGTCTCTGTTCTGTCAGTATACCATGATTAGGTACTGTTATAGACTCCTAAAATCCTTCACTACTGATAAAGTCCACCCAGGCATAATCTGCATTTTTTTCTTTTCTTATTTCATTTTACTTTCCATTCTCCCTATGTATTATTATTATCATTATTATTATTATCATCATCATCATCTTCCCATTTGACAATATAAGGATGGTTCCCCAAAATATCCTTTAAGATGTCTGTAGATACTGAAAATTTTTGTTTGTTTGTTTCAGTATTTCACAGGTGGGAGCTATATGTCACAAATAATAAAAACTTTGAATGAGAATTAAGGACTAGATTAGTCTTTAAAGGCCAGCCTCTTCTCATGGGTTCCTTTGGCAGCTTTGCTCCTCCATCTGCTTTTCATAGGTTGTAGGTTTTTATATGATGACAGGGTAAATTATGGTTCTCCAGAGAAAGAGAACGAATGGAGTGTAGATCAATAAATAAATAGATATAGCCCTAGATAAATAGATAGATATATTTACGAAGAGATTGATTTGTTATAGAGTATTGGCTTATGTGATTTTGGAGGCTGAGAAGTCCCACAATCTTCTGTCTGCAAACAGGAGACCCAAAATATCTGGCGTTATAAGTTGCAGTCCAACTCTGGAGGCCTAAGACCCAAGAGAAGTGAGAGAATTGATGGTATAAGTCCTGGTACAAGGGCCAGAAAAGACCAGTGAGTGTCCCAGCTCAAGAGTCAGACAGAGAAAACAAATCCTCATTTCTTCACCTTCTTATTCTATTCAGACCCCTCAACAGATTGGATGATGCCCACCCACGAAAGGGTGGTCAATCTGATGTACTCAGACTACTGATTCAAATGCTAAATATCATATGGAAATACTCCCACAGACACACCCAGAAGTAATGTTTAGCCAAATATCTTGTTATCCTATGATTCAGGCAAATTGACACATAAAATTAAACATCACGTAAAGGGTAGTAAAGAGTGATAAAACAGGAAGGTATTTTACAATATTAATAGAACTAGGTATCAGACATGTATTGTTTGTAAAGTTAGTTATTACAAGGGTGGGAGGTTTGCAAAAATAATTACATCATCTGAGATTTTGTATACCAATATATTTTGTATGTTACCCTAAAACTCCAATGAGGAAGAGCTTTAAATAAAGGGGACAGGTGTTGTTAACAATTACTAGTAAAGCATAGAGTGCTTTGACATTTACTTGCTTATTTGATTTCTAAGACAATTAGGTGTGAGTGAGAATATGAAGCTTGGAGATGTTAATGTCCTTGCCTACAGCTGCACCAAAAATAAATTGCAGTGCAAACTTAGATCTTCTGTCAATAATTCTGTCTAATTTTCTTTACAGTAAATTGCCTCTCTTATTTCCACATATCCAAATCCTTAATATTCTTGAAGATTCAAATCAATTCATTTATTTAATTCTTTCAATTCATCCAGGTCATGAATTCAACAAACAATTCATGAATCCAGTTCAAGTCATTCAATTCAATTAGTGTATTCAATTTGATTCATTCAATTTGTGAAAGAATGTTGAGGACCTATGGAACTGCTAGTTAGTTCAATCACACAGTACTATCTTACATAATTCTTCAAATATTTATTAAGCATGTACCATATATCAGGGACAGTTTAGATACAGGGGATACCGCAAGCAGACAAATTTTCTTGCTGTCATGGGATACGGTATCTAATGAGGAAGACTGAACAGACAATAATTAATTAAACATATTACTAAGGATAAATGCTATTAAAAAAACAAACAAAAAGCATGAAAGGGAGATGATAGGGAGTTTTTTAGGTTCCATTTTTAGAATAAAGTGACTAGTTGAAGGCCTCACTGGGAAGATGACATTTGAATAAATTCCTAAGAAGGTAATGGAGTGAACAATTTGGAGATCTGGAGGAAGAGCATTTGCAGGCTGAGGGAAGAGCCAGGAGAAGTATCCTGTGGTGGAAGTTTACCTGCCATGTTCAAGTTCCAGCAGATGGCCCTTTGAGCAGTGGAGGGAGCAAGAATGGGCATAGAGGAGGTAAGAATGGTCATAGAAGAGGGGTTATAGGTGGGCAGGAGGTGACAACTTCTTTGCATATGGCTTTATTGGCATTGTAGGGATTTGTGTGTCACTTTGCAGAAACTGAGAAAATATTTTTTGAGCTAAAAGCATATTCAGTTCCTATTCTTGGCCTAAATGAAGTAGAAGAGATAGGCATTAATAAAGGAATTATAAAAATAAATGTAAAAACAAACAAAAAAAGTACTAAAATTGACAACAGTTGAATAAACTTTTTAAGAATTGACTTTTAAGCTTAGATCTGAAGATGAGTAGACTTTAACTACCTAGGTAGTATAAGTTTAAAAACTACCATATGACCCAGCAATCCCACTACTGGGCATATACCCTGAGAAAACCATAATTCAAAAAGAGTCATGCACCAAAATGTTCATTGCAGCTCTATTTACAATAGCCCGGAGATGGAAACAACCTAAGTGCCCATCATCGGATGAATGAATAAAGAAGATGTGGCACATATATACAATGGAATATTACTCAGCCATAAAAAGAAGCAAAATTGAGCTATTTGTAATGAGGTGGATAGACCTAGAGTCTGTCATACAGAGTGAAGTAAGTCAGAAAGAGAAAGACAAATACCATATGCTAACACATATATCTGGAATTTAAGAAAAAAAATGTCATGAAGAACATAGGGGTAAGAGAGGAATAAAGACACAGACCTACTAGAGAATAGACTTGAGGATATGGGACGGGGGAAGGGGGAGCTGTGACAAAGCGAGAGAGAGGCATGGACGTATATACACTACCAAACGTAAGGTAGATAGCTAGTGGGAAGCAGCCTCATAGCACAGGGAAATCAGCTTGGTGCTTTGTGACTGCCTGGAGGGGTGGGATAGGGAGGGTGGGAGGGAGGGAGACGTAAGAGGGAAGAGATATGGGAACATATGTATATGCATAACTGATTCACTTTGTTATAAAGCAGAAACTAACACACCATTGTAAAGCAACTATACTCCAATAAAGATGTAAAAAATTTTTTAAAAAATAAAAAAACAACAATGCCTCACTGAATGCTGCTACTCTAAGAACCATCCTTTTCAGCACTTTGCTTGGATGAATTCATTTAATCTTCCCAATAGCCCTGAAAGAGCCCTACAGATAGTCCTTTTACAGATGAGGAAACTGAAATACACAGAAGTCAAGTAACAGTCTCATATTCTCATATTTAGTAAATGGGGAAAATGAGACACAAAAGCAAGAAGGCAGGTCCCAGGAAAGCTGCAGATCTTCGATGGAAGAAAGGGAAAATCTTTGGTCCTTGACCTATGAAATTCCCTCATCAGCCTCCTCCACCCAGGCTAGCTTTCTACTTCATATTCATATTCAATTTCCTGGTTCAAATTTTCCTCCTATCAGGAGTTGTTCCCCATCTTTCCAGCCATAGTAGACTATCTTTCTGAAATCCTGTATGGAGAACTTATGACTTTTATTTGATAAACAATTGCACATTATTACATGTCATCTCTTATTATTTAAAATAATTTTCAATAAATTATTTCAGAAGTTTTATGCTTTTTTTACTTTAATTTTGCAAATTGATTTCAAGTGTCTAAGGATTTGAGCACACTAGAAATAATTAGGATGATGGCCTACTTTTGTCATATAGTGCAGGACATGAAGTTCTGCAATAATATTCACCATAGTAACAAAAAAGCAAAGTGAAATAAAAAGTAAGAAGAAATGTCAGAAGTCTCTAGTGGCTGACACCTTTCTTTTACAGATAAGATTGTAGACTAGTATAAAACCCTCTTCTATTGGTTCTTAAGCTGAGGGAGTTTTCAGTCCATATAAAGTATTATTTATACTGATTTTTAGGATTCAAAGTGGTATAGGAGCCAGTTATAGGATCAGCTGACAACTATAAGCATGAAACTCCAATAAGCATGAAACTCCAATAAAAGATGTTTGAGTAAAAGAACAACCTGGGATCTAAGACAAGACGTGAGAGGCTAACGCAAACAGTGGAGGATAAACACAAAGCAATGCAAAAAGGAAATGCCAATTAAGCTGGATTTCTGTCCTCCATTCTCACTTCTCTGTGGTGCCTGTGAAGCAATGCTTTTCTTATGGGCAGATAATCAGCAACACCTGGAAAATGAGGTGCAGAACAAGTGGATGTTTCAACTCTTCTTGGTTTGGAAACTACAGGGACCTTGGGTAGCTTAAGCCATTTAGGGGAATAAATGAGTTTCTGGTTCAAGTTTTGTTATCAGGTATTGGTGTGACCCTGTCTCGGTCATCTTCTCCTTTTGGAGAGGTATAAATTTCTTATGTTTATTATGAGAGAGTTGCATAAGGAAAATAAAAAGAGGTATTTTTATAATTAGATGTTGCACATATCTATTATGAAGGGGATGTTTCCTCCCCACCACCTCACGAGTCATGATTCCTTTTCCGAAGAGGAACTCAGGGACAGCCATATGCATTCTTCTCACTTTGTGGAGGAGGTGGAGTGACATCTATTTGGTGAGTTAGGGAGGAGAAATTAGGTGTGTATAGCACCACTCAGTTCTCTCTCTTTCCTATTATAAGTGAATTGCCTACAAGAAGTACACATTCTGTTCTCCCCTTCAGTGATATAGGACTGCTGCACGGGGAGGCCTGCAGCACCAAGCTCTGCTGGATAGAAATCTGCTATTTCTGGGATTCAGTATTAAGAAATCTCATAACAGCTTCATCAATAATAAAGGGGTTATTTTGGCCCCCAAATAGTTTATTTCTTTGTCTTAACATTTTTCATCAATTTTAAGGTTTTGATTTATCTGAATTTTAGATGCATCTTAAAGTTGATGACATATGAAAGTTTTATAAAAAGCTTTTTCTTTCTTAGCAATAAATAAAATAATGGTATTTCTAATGGTTGGTGACATCTTCTAGCCAATGAAATACACGGTAATCACAATTTATTTGGAAACAGAGTAGGAGTCAATAGTGCAAATTTTTGTCTCCGACAGTATTATTTCCTGGGGTTAATAAAAACATGCAGCTTCTGTGTGATGGAGAGGGTAAACATTTATTTGGAGGCTGACTACAATTGGACATAAATTTATAGTCCAGCCAAATTTATCATTTTAAATAAAATGATAATTAAAATGGTCTCCCTTTGAAGACTGTATTCTCTTTGTTACCAGATGAAAACTACCCTCTGCCCACCACTCACCCCTAGGTTTTCAATTCATAAGAATCCTATTTGTACAGTTAGAGAAAAGACCCGAGTGTTCTAAATGATGCTGTTAGTATGAGCTGTCAATTATCTTCAGTGCATTAAGTGAAAACTATTATCTGTTAAATGATCCTTAATGCTCTCTGCTTAATCACTAACAAGGAATTCAACATGTAGACCCATAATATCTAGTAGTCTCCAATTTTTCTCCTTGAAGTAGAGCTCTTGTTTAGTGAAAGCTGTGCAAAAAATGGGCTTTCATTCTCTGTGTATTTTCCTGAAGTGCCTGGAGAGAAACAGAGAGATGTACTTAGGAAATAATCTCTTTCAAGGTTTTAGGACACACTTGGAGGAAAGTGGTGAATAGACCAGCTTGCATGAAGTGATAGAGTGCCTGGAGTGGAGTCAGGAGTTCATGGATTTAGTAACTGACCAGAATGTTCACTAAGTCACATTACCTGACATTCTGTCTCTTCCCCACTGAAAGACTGCAATTGCATTTAGGTGCTGTCTAAGATCTTTTTTAGCACACTGCTTCTTTAAACAGTTTATTTCAAGTGTCCAAATCAGCATGGCACACAATACAGAATATGTGAATGATGTAGGATAAAAACACCTATAAGAAAGACACTTGTGCATTGACTTAAGAAGTCTGAACCATGGTTATACCTAATATTAACACATGTTATAAATCTAAAGTAATTAAAACCACATAACGTAATGCAAGATAAAAGATCAGTTAAGTGACATAAAATAGTCTGAAATTGAATGGATTATATTTAAAACATGTTTATCCAGTTAATATGAGAAAGGTTGAGTTATTCTATAAAAGATCATGGAACAGTTTCTTATCGATTTGTAAACCAAAATTTAGATCCTCACCTCTTAGATTATACTAAAATATATTTCAAATGCCTTATGCCAGTCAAGTGTTAAAAGTAAATACATTAAAAAACGAAGGATATTATGAATATATGACCTTCAAGTAGAGGAGGCTTTTATAAACATCAAAGAAAGTTATCCATTAGTTTTCCTAAGGCATTGTGTACAACATTTTCTGTCAAAGCTTCCAGTTTAGGGTGGGAAAATGAGCACATCCATACCTTGTCTTCCTCCAGTGGTCAAAAATTGAACTGAAAGAAAAATTTAAAAAGTTAAAGTACATTCATAATTGTGATGATTATAGGAAGAGAAGATATCAGTGGATTAGAGATTTGACAAGTTTCTGGAAAATAGAATATGGATTGAATCATGATAGGCAAGTTTCAATAAGTACCATAGCCCAGCCCAGATCCTGAAGGGTACTCTATGTTCAAGAACTGGCAAAACCATGGAGAGACTCCAAACCCAGAGGCAAACACTGACAGATTAAGAGTAGATATTAGTGATAAATGAAATAAGTAATTGAAGGAATGCCCATCTGGGAAGGTTGCCTCCAAACTGTGGTGGATATAACAGCAGAGACACTAATAATATGAAATTAGTAGCTGCCTAGAGAAACTCTGGTCCCAAAGTAAAGTTTTCCTTAGTTTGTGTTTGGAATAATAGATAGGAGGGAGAAAGAGGCCAAGACTGTGTTTTCTACATGGTCAACGTTGCAGTCATATTCATTTATGCAATACTCTCATGGTGATAGTTTTTTCCATAAAGATTGGGCATTTTCCACATTTAATTAAATTTAGAAAATATAACTTATAATTAATAATTAATGATTAATCATATTAAATATGTCTTACAAATAGGAGATAACTAGTATAACTTCATTCAGCAGCTATAACTATGGTATAAAACAAAACAACATGATGTTTTAGTGGCTTGTGTATCTAAATCAAGTTTATATGAAACTTTCAAAACTATTAGATATATCTTCCAAGCTATTGTTAATATTTTCACAGGCACATTCACATGTGGAGATTGTCAGTTGGAAATTAGGTAGAAGTCAAAATTTCTCAGCTCACTTTATAGAATAATGGTAGTTACACTTCCAATACCACCAGCTCTTTACTTTAAAACCTCATCCCCACACCATACACTGGTAGAATTTGGAGGATGATGCAAAGAGCAAATTGCCATTTCAAAAGTAAATGGTTACTCATCTTAGATTTAGTGGTCATTTAAAAAAGTGGTTGGGACCCATGTCCGTGTCCACTCTACATTTAAGCTTGTCTGTCAGAAAGACACTGCCCAACACCAAGTGTTTTCCCTTTTTTTTAAAAAAATATACTCTTATTATATATAAATGAAATAAATAAAGGAAGAAAGAAAGAAAGAGTAAAAATAAAGAATCCACCAGACATTTGAGGCAGTTGAACAAAGATGCTAACATGAAAGGTAGAGGCCAAAACAAATCTTATAATCAGAAACTTTGAAAAATATAAATACCTCAGAGGCTAGAAGAAAACTTTAATACATATTTTAATATACTGAGGTATAAAATATATTTCATTGATGAAAAATATAAGATGAAATTAGAAAGGGAACACATATTAAAAGGACTTGTGAGAGACTTCCGGGAAGATGGCGGAAGAGTAAGACGCGGAGATCACCTTCCTCCCCACAGATACACCAGAAATACATCTACGCGTGGAACAACTCCTACGGAGCACCTACTGAACGCTGGCAGAAGACCTCAGACCTCCCAAAAGGCAAGGAACCCCCCACGTACCTGGTTAGGGCAAAAGAAAAAACTAAACAGAGACAAAAGGATAGGGACGGGTCCTGCACCAGCGGGAGAGAGCTGTGAAGGAGGAAAACTGTCCACACACTAGGAAGCCCCTTCGCGGGTGGAGACTTCGGGAGGCGGAGTGGGGGAGCTTGGGATCCGTGGAAGAGAGCACAGCAAAAGGGGTGCGGAGGGCAAAGCGGACAGATTCCAGCGCAGAGGATCGGGCCGACCGGCACTCACCAGCCAAGAGGCTTCTCTGCTCGCCCGCCGGGGCGGGCGGGACTGGGAGCTGAGGCTCCGGCTTTTGTCGGAGCGCCGGGAGAGGACTGGGCTTGGCGGCGTGAACACAGCCTGCAGGGCGTTGGTGCGCCGCGGCTGGCCGGGAGAGAGTCCGGGGGGGGGGGGTGGGGTCTGGACCTGCCGAAGAGGCAAGAGACTTTTGCGTCCCTCTTTGTTTCCTGGTGCGCGAGGAGAGGGGATTAAGAGCGCTGCTTGAGAGGGCTCCGGGGACGGGCGCGAGCCGTGGCTAAAAGTGCGGAGCCCAGAGACAGACATGAGACGCTAAGGCCGCTGCTGCCGCCACCGGGAGGCCTGTGTGCGAGCACAGGTCGCTAGCCACATGCCCTTCCGGGGAGCCTGTGCAGCCCGCCACTGCCAGGGTCCCGGGATCCAGGGACAACTCCCCCGGGAGAACGCACGGAGCGCCTCAGGCTGCAACGTCACGCCGGCCTCTGCCGCTGCAGGCCCGCCCCACACTCCGTGACCCTCCCTACCCCGCGGCCTGAGTGAGCCAGAGCCTCCGAATCAGCGGCTCCTTTAACCCCGTCCTGTCTGAGCAAAGAACAGACGCCCTCCGGCGACCTACACGCACAGGCGGGGCCAAATCTAAAGCTGAGCCCCTGGGAACTGTGAGAACAAAGAAGAGAAAGGGAAATCTCTCCCAGCAGCCTCAGAAGCAGCGGATTAAAGCTCCACAATCAACTTGATATACCCTGCATCTGTGGAATACCTGAATAGACAACGAATCATCCCAAATTAAGGAGCCCTGTGGATGAAAGGCTCTTGGTGCTGCAGCCAGGAGTCAGTGCTGTGCCTCTGAGGTGGGAGAGCCAACTTCAGGACACTGGTCCACAAGAGGCCTCCCAGCTGCACATAATATCAAACAGCAAAAATCTCCGAGAGATCTCCATCTCAACGCCAGCACCCAGCTTCACTCAACGACCAGCAAGCTACAGTGCTGGACATCCTATGCCAAACAACTAGCAAGACAGGAACACAACCCCACCCATTAGCAGAGAGGCTGCCCAAAATCATAATAAGTCTACAGACACCCCAAAACACACAACCAGACGTGGACCTGCCCACCAGAAAGACAAGATCCAGCCTCATCCACCAGAACACAGGCACTAGTACCCTCCACCAGGAAGCCTACACAACCCACTGAACCAACCTTAGCCACTGGGGACAGATACAAAAAACAACAGGAACTACGAACCTTCAGCCTGCAAAAAAGGAGACCCCAAACACAGTAAGATAAGCAAAATGAAAAGACAGAAAAACACACAGCAGATGAAGGAGCAAGATAAAAACCCACCAGACCTAACAAATGAAGAGGAAATAGGCAGTCTACCTGAAAAAGAATTCAGAATAATGATAGTAAGGTTGACCCGAAATCTTGGAGATAGAATGGACAATAGAATGGACAAAATGCAAGAATCAGTTAACAAGGACCTAGAAGAACTAAAGATGAAACAAGCAATGATGAACAACACAATAAATGAAATTAAAAGTACGCTAGATGGGATCAATAGCAGAATAACTGAGGCAGAAGAACGGATAAGTGACCTGGAAGATAAAATAGTGGAAATAACTACTGCAGAGCAAAATAAAGAAAAAGAATGAAAAGAATTGAGGACAGTCTCAGAGACCTCTGGGACAACATTAAATGCACCAACATTCGAATTATAGGGGTTCCAGAAGAAGAAGAGAAAAAGAAAGGGACTGAGAAAATATTTGAAGAGACTATAGTTGAAAACTTCCCTAATATGGGAAAGGAAATAGTTAATCAAGTCCAGGAAGCACAGAGAGTCCCATACAGGATAAATCCAAGGAGAAATACGCCAAGACACATATTAATCAAACTGTCAAAAATTAAATACAAAGAAAACATATTAAAAGCAGCAAGGGAAAAACAACAAATAACACACAAGGGAATCCCCATAAGGTTAACAGCTCATCTTTCAGCAGAAACTCTGCAAGCCAGAAGGGAGTGGCAGGACATATTGAAAGTGTTGAAGGAGAAAAACCTGCAACCAAGATTACTCTACCCAGCAAGGATCTCATTCAGATTTGATGGAGAAATTAAAACCTTTACAGACAAGCAAAAGCTGAGAGAGTTCAGCACCACCAAACCAGCTCTACAACAACTGCTAAAGGAACTTCTCTAGGCAAGAAACACAAAAGAAGGAAAAGACCTACAATAACGAACCCAAAACAATTAAGAAAATGGGAATAGGAACACACATATCGATAATTACCTTAAATGTAAATGGACTAAATGCTCCCACCAAAAGACACAGATTGGCTGAATGGATACAAAAACAAGACCCATATATTTGCTGTCTACAAGAGACCCATTTCAGACCTAGAGACACATACAGACTGAAAGTAAGGGGATTGAAAAAGGTATTTCATGCAAATGGAAACCAAAAGAAAGCTGGAGTAGCAATTCTCATATCAGACAAAATAGACTTTAAAATAAAGACTATTAGAAGAGACAAAGAAGGACACTACATAATGATCAAGGGATCGATCCAAGAGGAAGATATAACAATTGTAAATATTTATGCACCCAACATAGGTGCACCTCAATACATAAGGCAAATACTGACAACCATAAAAGGGGAAATCGACAGTAACACATTCATAGTAGGGGACTTTAACACCCCACTTTCACCAATGGACAGATCATCCAAAATGAAAATAAATAAGGAAACACAAGCTTTAAATGATACATTAAACGAGATGGAGTTAATTGATATTTATAGGACATTCCATCCAAACACAACAGAATACACATTTTTCTCAAGTGCTCATGGAACATTCTCCAGGATAGATCATATCTTGGGTCACAAATCAAGCCTTGGTAAATTTAAGAAAATTGAAATTGTATCAAGTATCTTTTCCGACCACAACGCTATAAGACTCGATATCAATTACAGGAGAAGATCTGTAAAAAATACAAACACATGGAGGCTAAACAATACACTACTTAATAACGAAGTGATCACTGAAGAAATCAAAGAGGAAATCAAAAAATACCTAGAAACAAATGACAATGGAGACACGACGACTCAAAATCTATGGCATGCAGCAAAAGCAGTTCTAAGAGGGAAGTTTATAGCAATACAATCTTACCTTAAGAAACAGGAAACATCTCGAATAAACAACCTAACCTTGCACCTAAAGCAATTAGAGAAAGAAGAACAAAAAAACCCCAAAGTTAGCAGGAGGAAAGAAATCATAAAAATCAGATCAGAAATAAATGAAAAAGAAATGAAGGAAACGATAGCAAAGATCAATAAAACTAAAAGCTGGTTCTTTGAAAGGATAAACAAAATTGATAAACCATTAGCCAGACTCATCAAGAAAAAAAGGAAGACTCAAATCAATAGAATTAGAAATGAAAAAGGAGAAGTAACAACTGACACTGCAGAAATACAAAAGATCATGAGAGATTACTACAAGCAACTCTATGCCAATAAAATGGACAACCTGGAAGAAATGGACAAATTCTAAGAAAGGCACAACCTGCCAAGACTGAATCAGGAAGAAATAGAAAATATGAATAGACCAATCACAAGCACTGAAATTGAAACTGTGATTAAAAATCTTCCAACAAGCAAAAGCCCAGGACCAGATGGCTTCACAGGCGAATTCTATCAAACATTTAGAGAAGAGCTATCACCTATCCTTCTCAGACTCTTCCAAAATATAGCAGAGGGAGGAACACTCCCCAACTCATTCTACGAGGCCACCATCACCCTGATACCAAAACCAGACAAGGATGTCACAAAGAAAGAAAACTACAGGCCAATATCAATGATGAACATAGATGCAAAGATCCTCAACAAAATACTAGCAAACAGAATCCAACAGCACATTAAACGGATCATACACCATGATCAAGTGGGGTTTATTCCAGGAATGCAAGGATTCTTCAATATACGCAAATCAATCAACGTGATACACCATATTAACAAATTGAAGGAGAAAAACCATATGATCATCTCAATAGATGCAGAGAAAGCTTTTGACAAAATTCAACACCAATTTATGATAAAAACCCTGCAGAAAGTAGGCATAGAGGGAACTTTCCTCAACATAATAAAGGCCATATATGACAAACCCACAGCCAACATCGTCCTCAATGGTGAAAAACTGAAAGCATTTCCACTAAGATCAGGAACAAGACAAGGTTGCCCACTGTCACCACTACTATTCAACATAGTTTTGGAAGTTTTAGCCACAGCAATCAGAGAAGAAAAGGAAATAAAAGGAATCCAAATCGGAAAAGAAGAAGTAAAGCTGTCACTGTTTGCAGATGACATGATACTATACATAGAGAATCCTAAAGATGCTACCAGAAAACTACTAGAGCTAATCAATGAATTTGGTAAAGTAGCAGGATACAAAATTAATGCACAGAAATCTCTGGCATTCCTATACACTAAGGATGAAAAATCTGAAAGTGAAATCAAGAAAACACTCCCATTTACCATTGCAACAAAAAGAATAAAATACCTAGGAATAAACCTACCTAAGGAGACAAAAGACCTGTATGCAGAAAATTATAAGACACTGATGAAAGAAATTAAAGATGATACAAATAGATGGAGAGATATACCATGTTCTTGAATTGGAAGAATCAACATTGTGAAAATGACTCTACTACCGAAAGCAATCTACAGATTCAATGCAATCCCTATCAAACTACCACTGGCATTTTTCACAGAACTAGAACAAAAAATTTTGCAATTTGTATGGAAACACAAAAGACCCCGAATAGCCAAAGCAATCTTGAGAACGAAAAATGGAGCTGGAGGAATCAGGCTTCCTGACTTCAGACTATACTACAAAGCTACAGTAATCAAGACAGTATGGTACTGGCACAAAAACAGAAATATAGATCAATGGAACAGGATAGAAAGCCCAGAGATAAACCCACGCACATATGGTCACCTTATCTTTGACAAAGGAGGCAGAAATGTACAGTGGAGAAAGGACAGCCTATTCAATAAGTGGTGCTGGGAAAACTGGACAGCTACATGTAAAAGTATGAGATTAGATCACTCCCTAACACCATACACAAAAATAAGCTCAAAATGGATTAAAGACCTAAATGTAAGGCCAGAAACTATCAAACTCTTAGAGGAAAACATAGGCAGAACACTCTATGACATAAATCACAGCAAGGTCCTTTTTGACCCACCTCCTAGAGAAATGGAAATAAAAACAAAAGTAAACAAATGGGACCTAATGAAACTTAAAAGCTTTTGAGCAGCAAAGGAAACCATAAAGAAGACCAAAAGACAACCCTCAGAATGGGAGAAAATATTTGCAAATGAAGCAACTGACAAAGGATTAATCTCCAAAATTTATAAGCAGCTCATGCAGCTTAATAACAAAAAAACAAACAACCCAATCCAAAAATGGGCAGAAGACATAAATAGACATTTCTCCAGAGAAGATATACAGACTGCCAACAAACACATGAAAGAATGCTCAACATCACTAATCATTAGAGAAATGCAAATCAAAACTACAATGAGATATCATCTCACACCAGTCAGAATGGCCATCATCAAAAAATGTAGAAACAATAAATGGTGGAGAGGGTGTGGAGAAAAGGGAACCCTCTTGCACTGTTGGTGGGAATGTAAATTGATACAGCCACTGTGGAGAACAGTATGGAGGTTCCTTAAAAAGCTACAAATAGAACTACCATATGACCCAGCAATCCCACTACTGGGCATATACCCTGAGAAAACCATAATTCAAAAAGAGTCATGTACCAAAATGTTCATTGCAGCTCTATTTACAATAGCCCAGAGATGGAAACAACCTAAGTGTCCATCATCGGATGAATGGATAAAGAAGATGTGGCACATATATACAATGGAATATTACTCAGCCATAAAAAGAGACGAAATTGAGCTATTTGTAATGAGGTGGATAGACCTAGAGTCTGTCATACAGAGTGAAGTAAGTCAGAAAGAGAGAGACAAATACCATATGCTAACACATATATATGGAATTTAAGAAAAAAAATGTCATGAAAAACCTAAGGGTGAAACAGGAATAAAGGCACAGACTTACTAGAGAATGGACTTGAGGCTATGGGGAGGGGGAAGGGTAAACGGTGACAAAACGATAAAGAGGCATGGACATATATACACTACCAAACGTAAGGTAGATAGCTAGTGGGAAGCAGCCGCATAGCACAGGGAGATCAGCTCGGTGCTTTGTGACCGCCTGGAGGGGTGGGATAGGGAGGGTGGGAGGGAGGGAGACGCAAGCGGGAAGAGATATGGGAATATATGTGTATATATAACTGATTCATTTTGTTGTGAAGCTGAAACTAACATACCATTGTAAAGCAATTATACTCCAATAAAGATGTTAAAAAAAAAAAAAAAAGGACTTGTGGGGCTTCCCTGGTGGTGCAGTGATTGAGAGTCCTCCTGCTGATGCAGGGGACACGAGTTCGTGCCCTGGTCTGGGAAGATCCCACATGCCGCGGAGCGGCTGGGCCCGTGAGCTGTGGCTTCTGAGCCTGCGCGTCCGGAGCCTGTGCTCCACAACGGGAGAGGCCGCAACAGTGAGAGGCCTGCGTACTGCAAAAAAATAAATAAATAAATAAAAAATAAATTAGAGGGAGAGTGACCAAGATGGTAGAGTAGAAAGAACCTGAGCTCACCTCCTGAGCACATGAAAATCACAACTATCTACAGAACAACCATTGATGAAAAAGACTGGGACCTACCAGAAAAGGTCTTCTACAACTAAAGACATAAAGAAGGAACCACAAAGAGATGGGTAGGAGGGATAATCAAATCTCATACCCCCAAGGAGGGTGACCCACAAACTGGAGAATAATTATATTGTGGAGGTTCTCCCTCAAGGATGAGAGTTCTGAGTCCCATGTCTGGCTTCCCAGCATGAGTGTCTAGCACCAGAAAGATGAGCTCCCAGACCATTTGGCTTTGAAGGCAGGACTTAACTGCAGGAGCTTCACAGGACTTGGGGAAATAAGAGACTTCACTCTTAAAGGACAAATACAAAGTCTCACACACACCAGGACCAAGGGCAAAGGCAGTAAATTCATAGAAGCCTGGGCCAGACCTACCTGCTGGTGTTGGAGAGTCTCCAGGGGAGGCAGGGGGTGGCTGTGGCTCACCTTAGGGACATAGACACTTGTGGAAGACATGTTGGGGAGTATTCATCTTCATGAACTCTCCTGGTGGCTGGCAAAAATTACCTCAAATGTATATGGACTAAATGCTCCTACCAAAAGACACAGGCTGGCTAAATTGATACCAAAGTAAGATCCATATATATCCTGCCTACAAAAGACTTAATTCAGATTTAGTAAGTGGAAAGTGAGGGGCTGGAAACAGGTATTCCACACAAATGGAAATCAAAAGAAAGCCAAAGTAGCAATACTTATATCAGACAAATAGACTTTAAAATAAAGACTCTTACAAGAGACAAAGGATTCTACATAATGATCAAGGGATCAATCCAAGAAGAAGGTATAACAATTGTAAATATGTATGCACCCAACACAGGAACACCTAATATGTAAGGCAAATATTAACATACATAAAAGGAGTAATTGACAGCAACGCAATAATAGTAGGGGACTTTAACACCCCATTTACATCAATGAAGAGTTCATCCAGACAGAAAATCAACAAGGAAACACAGGCCTTAAATAACTCATTAGACCAAATAGATTTAATTGATATTTATAGAGCATTTCACCTGAAAGCAGCAGAATACACATTATTTTTAAGTGCACTTGGAACAGTCTCCAGGATAGATCAAATCCTAGGTCACAAAGTAAGCCTTGGTAAACTTAAGAAAATTGAAGTCATATCAAGTGTCTTTTCTGACCAGAATTCTATGAGACTAGAACTTAACTCTAGGAATAAAGAACTGCAGAAAAACACAAACTTATGGAGGCTAAAAATATGCTACTAAACAACCAATGGATCAAAGAAATCAAAGAGGAAGTCAAAAAATACCTAGAGAAAAATGAAAATGAAAACATGAGGATCCAAAACCTATGGGATGCAACAAAAGCAATTCTTCCATCCAAGTACTAACCAGGCCTTACCCTGTTTAGCTTCCAAGATCAGATGAGATTGGATGCTTTCACGGTGACATGGCCATAGGCCAAAAGCAGTTCTAAGAGTGAAGAGTATAGTGATTCAAGCTTACCTCAGGAAAAAGAAAAATCTCAAATAAAAAAACCTAACCTTACTCATAAAGCAACTAGAGAAAGAAGAACAAACAAAACCTAAAGTTAGTAGAAGGAAAGAAATTGTAAAGGTCAGAGAAGAAATAAATGAAGAGTTTTTTTTTTAAATTAATGAAACTAAAAGCTGTTTCTTTGAAAAGATAAACAAAATTGATAAACCTTGAGCCAGGCTCATCAAGAAAAAAAGTGTGAGGGCCCAAATCAATAAAATCAGAAATTTAAAAGGAGGAGTTATAACCAACACCACAGAAGTACAAAGGATCATGAGACTACTATAAGCAGCTCTAAGCCAATAAAATGGACAACCTAGAAGAAATGGACAAATTCTTAGAATGGTGCAATCCCCCAAGACTGAACCCAGAAGAAGTAGAAAATATGAACAGACCAATTATCAGTACTAAAATTAAATCAGTAATTAAAAAACTCCCAACAAACAAAAGTCCAGGACCAGATGGCTTCACAGGTGAATTCTATCAAACATTTAGAGAAGAGCTAACACCCATCCTTCTCAAACTCTTCCAAAAAATTGCAGAGGAAGGAACACTCCCAAACTGATTCTATGAGGCCACCATCACCCTGATACCAAAACCAGACAAAGATACTACAAAAAAAGAAAATTACTGACCAATATCACTAATGAATATAGATGCAAAAATCCTCGACAAAATACTAGGAAACTGAATCCACCAGTACATTAAACAGATCACATACCATGATCAAGTGGGATTTGTCCCAGGGATGCAAGGATTTTTCAATATCTACAAATCAATTAATGTGATACACTGATTCTTTTATTGAACCATAAAAAACATATAACTATCTCCATTGATGCAGAAAAAACTTTTGATAAAATTCAACATCCATTTATGATAAAACCACTCCAGAAAGTGGGTATAGAGGGAACATGCCTTAACATAATAAAGGCCATATATGACAAACCCACAGCTAACATTATATTCAACAGTGAAAAGCTGTAAACATTCCCTTTAAGATCAGGAACAAGACAAGGATGTCTCTCGTCATTTTTATTCAACATAGTTTTGGAAGTCCTAGCCACAGCAATCAGAGAAGAAAAGGAAATAAAAGGAATCCAAATTGGAAAAGAAGAAGTAAAACTGTCACTGTTTGCAGATGACATGATACTATATATAGAAAACCCTAAAGATTCCAGCAGAAAGCTACTAGAGCTCATTAATGAATTTGGTAAAATTGCAGGATACTAAATTAATATACATGAATAAATCTGTTGCATTTCTATACTCTAACAATAAAATATCAGAAAGAGAAATTAAGGAAATAATTCCATTTACCATCTCATCAAAAAGAATAAAATACATAATAAACCTACCTAAGCAGGCAAAAGACCTGTACTCTGAAAACTATATAATGCTGATGAAAGAAATCAAAGACAACACAAACAGATGGAAAGATATACAGTAAGTTCCCTACATACAAACATTCAAGTTGCAAACTTTCAAAGATGCAAACTTGTGTTTGCATGACCAATCACATAAGTTAGTTCACATATCTGGCATACATTGTCATATGTGTGCATCCTTTACAAGTGGTTGTGCTTTTGTGTACTTAACTGTAGAGTACTGTATAGAGTACAGTAGTATAGTACCTTTATTTCAAGCCCAGAATTTCTGGAAGCAAGCATAAAAGCAGCTGTGATGTAGCTGTAATTTTCAAGGTACGGTACTGTAAGATTATAAATGTTTTCCTTATTTTTTTGTGTTTGTTTCTTTTTTTATTATTTGTGTGAAAAGTATTATAAACATATTACAATACAGTACTGTATAGCCAGTTGTGTTAGTTGGGTACCTAGGCCAACGTTGTTGGACTTACAAAAAAATTGTACTTACAAATGCACTCTCAGAATGGAACTTGTTTGTGTGTAGGGGACTTACTGTATCATGTTCTTGGATCAGAAGAATAAATATTGTTAAAATGACCATATTATCCAAAGTAATCTACCGATTCAATGCAATCCGTATCAAATTACCAATGGCATTTTTCACAGAACTAGAACAAAACATTTTTCAATGTGTATGGAAACACAAAATACTCTGACTAGCTAAAACAATCTTGAGAAAGAAGAACAGACAAGATAGAAAGCACAGAAATAAACACACAAACTTATGGTCAATTAATCTATAACAAAAAAGGCAAAAATATACAATGGAGAAAAAACAGGATCTTCAATAAGGGGTCCTGGGAAAACTGGACACTTACATGTAAAAGAATGAAATTAGAACGTTCTCTAACTCCATATACAAAAATAAACTCAAAATGGATTTAAGATGTAAGTGTAAGACAGGATACTATAAAATTCCTAGTGGAAAATATAGGCAGGACACTATGTGATATAAATTGCAGCAATACTTTTTTTTGGATCTGTCTCCTAGAGTAATGAAAAACAAAATAAAAATAAACAGGACCTAACTAAACTTAAAAGCTTTTGCACAGCAAAGGAAATCATAAACAGAACTAAAAGACAACCTATGGAATGGGAGAAAATATTTTCAAACAATGCAACTGACAAGGGATTAATCTCCAAAATATACAAAGAGTTCATACACCTCTATATCAAAAAAAACAAACAACCCAGTCAAAAAATGGGCAGAAGACCTAAACAAACATTTCTACAAAGAAGACATACAGATGACCAATGGGCACATACAAAGATGCTCAATATCACTAATTATTAGAGAAATGAAAACCAAAACTACAATGAGGTATCATCTCACATCAGTCAGAATGGCCATCATTAAAACGTCTACAAATATTAAATGCTGGAGAAGGTGTGGAGAAAGGGAATCCTCCTACACTGTTGATGGGAATGTAAGCTGGTGCACCACTATGGAGAACAGTATGGAAATTCCTTAAAAACATAAAAATAA
This sequence comes from Grampus griseus, assembly GCF_964374135.1. NCBI lineage: Eukaryota > Metazoa > Chordata > Mammalia > Artiodactyla > Delphinidae > Grampus > Grampus griseus. The sequence goes on along the minus strand of NC_139009.1, from coordinate 72,719,494 downwards.
AGTTACCATATGATCCAGCAATCCCACCCCTGGGCATATATCCGGAAAAGATGAAAACACTAATTCAAAAAGATGCATGCACCCCAAATTCATAGCAGCACTATTTTCAATAGCCAAGACATGGATGCAACCTAAATATCAATTGACAGATTAATGGATAAAGAAGATGTGGTATATAATATATATACACAATGGAATATTACTCAGCCATAAAAAGAATGAAATAATGTCATTTATAGCAACATGGATGGATAAAGAGGTTATCATACTAAGTGAAGTAAGTCAGATAGAAAAAGACAAATGTAGAATCTTAAAAAATGATACAAATGAACTTATTTACAAAGCAGAAACTCACAAACAGAAAATGACACTATGGTTACTAAAGCAGTAAGCAAGAAAGGGAAGAATAAATTAGGAGCTTGGGATTAACAGATACACATTATTACATATAAAATAGATCAACAACAAGGACCTACTATATATACCACAGGGAACTATATTTAATATCTTGTAATAACCTATATTGGAAAAGGATCTGAAAAAGAATATATATATATACATATATATATGTGTGTGTGTGTATATATATATATAAACAATCACTTAGCTGTATACCTGAAACATTAAATCAGCTATACTTCAATACTTCAATTAAAAAAGTAAATTAGAAATGTGGAAAAAATGTTGATGAACTATTACAGTAGGCAACACAGGAAGATGAAGAGCTGGATGTTAAATGAAGTAAAAAATTGTTTAAACATTAGGCATATCAAACCAGGAGGCCCAACACAGTATCAATAAGCATTCCAGTAAAAACAGAGAAAAACAAAGGGAAAGAAAAGACGAACAGTAATCAGAAAAAAATTTCCAGAACTGAAAATGTTTTAAGACAAAATGGTCCATGAAGTGCTTATCCGAACAAGTGGAAAAAAAAAAAAAAAAAACCCTCCCTACAAGAAACCCATCATAATGATTGTTTAGAATATCACAGTAAAGAAAAAATTCTAAAAGCTTTCAGAGAGGGGCAAAACACATATCACATATATAGAAGAAGAAATGAAAATGTCATTGAGCTTTATAGAAATAACAGTGGATCTGAAATACAAGAAATTTTCTCACAATTTTGAGAAGAAATGGTTTTCAAACTAGAATTTATACCCAAATCATCTCTCGAAGGAGATAATAGAATAAAGACATTCAATCTCACAAAAATTTCAAAACTGTTAATTCCCTTGCCTCTAGATACTTTTGAATGGCTTTTAAAAAAATCAGGGACAAATTAACAAAGAGGAAGACCTGCGATTCCTGAGACTGGGCATTCAAGAAGGAGAAGAGGGAGGATGATTTTTAAGATGAGCAGAAAGGGACATCCTAGAATGACAGGGAGGCAGCAGAGCTATAGAAACACCAGGCTGGATTATCTCCAGACGATAAAGTATGATCAGGAGGGTGTCTCAAATATAACAACGTTTGATGAAAGAAATGTATTGAGAGAAAGCAATAGTAAAAAATGGAATAAGCCAACCAAAATAAAGTAAATTAAAACAGTCATCAAGAATAGACTCTTCTACCCCCAAAATACACTCAGGTCAGATGGTCAGTTTTTATAAACTTTCAAGAACATACATTTCTTTCAAATACAAATGGTTACAGACTAGAAAGGAAAGGATATGTACCTAAATCACTGTGTGAGTTTAGACAACCTTGATGACTGGACAGGATAACCTAAGAAAAGTATAAGCATATATATAATGACAACAAATTCCTAAAGAAATTATTTACAAACACAATTTGCACTGTACTTCACTAAAAATAGGTGGAATAAATTGGATTTATCCCAGAATCTAGCAATGTAATTTATTATATTAACATAATAAAGATAAGAAACTTAATAAATCATACAATATAATTAAACTGTATTAACAAAGTAACAGATAAAAACCTAATTTGATAGAGGAAAAACAGTATTCAGTAAAATTCAAAAATCATCTAAAATATAATTTGTTATATTAACACAGTAATGGATAAAAACAATTTGATGGAAAAATAAATTGTATCCATCAGATTCAAACTCATTCATAATTAAAAACAATTTAAAAAATTTGTATTAAACTATGAATAGAAGGAAACTTCCTTAATCTAATAAAGTGTCTACTTACCCCCTTAAAATTTTTTTTCAAATGATAAGACATTGTATGTGTACCTTTTAAGATAAGAAAAAAAAAAAGGCAGAAATGAGTTCTCCATTATTATGTAACTTGAGATTCTATTATTAAATAGAAAAAGGAAATGAAATGAAGTATAAGAATTATAAAAATATAAAATATTGTAACATACCATAAATACTAGGATTGTTGGTGTAGAAAGTATGAGATAATACACAAACAATTATAGCTAGAAAGAGAGTTCAGAAATATAGCTGAACAATTTCAACAATTACAACATAGTGGCAATTTTTTTAAAACATCATATATATTTATATATTTTATAAACTGTACTTACGTGAATTGAATATAGAATACATATGCAATAACCTTATGGAGATATTTTCAAAATATTACTGACGGGCATGGAAGAAAAATCTAAATAATTATGAGACACATGTACTTGGCTATAAAGGCTCAATACTATGAAGGTATCATTTTCCTACAAATTAATCTAAAAATTCAGTGCTATTTTAATCACAGCTGTAGCAGGAATTTCCATGGAATTTAACCATTTAATTCAAAAAGTAATATGGAAAAATTATAGACCGATCTTACAGTGGGCAAGGATTTAGGGAAATGGTAACTTGCAGAAACTGCTGGTAGTTTAAGTGACTTTGGAGAAAAAATAATTTGTGATATCAAGTCAATTTGCAAATAAATAGCAATGTCATCTCAGAATTTAACATAGAAAGACTTTTACTTGCACAAGGAAAATATAATCTAATTGAATTATTTGCAATCACTAACAGCTGATCAATATAAAGTTTTATCAGTAGGAGGATCTATCATGTATTATGATATATTCATAGGGTGTAAAACCACAGAGCAACTCAACTAAATAATAAATATCATATACCTTATGTTGGAATAAATAGGAAAGATCTAGAATGATATATAGAGCATAATGACTAGCCAAACAGCAATAAATTTTGTATGGATATATGCAAATGTAACATGCTATGAAAACATTTACTGCAAAGACACATATCACTTTTATAATAGTGGTTACCTCTAGGGAGGAAGGATATTTGGATCTGAATATAAAAGGGAATATAAAAATGTCCCTTCCCTAATTAGCAACTGTTTGAACCTGCTCATAGGAACTCAGGGAAGGTTGGTCGTGGAGGCTGAATGAAGCCTATTTCCTCTAATCAAGAAATGGGTGACACAGAAAGGGTTTTGTGCCCGGGAGCCCCACAGGGTCCTGCTCAGTATCAGTATTTATATACACATATATTCAGACATGCATGAACGAGTGAAAAGGGTACCACCTGGTACAAAAGTGGTTAATAAATATTTGTTTCACCTCCTTTTTCTCCTTTGACTTCAGGATAGTTATGGTGACTAAACAAATCAACATACATGTTCGGGTCACAGCTGCTGCTGAGAAAAAAGAAGTTGAGTCTGTCTCCCCTTCGACATCTCTGTCCATTTCTATATATATTAATGCATATGTACTTCTAAATTAGTCTACTGAAAAAGACGTAATTATTTGGCATGACAAAGAAAAATGTGTATGAGGGTAACTGTAAGTTGAATACATGACTATTTTTCAATATACCTAAAATAAAGCTATTCATGATGCCCTCCATCTCTGAGTTTCACAGCATGCCTAGTGTATAGGAAATAATTCAGTATTCAATTCTAGACTGCCACAAATCTCACTTTGTTATATTAGATACGTTTCCACCCCTAACTTCCTGATGGACTGTAAAAGTGGTATGGCAGCTTCTCCCATGCCATAACATGTAGTTAAATATGTTCTAATAAATTATATCAATTAGGATAAGACATTAATATTCTCTGATATGTCTTCTCTCTTTCCCCATTAAATGTAGTACATGAAAAAATAACAAAAGCCCAAAACATGAAGAGGGACAGTGAGTGGTTAAACTGTGAACTCTGGAGCCAGGATGCTGAATAGGAGTGTTCTCTCCACCATCTGGGAGAGAGCTGTCCCACCTGTAAAGTGGGATTAGTAACTACCTCTTAAAATGATTCTGGGAATTCAATCTTTTCTATGTTTAAAGCACTTAAAACAGCTCCTGGCCATAGTAAGAGAACAATAATATTAGCTCTTATTGTTACTATCATTATACAAAGATTGGGGGAAATTTTAAAAATTCCAGCTATTTATGAGAAACACAGCTGAAACAGAAAGATGCCCAAAACTTGAAAATAAAAAGATTGATGATGCACCACACACATTATGACAAAATAAAGTGGGAGAGAACCTATCAATACAACACAAAAGAAAATATGTCGGAAAGAATTTAAGGGAATTTAATGGAACAAGGAGAGATATTTATGATTGATAAAAGATAAATTCCATTGGAAAGATATAGCAATATATCAACTTTGAAGAACTTAAGAAATGTAAAGAAAATAAACATCTATAATTATAGTGACAGACATATATATATATATATATAGACATATATATATATATCAAAAACTCAATTAGAAAAATGGAAGAAGATGAGTAATACAACTATCACTCTTACTATATAGACACATGGGTATAATTAGATGTGAAACTTGTGTGTATTTGGGTATGGTCTGACTTGTTGCTCTGAAACTTCAAATAGTCCTGATGGATCAACAAAATTCAAAATCCAGAAATAATTATGTTATGTTCAGTGGTTCAGAAAACATAATGACCTTCAACCACCTCCTTGGATTCAAGGGCTTCACTTATTATTCATGCCTAAGCCCCTTTCCTGGGCAGAGACATGGAGATAAAACCTCCTTAGTGCACTACATTCAGCTGGTCATGCAGATTAAAGACCCTGGCTATTTAGCTGCTCTCAGAGCAAGCCCTTTTCAGTGCTGTTTGTAAGTCTGCATAACCATTGTGAATCATTATTTTCAAAAGTCATGTTAACTGAACAGATTGTTTCAGATGAGTAGAGGATAGAGATTGCAGCAAAATGAACATATGACATAAAACAAAGACCCTTTTAGTTTTAAGGGTGAAATATTGTGAGGAAGCCTGGCATTCCCAAGGGTCACCCTGCCCAACAGGCTACAAAAGATTCTTATTATCTTAGATGGGTGCTATGAGATATCGGAAGAGAAAAGATAATGTAAAATCTGTAAAGTTAAATTGAATTACTTGGGTGATATGATACACATATACTATTGAAGTTCTCTTTTATGGGATAACTGGAGCTATGAATGTGTTAGGCACGGCTAAACACGTTTGGAGGAGGCACAGCAAAGCTGCATCCCTTCACTGCCAAAGGCTAACGGTGATTAACATCTTTAAAATGATGCTCTACATTTTTCAATCATTTGATGTGTTAAAAATCTAATAATATACCACAGCTTGAGGCCACTACTGTTTCTTCAATTGATTTAACGTTATGCTTTATCTTAAAAAATAATTTAAATGAAAATCAGTTGTGATTTTGACAGAAGGATATTAAAACATGCTTTATTCAGATAGTTATGAAGAACACTAAAGATATTAAACTAGTTAGACCTCCCAGTCTGCCAGAACTATAGAATTAGAATAATAAACAAAATAGAGAAACACCCTATATGTGAAATTCAGGAACATTTCACAATACGCTACTTTCTTTATAAGGGCTTAACAGATACTAACCAAGAGACTGGTATCATTTTGATGTACTTAACTGTGCTCTTAAAATATTTACAATCACTCTTAAGACCCAAGTCAACACCTGCACCTACTGAGGCTTTTTAAAGGGTGTTTACATCTCAGTAAGTTGATATGGATAATTTGAGGTGAGAAAAAACATACTGTATTCATCTTTACTAAAACTCTGATTTCTACCACTCAGCCTGCCCATTGAAGTAACTTTAGCCCTTGCTATAGAGGATCTCAATTCAGATTCAAGGTGTTTTTGTTTGCATACCCACATTTGTTCACAGAGAAAATAATAGAAAAGCAAGAAAAATAAATGGTGTCAATCTTTACCTTTATTTTATTCATATATATATTTGTATGTCATATTTCATATTTGTTTTATAGAGAAATCATATTGTTTGCTCCCATTTGAACTTCCTTACATTTTAACTGTATCCATTTTAATTATATCCAGAAATAAGACAAGTTGGCTACCCATGACTACAATATTCTCTCATAAGCTCCGCAAGACAGGCAATTGGTCAGATGTTTTGTCACTCTCCCAGCAGCAGCCCTCTGACCACGAACACCACTTATGTTTGGCCTCTTGCCCTCCATCCAAAATTGGCAAATGGCCCTAGGAAACAAGCAGATGCAGACCATCAGCTGACATCTTTCTGGTTATATTTATAAAGAATCTTGGCTCCCTCATCCTCATTGCTTCAGCAGCCTCATGGTGACTTTGTATTTTACCTAAAATTCTAGTTTTTCTCAGCAGGAGAGTTGGTTAACTACAAGCTGTTTAATGGTACTGGGAAGTAAAAATTGATTTATGTAAATGGGCATTGACTTTGCCATAGTCTCAAATGCATATGGACATATATAAGTAATATTTTCAAAATAAATTGCGTAATTAAGTAATATTTGAAGGAAAAAAATAATAGTGACTAGATTGAAAAATAAGACCACAACTCTTCACTGCTTATAGAGGGCAAAAAGCAGCAAGTCCATGATCTGGGCTCTTCTGATGTGGCAGTACATCAAAAATCACTTCTGTGAAAGGGGGAGAAAAAACCTTGGGAATTTTGCTCTTTGTGTTATCCTGTAACCTTAATTTTGTGTGTATTCTTTGCATTCCTTGCCAGAAAAAAAGCACCTCTTGCCAATTCTCATACCTAGAACAACTCAGATATCTGTGGTCTTCTGAGGCTCAGCCTGTGTGCATATATGTGTCTTTGTGGGGGGTTGTATTCAATAGAAGAAGGCATTTACAAGAAAGCACACACATGTTTGAGCACGTGCATGTACATGCACACAAGCATACACATTAACCCAATAACTGCCTAAAGTAGAATTCACTTGATATGATATCTTACAAAAACACAATAAAGACAGAATTTAAACTAAGAGTATAGTCAAAACTAATCTCTTGTATTTTTAAAGTACACTAACATTTAAAATCAAGGTTAAAATTAGGCTATTCATAAAGGAAGAACAAAAAAAAAAAAAACCACTAGATATACCATCCTTAATGATATAGCCAAAGAGACAATCAGAGGGGAAGATTAGTCTTAATTGCATTTATTAGAAATTAAGGCAAGCTAAATTAAATTAATTGAATTTCCCCAACCCCCACTTCACCCCAAAATATAAGCTAAGGGTGAACAGACATACACACACTATATACGTTATATGTATATAATATATATATGCATTAGAAAATAAAATGGAATTAAAGAATTAAGACAAAAACAGAAGTGTGATATTTTGAAACTTTTACATTCTACTGCAAGCATTAAAACTGATATATTGAATGTTTCAATTCTTTAAAAAATAGCCAAATTAAAGAAAAGAAAAGAGAATTTACAGAGATGAAAGTGGAAAGTAAGAGAATCTCCCATGTTAAGTTGTGGTTGAAACCTGAAGCTACAAAGAGTAGGAGGTGGACACAGGTACAGGATCCTGAACCTCGACGTTCACGCAACTTCTGGGACCAAACCTTGGTAAATTGTTTGCTGCAGAAGGTAAAAATTAGACTTCCTGGGTAAAGTTAGGAATTGCCAATTCACAGTTGGGGATGAGAGACCTTGATCTTGTCACGTCTATACACCTACACACAAACTATAAACCAACTTAAAAGACAAACCACACTCTGGAAGAATACTATAATTATTATAATTGCAATATTATAATCGACAAAGTGATAGTCTACAGATTATACAAAAGATATGTACAAATCAATAAGAAAAAAGATAACTCAAAAAGAAAAGTAGGGCTTCCCTGGTGGCGCAGTGGTTGGGGGTCCGCCTGCCGATGCGGGGGGCGTGGGTTCGTGCCCTGGTCCCAGAGGATCCCACGTCCCGCGGAGCGGCTGCGCCCGTGGGCCATGGCTGCTGGGCCTGCTCGTCCGGGGCCTGTGCTCTGCAACAGGAGAGGCCACAGCAGTGAGAGGCCCGCATACTGCAAAAAAAAAAAAAAAAAAAAGGAAAAGTACTTCAAGGATATAAATAAAACGTGCAAAGAAAAAGAAATCCAATTACATGTATGTGTTTACTCTCTCAGGTTCAGGGAAATGCACATTGCTGAAACAATGACGTACCATTTGAAACTATTAGAGTGTCATTTATTTCTTAATTGGCAATAACATCTATTAGGGTTAAGCAGAATGGGAGGAAACAAATATCCTCATACACTGCTAGAGGCAGTGTCTTGTCAATAGATGACCATTGCTATATAAAATTATTTATTGGTAAAACTGCAAAGCTGGATGAAATAAATATATTTTAGAAAAAATAAAAAGTCACTCAAGAGCTGTTGAACATTCTAATAGAGCAAATATGCTGGAATAAATTGAAAATAGATGCCAAAAACACTGCAAAAAACTCACTAGGCTTGCATAATTTCAGGATCATTTTTTAATTAAACCATCTCAGAATAAAATATTTATTTAATGTGACATATTAACTAGTCGTGATTTCACTATTCTCCCCATGCGACAAGTGTAATGATATTAAAATGAGATAGATACATAGCATACAAAATGCATAAAACAATATTATTTTTAGAGGTGCAGATATAACAAATACAGTATTTTCAAATTAAAAATTTCAGTGTATTATAATATGATATCATGAACAAATAGAGATTATCCTAGTGATAAAATGGTACTTCAATATAATTTATGAAACATGTTATATTAAGAGATTAAAGAGTAAAGCAAACATCTCAATAGTTGAACATAAGTATTTGATGTAGTTCAACATTTAATTTGTTTTAAAAGCTCATAATATGCCAAATTTACAAAGAAATTATAGATGTATAATTTCTTTGTAAATTGGCATATATATATATATATATATATATAATTTCTTTGTATTTTTTGGAGATTTTCTTTGGCAAAGGGCCAGATAGTGAAATAGTTTTAGCTTTGCAATCTGTACTCAACTCTGCTCACCATTGGAGCTTGAAATCACCCATATGTGGAAAAGTGTAGGTATGGCTGTTTTCCAGTGAAATTTTATTTAATAAAACAGACTACTGCGTATTTGGCACATGGATTTGCTGAACCCTGTACTAGAAATATTCTGCCAACCTTAAACTTATGAATGAAAAATTAGACATATTCCCGTGAATTTAGGAAAAAGATTTAGATGTCCACATTCAGTACTACTGTTGAATGCTGTTAGATTCCTAGCCAGTGCAAGATGAGAAACAAAAAGAATTATGTACTGGAAAGGAGGAGCAAAAACTACCATTACTTATAGATGTTTTGACTGACAGAGAATTGCAAAAGTATTAGAAAAAATAAGATTATAATGATAGGATCTTATAAAAAATCAATCACTTTCCTATATGCAAGCAGTTAGAAAATGCCATGGAAAGGGAGTCCATTAGTAATCATGTCAAGGTCCAAAATATATCTCGGAATAAAACTAACCAGAAATATTATCCAGTAAGAAATTTTTGTTTCTCTGTGGAAAGATTGAAATGGCAGTCACTATAATTTTCAATAAATGTAATGCAGCTCACAATCAAAATCCCAAGATATTTTTAAAAAGTTTTTGTGGAACTTGCTAAGGGTTCCTAAAATTTCTATTTTGTTCTTTTTAAGCATGCCATATTATTTTTATAGATTCTACTTATGTTTTCAATTACCACTGTTATTTATTTAATCATACTTATCATGCTTTTTTGTTGTTGTTTTTTGTTTTTAACATCTTTATTAGAGTACAATTGCTTTACAACGGTGTGTCAGTATCTGCTTTATAACAAAGTGAATCAGTTATACATATACATATGTCCCCATATACTTTCCTCTTGCATCTCCCTCCCGCCCACCCTCCCTATCCCACCCCTCTAGGTGGTCACAAAGCACTGAGCTGATCTCACTGTGCTATGCGGCTGCTTCCCACTAGCTATCTGTTTTACGTTTGGTAGTGTATCTATGTCCATGCACTCTCTCATTTTTTCCCAGCTTACCCTTCCCCCTCCCTGTATCCACAAGTCCATTCTCTAGTAGGTCTGAATCTTTATTCCCATCTTGCCCCTAGGTTCTTCTAACCACTTTCTTTCTTTTTTTTTTATTTAGATGCCATATGTATGTGTTAGCATATGGTATTTGTTTTTCTCTTTCTGACTTACTTCACTCTGTATGACAGTCTCTAGGTCCATCCAGCTCACTACAAATGACTCAGTTTCATTCCTTTTTATGGCTGAGAAATATTCCATTATATATATGTGCCACATCTTCTTTATCCATTCATCTGTTGATGGACACTTAGGCTGCTTCCATGTCCTGGCTATTATAAATAGAGCTGCAATGAACTTTGTGGTACATGACTCTTTTTGAATTATGGTTTTCTCAGGGTACATGTCCAGTAGTGAGATTGTTAGGTCATGTGGTAGTTCTATTTTTAGTTTTTTAAGGAACCTCCATACTGTTCTCCATAGTGGCTGTATCAATTGATGCTCCCACTAACAGTGCATGAGGGTTCCCTTTGCTCCACACCCTCTCCAGTATTTATTGTTTGTAGATTTTTTGATGACAGCCATTCTGACAAGTGTGAGATGATATTTCATTGTAGTTTTGATTTACATTTCTCTAATGATTAATGATGTTGAGCATTCTTTCATGTGTTTGTTGGCAATCTGTATATCTTCTTTGGATAAATGTCTATTTAGGTCTTCTGACCATTTTTGGATTGGGTTGTTTGTTTCTTAATGTTGACCTGCATGAGTTGCTTGTATGTTTTGGAGATTAATCCTTTGTCAGTTACTTCATTTGCAAATATTTTCTCCCATTCTGAGGGGTTGTCTTTTCATCTTGTTTATAGTTTCCTTTGCTGTGCCAAAGGTCTTAAGTTTCATTAGGTCCCATTTGTTTATTTTCCTTTTTATTTCCATTTTTCTAGGAGGTGGGTCAAAATGGATCTTGCTGTGATTTATGTCATAGAGTGTTCTGTCTATATTTTCCTCTAAGAGTTTGATGGTGTCTGGCCTTACATTTAGGTCTTTAATCCATTTTGAGTTTATTTTTGTGTATGGTGTTAGGGATTGTTCTAATTTCATTCTTTTACATGTACCTGTCCAGTTTTCCCAGCACCACTTATTGAAGAGGCTGTCTTTTATCCACTTTATATTCTTGCCACCTTTATCAAAGATAAGGTGACCTTATCAAAGATAAGACGTGTAGGTTTATTTCTGGACTTTCTAGAAAGCCTCTTCCATTCATCTATCTTTCTGTTTTTGTGCCAGTACCATATTGTGTTGATTACAGTAGCTTTGTAGTATAGTCTGAAGTCAGGGAGCCTGATTCTGTCAGCTCCATTTTTCTTTCTCAAGATTGCTTTGGCTATTCGGGGTCTTTTGTGTTTCCATACAAATTGTGAATTTTTTTGTTCTAGTTCTGTGAAAAATGCCAGTGGTAGTTTGATAGGGATTGCATTGAATCTGTAGATTGCTTTGGGTAGTAGAGTCATTTGCACAATGTTGATTCTTGCAATCCAAGAACATGGTGTATCTCTCCATCTATTTGTATCATCTTTGATTTCTTTCATCAGTGCCTTATAATTTTCTGCATATAGGTCTTTTGTCTCCTTAGGTAGCTTTAATCCAAGATATTTTATTCTTTTTGTTGCAATGGTAAATGGGAGTGTTTTCTTAATTTCACTTTCAGATTTTTCATCATTAGTGTATAGGAATGCAAGAGATTTTTCTACATTAATTTTGTATATTGCTACTTTACCAAATTCATTGATTAGCTCTAGTAGTTTTCTGGTAGCATCTTTAGGATTCTCTATGTATAGTATCATGTCATCTGCAAACAGTGACAGCTTTACTTCTTCTTTTCCGATTTGGATTCCTTTTATTTCCTTTTCTTCTCTGATTCTTGTGGCTAAAACTTCCAAAACTATGTTGAATAGTAGTGGTGACAGTGGGCAACCTTGTCCTATTCCTGATTTTAGTGGAAAAGGTTTCAGTTTTTCACCATTGAGGATGTGTTGGCTGTGGGTTCGTCATATATGGCCTTTATTATGGTGAGGCAAGTTCTCTCTATGCCTACTTTCTGCAGGGTTTTTATCATAAATGGGTGTTGAATTTTGTCAAAAGCTTTCTCTGCATCTATTGAGATGATCAAATGGTTTTTCTCCTTCCATTTGTTAATATGGTGTATCACATTGATTGATCTGCATATATTGAAGAATCCTTGCATTCCTGGGATAAACCCCACTTGATCATAATGTATGATCCTTTCAATGTGCTGTTGGATAGTATTTTGTTGAGGATTTTTACATCTATGTTCACCAGTGATATTGGCCTGTAGTTTTCTTTCTTTGTGACATCTTTGTCTGGTTTTGGTATCAGAGTGATAACGGTCTCTTAGAATGAGTTTGGGAGTGTTCCTTCCTGCTATATTTTGGAAGAGTTTGAGGACAGGTGTTAGCCCTTCTCTAAATGTTTGATAGAATTCACCTGTGAAGCCATCTGGTCCTGGGCTTTTTTTTGTTGGAACAGTTTTAATCACAGTTTCAATTTCAGTGCTTGTCATTAGTCTGTTCATATTTTCTATTTCTTCCTGGTACAGTCTCAGAAGGTTGTGCATTTCTAAGAATTTGTCCATTTCTTCCAGGTTGTCCATTTTATTGGCATATACTTGCTTGTAGTAATCTCTCATGATCCATTGTATTTCAGCAGTGTCAGTTGTTACTTCTCCTTTTTCATTTCTGATTCTATTGATGTGAGTCTTTTCCCTTTTTTCTTGATGACTCTGGCTAATGATTTATCAATTTTGTTTATCTTCTCAAGGAACCAGCTTTTAGTTTTATTGATCTTTGCTTTTGTTTCCTTCATTTCTTTTGCATTTATTTCCAATCTGACCTTTATGATTTCTTTCCTTCTACTAACCTTGGGGATTTTTTTTCTTTCTATAATTGCTTTAGTTGTAAGTTTAGGTTGTTCATTTGAGATGTTTATTGTTTCTTAAGGTAGGCTTCTATAGCTATAAAATTCCCTCTTAGAACTGCTTTTGCTGCATTCCATAGGTTTTGGGTCATTGTGTTTTCATTGTCATTTGCTTCTAGGTTTTTGTTTCTTTTTTGGTGGTACGTGGGCCTCTCACTGTTGTGGCTTCTCCTATTGTGGAACACAGGCTCTGGACGCGCAAGCTAAGCAGCCATAGCTCACAGACCCAGCCGCTCCGCGTCATGTGGGCTCTTCCCAGACCGGGGCACGAACTCATGTCCCCTGCATTGGCAGGTGGACTCTCAACCACTGCACCACCAGGGAAGCCCTCTAGGTATTTTTTGATTTCCTCTTTGATTGGTTCAGTAATCTCTTGGTTATTAAGTAGTGTGTTGTTTAGCCTCCATGTATTTGTATTGGGCTGCTAGTATTTGCCTTATGCATTGAGGTGCTCCTATGTTGGGTGCATAAATATTTACAATTGTTATATTTTCTTCTTGGATTGATCCCTTGATCATCATGTAGTATCCTTCTTTGTCTCTTGTAATAGTCTTTGTTTTAAAGTTTATTTTTTCTGTTATGAGAATTGTGACTCCAGCTTTCTTTTGATTTCCATTTGCATGGAATATATTTTTCCATCCCTTCATTTTCAGTCTGTATGTGTCCCTAGGTCTGAAGTGGGTCTCTTATAGACAGCATATACACAGGTCTTGTTTTTGTATCCATTCAGCTAGTCTATGACTTTTGGTTGGAGCATTTAATCCATTTACATTTAAAGTAATTATCTATATGTATGTTATTATTACCATTTTCTTAATTGTTTTGGGCTTATTACTGTAGAGATTTTCTGTCTCTTGTGTTTCCTGCCTAGAGAAGTTCCTTTATCATATGTTGTAAAGCTGGTTTGGTGGTGCTCAATTCTCTTAGCTTTTGCTTGTATGTAAAGGTTTTAATTTCTCCATCAAATCTGAATGAGATCCTGGCTGTGTAGAGTAATCTAGATTGTAGACTTCTCTCTTACATCACTTTAAATATGTCCTGCCACTCCCTTCTGGCTTTCAGAGCTTCTGCTGAAAGATCAGCTGTTAACCTTATGGGGATTTTCTTATGTGTTACTTGTTGTTTTTCCCTTGCTGCTTTTAATATTTGTTCTTTGCATTTAATTTTTGATAGTTTGATTAATATGTGTCTTGGTGTGTTTCTCCTCGGATTTATCCTGTATCGCACTCTCTGTGCTTCCTGGATTTGATTAACTATTTTCTTTCCCATATTAGGGAAGTTTTCAACTATAATCTCTTCAAATAATTTCTCAGTCCCTTTCTTTTTCGCTTCTTCTTCTGGGACCCCTATAATTCGAATGTTGTTTCATTTAATGTTGTCACAGAGGTTTCTGAGACTGTCCTCAATTCTTTTCATTGATTTTTCTTTATTCTGCTCTGCAGTAGTTATTTCCACTATTTTACCTTCCCGGTCACTTATCCGTTCTTCTGCCTTAGTTATTCTGCTCTTGATCCCTTCTAGAGAATTTTTTTTATTTCATTTATTGTGTTGTTCATCTCTGTTTGTTTGCTTTTTTATTTCTTCTAGGTCCTTGTTAAACGTTTCTTGTATTGTCTCAATTCTATTTCCATGATTTTTGGATCATCTTTACTATCATTATTCTGAATTCTTTTTCAGGTAGACTGCCTATTTCCTCTTCATTTGTTAAGTCTGGTGGGTTTTTGCCTTGTTCCTTCATTTGCTGTTTGTTTCTCTGTCTTCTCATTTTGCTTAACTTACTGTGTTTGGGGTCTCCTTTTTGCATGATGCAAGTTCATAGTTTCCATTGTTTTTGGTGCCTGTCCCCAGTGGCTAAGGTTCATTCAGTGCATTGTTTAGGCTTCCTGGTGGAGGGGGACTGGTGGGACTAATGCCTGTGTTCTGGTGGATGAGGCTGGATCTTGTCTTTCTGGTGGGCAGGTACACGTCTGGTGGTGTGTTTTGGGCTGTCTGTGGCCTTATTATGATTTTAGGCAGCCTCTGTGCTAGTGGATGGGGTTGTGTTCCTGTCGTGCTAGTTGTTTGTCGTAGGGTGTCCTGCACAGTAGCTTGTGGTCATTGAGTGGAGCTGGGTCTTGGCATTGAGATTGCGATCTCTGGGAGATTTTCACCGTTTGATTTTACATGGAGCTGGGAGGTGTCTTGTGGACCAGTTTCCTGAACTTGTCTCTCCCACCTCAGTGGCACAGCCCTGACCCCTGGTAGGAGCACCAAGAGCCTGTCCTCCCCATGGCTCAGAATAAAGGGAGAAAAAAAAAAAAAAAGAAAGGAAGGAAGAAGAAGATAAAATAAAATAAAGTTATTAAAATAAAAACTAAAAATAATTATTAAGAAAAAAAAGTTTTTAAGTAGTAAAAACAAACAAACAAACAAAAAATGGACAGACAGAACCCTAGAATAGATGGTAAAAGCAAAGCTATACAGACAAAATCACACAGAAGCATATACATACACACTCACAAGAAGAGAAAAAGGGGGAAAATTATATATATTGTTGCTCCCAAAGTCCACCTCCTCAATTTGGGATGATTCGTTGTCTATTCAGGTACTCCACAGAAGCAGGGTACATCAAGTTGATTGTGGAGATTTAATCTGCTGCTCCTGAGGCTGCTGGGAGAAATTTCCCTTTCTCTTCTTTGTTCGCACAGCTCCCGGGGTTCAACAGATAGGAGGAGGTTAAAGGAGCAGCTGATTCAGGGGCTCTGGCTCACTCAGGCCGGGGGGAGGCAGGGGTCCGGAAATGGGGTGAGACTGCGGCCGCAGAGGCCATTGCACCAGCCTGAGGTGCACCATGCGTTTTTCTGGGGAAGTTGTCCCTGGATCACGGGACCCTGGCAGTGGCGGGCTGCACAGGCTCCCGGGAGGGGAAGTGTGGAGAGTGACCTGTGCTTGCTCACAGGATTCTTGGTGGCTGCAGCAGCAGCCTTAGCATCCCATTCCCGTCTCTGGGGTCCGTGCTGAGAGCCACAGCTTGCGACCGTCTCTGGAGCTCATTTAAGCAGTGCTTTTAATCCCCTCTTCTTGTGCACCAGGAAACAAAGAGGGAAGATAAAGTCTCTTGCCTCTTCGGCAGCTCCAGATTTTTTCCCGGACTCCCTCCTGGCTAGCTGTGGCGCACTAACCCCCTTCAGGCTGTGTTCACGCAGCCAACCCCAGTCCTCTCCCTGGGATCCGACCTCCGAAGCCCGAGCCTCTGCTCCCAGCCCCCACCTGTCCTGGCGGGTGAGCAGACAAGCCTCTCGGGGTGATGAGTGTTGGTCAGCACCAATCTTCTGTGCGGGAATCTCTCCACTTTGCCCTCCGCACCCCTGTTGCTGTGCTCTCCTCCGTGGCTCCGAAGCTCCTCCCCTCCACTACCCACAGTCTCCGCCTGCGAAGGGGCTTCCTAGTGTGAGGAAACCTTTCTTCCTTCACAGCTCCCTCCCATTGGTGCAGGTCCCATCCCTATTCTTTGTCTCTGTTTTTTCTTTTTCCCTACTCAGGTATGTGGGGAATTTCTTGCCTTTTGGGAGGTCTGAGGTCTTCTGCCAGTGTTCAGTAGGTGTTCTGTAGGAGTTGTTCCACATGTAGATGTATTTCTGATGTATTTGTGAAGAGGAAGGTGATCTTCACGTCTTACTCTTCCTCCATCTTGAAGCTCTTCCCTTAGCATGCTTTTTGATATTTTACATCTTTCAATGTAAATTTCTGAAGTCCTATGTATGGTATTTACATTTTATATTTTATAATTATTCTTAATTTTGATGCCTGGCTTTATTACATGTGTGTGTTTAACTTTCATATCCACTAGAATTTTATCTGTGGAGCTCTCTGAGGTCTATACTGAGGCTGTGTTCTTCCAGAGAAGATTTGACTTTGATTCTGCCATTTTGTCCACTTTAAGTTTTGGATGATGTATATAGTGTAAATTTAGGCCCTAAATCCACATAAGGGCTGATCCACTATTATAGAGTCTACAGGGAAATTTTGAGTCCTTGTACCCAGAGCCAAGCAAGACATAGACTTCCTAACTGCCTGCGCTGGTAATGATTTTTCCATTCACAGTGGCTCATGTCTTTCATGAGCGTTCACTTTTTAGTGGAGTTTCAGATATCATATCCTTTCCTGTATGGGATCAAGCCTTTGTAACTTTCCTTATAGTGATGAATGTTCATCAAACCAATGACCATTAAGACCAAAGCTCTAGGACCCTGTCATCAGGAAGTGGCCCACCACCATTTAAATTCACTTACAAAGACTCAAGTTTTGGCTAACATCTTTGCCCCAGAAGATATCCAATACTAAAAACTCTCCTATGTTTAAGAGATATACTTATAATAATCTATATATCAATTATCTGCATTTTTAGGTGGTTTATTGCTGCAGATGTCCCAGATAATTTAATCTACGTTATTACAATAAACAGAAATCTCTTGTATTATATGTCTAGATAGAACTAGGAAAGTTAAAATGTCTCCCACACTTTACCTGATATCAGGTAATTAGAGGCATGCTTCGTTTTGTATATATTTAGATTTACAAAATATTGTCTCTCATGACGACCTTTATAAAATCACCCTGCACCACATTTCTTTACAGGACTTATTATTTCTTGTCCTGTTACATGTTTAGTTGTTTATTTATTGTCTCTGTGCTTCATTCTCTGCCATAGCCTCTGTATGACTGGGGCTCAGCACAGAGGAAATTTGTTAGAAGGTGGAGATATTGAAAAATATCCTCTGAACTGAGAAGAAACTTTGAGACCTAAAAATGAAGGAGGGAACTCCATAAAGTGCAATTATGAAGTTTTCTGTGAATAACTTACATACAGGCAGAACTGGGTGGACAATGATCCAGAAACATTTGCAGCTGCAGTTTGTGCCACTAAAAGGGGTACAGGAGGAACCAAAGAAGCCAAAGCTGAAATTAGAATCTGACTACTAAGGGAGAAGCATTTTAGCACCAATGGGAAACCCAGGGTTTTTCCTACCCTCCCCCATCCACCCCGTGAGGTCTCAGGACAATTAACCATTTATGTCAGCAAAAGCCATTCTTCCAGTTTTCATATCAGATGAAGGCAAGGGTAAAAATTGACAAGAAGTTTATCTGGCTTGGCTGCATTCATTGTGAGTAGGCTAAAGCCTAAATAAAATTTAAGACATCAGTTCTTCAGTCACTCTACGTACATTTCAAGCAGTCAGTGGCCTCATAGTTCTCTTGGTTATTTTTGTATTGAACAAGACAGAATACAGCACATTTTCATCATCCCATCAACACAAGAAAATTCTATTGGAAAACTCTGGCTTGGAACATTCTGGAGGATCAGAGAAGTTTGTAGAGTGTGAAAACTTTCTGCAGTAAGGATTAAAGTATTTGGACATTTGTTCTTTATATGTAATGAAAGGGGAATCCAGGATTCGAGGAACTAGAGATAAACCCTATGTTTTCCCACTTTTACCACCAAGACCACTTGCCAAAAATATTTAGTTATTTTTAACTTAATAACAGTAACTTAATAATAATTATTAAGCAGAATTTTGTTTGAATCTTCTGCAAGGAAAGAAGGTGTAGAGTTTTTCTGTTTGTTTGCTTTTTCTTGCATCTAGTTAAAATGGTTTAACATCTAGTTAAATTAAAACTATTTTTTTCTTTTTCACTATGTGCTTTCCTAAGATACTCAATATGGTTTCATGTGTATACAAGCTGTCTCTACAATGCTAAAGCCAATGAAAAACTGAGAGTGTTGAACGTTTTTATTCAAGAAATTATTTTAACTTATATTTTAAGCAATAACATTAAAAATCAAATGGACAGATCTCATAGTGACTAGTTTGCAAGGTTTATGACTCATTTTTCCTTGTATTTTCCCAGTTCTATTCTGATAAGTAATATCAGAACTTATTTGGCCAACCCCGATCCAATCCAGTGTTCTCTATCTCCATTAAGGATGCATTTATGTCACACTTTCCACATTTTGATAATTTTCTATGTCTAAATATTGCTACTGCAATGTAGAATTCAAAATAAAACACACACAAAAAAAGCATTGCCCAGCCTCATTTGCTTCTTGCTTTTAGGAACAAGATAGTTATAGTTTATCTTCTACCAATCAAATGAACACACACAAGACTTAAATCAGAATGGAGTAACATGAGAAAGTAAGCTAGACCAAGGACAGTCATTTTTGCTGGTTTGAGTTTAGTAAAGGCAGCATATTCTATAGCCAACCACTGGGGAGACAAATCCCTGATTCCATAACTTTCTGACCACAAGAGAGGCAGCACTGGTACTGCATCCAGCAAAAGCAAATATGACTTCCAGTTCTTGTAGCTTCCTGAGGATGGAAGAGAGAATTCAGGTCTGGAAACAGTAGCTATGTAAGTAGCTTCCTGATTCAGAGCTCCCTAATCATGGTAGAGATAGCAGCAACCTTGCCTGAGGTCTTTCTCTTGGAATGCCTCTAATGATTCTTTGAATTCTCTATATCCCTCAATAAATTCCTTTCTCATAAAGTTGTCTACAGTGGATTTTATCATCTGCAAACTAAGATTCCTGGCTACTGCAGCCTCAGCAACATAGAGGCAAGAACCGAAGAGATCCATCCTACATCAAAAGAAAGTTGCTGTCATCATCATTATCATCATCATAATCATTATCAAATAGTAATTTATGCCCAATGAAAGTTGCCCAGAATTTTATAAAGCTCTGGGTTCAGTGATGAGATTGAGCTATAGTGTTTTGGTGTTTTTTCAGCACTAATCTCCAGTTGAACGGTGGCTAATATTCTAAAAGACTATAAAAGGATGAGTCCAGAGCCAATGCCTTCAGTTTTTACTTGTTGTTTGTAGATTCTTTCTCTCATGTAATATGTTCTTGATTCTTTCTCATAAGACTGGACTCTGCCTAACGAGAAAAAATTTGGTGAGTATTCTGAGGATATAAACTTTATTCCTAGTTTTAACCCATGTTCCACGTTCTCTTCATTCAAATTTTCTTACCTGTGGAGATAATGTAGGTAATATTTTGGACAGCACAGCCCCAGGGTCCTTAAATCAAGCTCCTCTTGCCTCTCATTTAAAAAGATGCCCAGAACAAAGAAGTCTTCTATATTTTAGGGTGGTTTCTGTCCATCTTTAGCAATCTGTTTTGTCTCTCTCTTATCTTGCTGGAGTGGAAAACCAGCCATGTAACTGAAACACATATATGACATAATTCTCATCAAATTACATTAACTTATTTGGGGGTAAAAATAGTGGCATACAACAATAACTTCAATATAATATGTCTGTATTTTCCATGCCTAAGCTAAGTTAATTTTTAAATAAAGGAACAATATAACAATGTAAAGGCAGTAAGATACCACGCATTCCAGAAAGAGCCATGACAGGTTCTCAAACTCATCTCCAAAGTAATCATATGGGAAAGAGGTAGAAAGTTTACTGTGTTGTCCAGAACAATCGGTCTTTTGTGTTTTCAAAAATGCCTCATTTCTCAAAGCCACAGGGGACAAAAAGACCTTAGGGTGAAAGTAATTATGGTACAAAAAAAGCAAAAATGACCAGGCTCTAGAGAAGAGGGGAGATAAACTAGCCATAAACAGCACCAGTGGTCTCTTCCAGATGATTCTGATTTTCCCCCTCATATTTCTGGCCATGATAATTAAAAAAAAAAAAAAAAAGAAAGTTTGAATTTGTTTTGAATCAGAGACTGTGGGGCTCAGAGGTCTTTGTTTAGGAAGATTTGAGTTGTTGCTAAGAGGAAGCTATAAGCAAATCTTTTCATTTTTATTCTAGAATTCTTCCCTTAATTTAGGTACCTGCTAAGGCACATTCAACATTCTTAGATACTGTGGGTTTTAAAAACATTTAACATCATAAGCATATTGTGTGGGAATAACAAGAAATTCAACAGGATTTACTAGTTACCTTCACTTCCTCTGTTTATTCTCAAGAATTTTAATACCATCTACTTGTATTAGGCAAATGGCCTCCTTGTTTCCATAAGCCCCTAACTCAGAAATTGGCAAACTTCTGTAAAGGGCTTGATAGTAAATATTTCAGGCTATGTGTGTTATATGGTTTCTGTCACAACTTCTCTGCTCTGCTGTAGTGCAAATGCAAATGTAGGCAATACTTAAACCAATAAGTATTGGTTGTTCCAATAAAACTTTTTTTGTACAAAAATAGACATTGAATTAGATTTGGCCAATGGGCTGTAGTTTCCTGACCTGTACCTTAAAATCAAGAACACTAGTTCTCTACCTGAAAAGTTTGAAACACTCTTTGGAGAGGGATATAGCAGATTTTATCAGGCAAATAACATTTGATAAAGAATACCAGAAAGGGTGCTAGATTTAGGTCAGGGACAGAAAAGCAAGTAATAGTTTCAACATACTCAAAACAAAACATTCAGAAAAGCAAAAGCTAGTAACATGAGTCCAGGATCATAAAGGATCTGTAGTCTGAAGCAAAATAGAGGGTTAAAAGTGTAGACCACACATATGTCACAGGTATGACAGTAGGTAGAGATTAAAGGAAGAGATTTAAGCAGTCCCTAGATGGAGATTATACAGAAGGAAAGTCCTTGGCACTTAAGGAAAACAGTGGCTTTAGCTAGGTATCCCTTATTCAAAATAGGGGCTATTAGATAAGTAAGACTGGATAGGAACTTGCCAGTGTTAAGAAAACCCATTTGGAGCAGGAAACAAGATGATAGAGATACATACTATTTCTGACTTTTATGAAGCTTATTGGTGAATTAAGGAGGATAATGCTGTATTAAAGAAGTTCTACCTCACCATGTTCAGGGATAAACCTGGTAACCGGTCCTCTTCTCCACTGTGTACTCTTATGGTGCCTGTCTCCCACTCTAGATTCTCTCCTGACTATATTGTGTCCCAGGCCTGAAGATTGGCCCATACAAATGTATGACATTTATCTGCTCTTCCATTTTCATTTCAGTACCCATTTGATGGACACATTTGTCCTCTGATATAATGACTGCTGATTATTTAGATGAGATAAGCTGAAAAAGGTGAATACTGAAAAGTGTTTGAATGAATTACACTTAGCACTTAGCTTAAGAGGGTCTTTCAACAAACAAATGTTTTGGCATCCTTTCTTCCTTGAAAAGTAATTCTTTAGTATGGTAGAAATTATACAAGATGCTACTGATTTGGTGCACATTCTGCTACCTGAATTGAATCTTTATGTTGGATAGCTTCTTCTGTAACCTGATGCATTCACTTATTAGTGAGTATTGCCTTGGCAATGTGTGTAGATTTGATTTCATATTGAAGGGGATACATATGGGTTTAAGCAGTATGTTTCAAGCACCAAGATAGTACTTTTGAGGTTCATGTTGTTAATTGCAGTTGTTTTATGCCAAAAACAGCCAAGATATCACAAGAATAATATATTATTACCCTAATGAGTGTTCTCAAAAGGAACTGTTAAAATGCCATATTCAGTGAGATGCCAGTTCCATTCTGTCTGTTTTGTATTTGTTCTTTCCTTTCTGTCTCCTCTCCTTAACAACTTTATTTCCATAGGCTTACACCAGGGATCTCCAAAGTGAGATTCATGCACCCCTGAGAGTTTGGAAGATTATCCTGTAGGGCACAGGAAGAAAATCCTAGAATTGGTGTCAACATATATTCTTTAAAAATAATGAAGAATTTAAGCTTACTGATTTGAAAATGTTTATATATTTACATTCTTTAATATACAAGGTATGTAATTATGCATAAAAGGCATATAATCTAATCTATAATAGAATATGATTATGGTATTTTTTATGTAGATTGACAATGGTACCCTCACTCAGATTCTAAGTTAGATGTTCCTATGTCACATAGAATATCCAAGATATCTTGAGGGAACAGTGGGATTCCACAATGCAGAATGGGTGAGACTATGGAAATTGAGTAAAAGTTTCAACATGTTTCAATGCATGCTATTTATTATGAATTACTTCAATTTTAAAATTCATGCCAATTCCAAAATACATAATAGCAGCATTTGTTCTAATCCACTAACGAAACATAAGAAAATACATAAAAACATATCAGAGAAGAAAGATTCTCAACAGTTAATTATTTCTTTATCAAATATGATGCTTTGTGGAACATTTTTATGCATAACTACTGGTTGTGAAGCTCACTTGACTAGAATCAAAAATAAACAAGAATTCCAACCACTGAAAGGGACTCCAGATGGATTTTGTTGCTTTCAACTTTCTTCTATTCCCGTCCATCCTTCATTGCTCCCAGAGTGAACTAATTTCTTGAAACTCACCACCAATCATGTCACCCTCCTTTTCACATGCACACACTGGTCAACCAGAGTACACATAACCTTCAGAAAAGTATAAGACTCACCACTTTGTGAGCCTTCCACTCTTTTACTAAACCCATTATATATTCTTGCCACATTAGACTACATAAGTATTTCTGAATAACCTTACCTAGAAAATCATGAACTTCCACATTCCTCTTTTATATCTCAAACATTCTGCACTTTCTAAGTTAATCTCACATGGTATCATCTTCATAAACCCTTTTGTATTCTCCTTACTATTATTTCATATCTCCTTTCATATTCCCATTTTGTGCAGTTGTCTTGCCTTTTATTTCTTTTGAGAGAAGAGGTTTTGTCTTATTTGCTTTTGTCCCATACTAGGACTCTTTGTTGAACTGAATAGATTACTCCTCCTGCAAACCTAGTTGAAGGCTTATCTCCCACAAACCTTCTGTAACCATTCAATCTTTGTCTGAGCCCCATCAAGGGATATCTACAGACCTTTAGCAAGAAGAAAATCATGTTAAAATATTACAGCCATGTTTTATGTTTATTTGGATTGTGTACTTCATGAAGACAAAGACTATGCAATATTCTTGATTTGAATCTGATAACTCTTAACACAGAGCTTAGTAAGCTGATTAAATGCATGCTGGTTAACATTATTCTAAAGTTATAGTTCTGTCTCACAACTCATTTGGACAAAATAAACCTTCTGTGTCAGATTGTACTTTTCAACAATGACCACAACATTATCTCCTAGCTCATGTGATACTATTTCCATCAAGAGGTGTGGTCTCTGTCTCCTCTTGAATTTGAGTAGGCTAGTGACTTTCTTATAACAAATACAATGCTGTGGAAATGATACCGAGTAACGTCTGAACCTCAGTCAGAAAAGACCATGAAGCTTTTTGCATTGCTTGCTGACCAATCATGAATGAAACCCTGAACATCATCTAAAAATTCTACCTAGCCCTGAGGCCACTGGGTTGTAAGCTGAGCCACATGGGAAGCTGCACGTAGACTCTTCAGTTTGAATGCTTAGTTTCTGCGTTTTCTCATTCGAGGTTCCAGGTATGTGAGTGAATGAACATTCAGATGATTCTGTTCTCCTGATGTTGAGTCAACCCAGCTTTTAGTTCTTCCCACTCCAGGCTCCAGATATTGTGGAACAGAGACAAATCATTTCTGCTTTGCTCTTTCTAAATTACTAAACCAAAGAACCTGTGAGTATAGTATGAATGTTGTTAAGGCTGGAATACCTTGTTATGCAGCCATGTTACCAGGAACAATTTTTTTTTTTATTTTGAGGAAAATGTTTTTATGCAAACAAATGTGTTAAATATAACCTATGGTTATGTTTTTAGACATATCCTAAATAACCCTACATGGGCTCATTACTTTCTATATCCCAAACTCTGAAGCCTTGTCACCACTTGGCCTTCTAATGCAATCTCACACAAGACCCCAAATAGTCAAAGTAATCTAGAGAAAGAAGAACAGAGCTAGAGGCATCACACTCTCTGACTTCAGACTATACTACAAAACTATAGCAATCAAAACAGTATAGTACTCATAGAAACAGATACATAGATCAATGGAATAGAATAGAGAGTCCAGAAATAAACCCATATTCATATATATTCATATAGTCAATTAATCTATGAGAAAAGAGGCAAGGATACACAATAAAGAAAAGACAGACTCTTCAATAAGTGACATTGAGAAAACTGGACAGCTACATGTAAAATGAAACTGGGCCACTTTCTTACAAAAATATATAAAATATACAAAAATAAAAGTTAAAATGGATTAAAAATTTACAAAAATAAAGTCAAAATGGATTAAAAATTTAAATGGAAGACATGAAACCATAAAACTCCTAGAAGAAAACATAAGAAGTGATCTCTTTGGCGTTGGTCTTAGCAATAATAATTTTTTTGGATATGTCTCCTCAGGCAAGGGAAATAAAAGCAAAAATAAACAAATGTGACTATGTCAAACTAAAAAGCTTTTGCACAGCAAAGGAAACCACCAACAAAACAAAAAGGCAACTTACCGAATGAGAGAAGAAATTTGCAAACAATGTATCTGATAAGGGCTTGATATCCAAAATATATGAAGTTGTAAAACTCAATATTAAAAAAAAAATAAAAAATGAGCAGACGGCCTGAGTAGACTTTTTTTTTTTTTGCCATAAGCGGGCCTCTCACCTCTGTGGCCTCTCCCGTTGCAGAGCACAGGCTCTGAATGTGCAGGGTCAGCAGCCACGGCTCACGGGCCCAGCCGCTCCGTGGCATGTGGGATCTTACCAGACCGGGGCACGAACCCGTGTCCTGTGCATCAGCAGGTGGACTCTCAACCACTGTGCCACCAGGGAAGACCCTGAGTAGACATTTTTACAAAGAGGACATACAGATGGTTAACAGACACATGAAAAGCTGCTCAACATCACTAATTATGAGGGAGATGAAAGTCAAAACCATAATGAGATACCACCTCATCTGCCAGAATGACTATTATCAAAAAGTCAAGAAACAACAAGTGTTGGCAAGGATATGGAGTAAAGGGATCCCTCGTGCACTGTTGGCTGAAATGTAAATTGGTGCAGACCTTATGTAAAGCAGTATGAAGTTTTGTGGGCACTTTTATCAGGGAATATTGCTTCCTCGAGTGGATGAGATTTGGAATTAGGAAAGCTGTTCTTACTTTGGTATCTAGTATTACCAAGTCATTGCTAAAATTGGCTATATTCCCAGTGAGTATGATTATTTCCAAAAGCTAGCTACAGTTCTTGTTTTTAAGTGGGACTAGGCCTGTGACAGATTTGCTTGAATATCTTCTAAGACCTTGACAAACCACTTTTACTGGGAGAGCTGGATGCTGTACCTACACTTCTCTGAGTCCCAGCTTTGTCTGTTACAGGGCACCTCGCTTGGCTCAAAATTCAAAAAATTTCCCAGGAGTTCATATCTTTGTGTTTCAGAACAAATCTTCTAGCTGTGGACATCTACTAGTTCAGATGAGATTGGCATTTATTTAACTTTCTACCTTGGATATTGTGATATTATGGGTTCAATTATATACTCCCTCCACAAATTCATATGCTGAAGGCCCAATCCCCATTATCCCAGGATGTGACCTTATTTGGAAATAAGGTAGCTGGAGATGCAGTTAGTTAAGACGAAGTCATTAAGATAGGCCCATATTCATTAAGACTGACATCCCTATAAAAAGGTGAAATTTGGACACAGACACAAACACATGAGAATGCCATGTGAAGATGAAAGCAGATGTCAGATGATGCTTCTGAAAGCCAAGAAATGCCAAAGATTGCCAGAAAACCAGCAGAAGCTAGGGAAAGGCATGGAACAGATTCTCCCTCACAGCCCTCAGAAGGAAACAGCACTGCTGATACATTAATTTCAGACTTCTAGCCTCTAGAATTTTGAGACGATGAATTTCTGTTGTTCAGTTTGTGGTACTTTTTTAAACAACTCTAGGAAACTCATATATGGGATTTAGGGTTAGCACTTCTTACACATTAATTCCATACTCCTAGTTGTGGCCTAGAATGCTTAGACCACAAAGGCCACAACTCTTCTGTAGCGTTCCTAATCCTTTTGTGCACTGTAACATTCCCTGGTTTACTTCTCTATTCTGACTAAATGGAAATATCAAGGTGATTTAGGATATTACACATATACTCTTGTCAGAAAAGTATACTCACAGATTCGTATTAGGTTACTATTAGCATTATGAATTGTTAAATGGTACATCTTTAGCATGCAAATACAATAAAGTAAAAAAAATAACATTGCAGTCAAATTCAGATCCATTCGATGACAGAAAAAAAAATCAACTAAAACATTCTTAGGTGTAAATATAGATAAATAATATAATTTGTTTTTAAAATTAATTATGAGAACCAAAGTTGATATGAGTTCCTGAGTATGAGAACAGATGCTTTAGAGCTGACTTTAGACAGAAATCATTTGACCTATACTTCACGCTGCCTGTTCAATGCCAGTCTCTATGTTAACCTTAGATTTGATATTTGAAGTGGTTGGAACAGAGTATAATTATGTGAGGGAGGAAGGAACTTGGCTTTACTGCAATTTTTTTTTGAGTGCATATTGGTTTGATTTATTCCCAAAAAGATGTGTTGTAGTATTACTTGCAGGAGGCCAAGTTTTTAAAGATATTTGAATTTTCAGAAAAACTATCCAAGATTTCAAGGAGTTTATGTTATCCCTCTTTCTAACAAAGGGTCATTTCAATGGTAGTTGTTTCTGAGGAGTAGAATTGATGTAAATCAAATTGCATTAAACTCGCCTCACCAAAAACAAATAAGTAAACAAATGTACAAGTGGTTCTTATTTATTTCATCTGCTCTGGGAAACAAGATTCCATCTTTAAGTACTGGCTTGATTCCTCTGTTGAAATGCCAAAACTCTATCCACGCCAAGTCCAAGACAAACATTTGTAGATGTTCATCACATTTCCCTCACTAAGTCTGGTTGTGGGATCAGAGTTCTTACCACAGTGATCCACAGAACTTCTATGAGATGCTTAGAAATGGTTTATGACTTGAAACATATTTGACATCCTTGTTTATTGGTATCATTAACTTTATTTCATAGAGATAACTATTTACTCAATCTATAGTAATTGAAGTCAGTGTCTAGAATATTACATATGCAGGTTTATAAAATAATTGTTTTGAATTTGACATGTATCTTTAAGTTCTGTAGACTAGAATATACACATTTACAAACATGTATATTAAAATTATAAATAAGACTATATATGCTATCAATTTTCAGACTCTATGTAGTATATAGATGAAACTATTTTTCCATGGAGGAACCGGAGTCATAGCTTTGACCTAATCTCATTTGAAACTTCTCCTCTTGCCGTTGATCCTTTTCTTTTTTCAGACCAGCCCATGCATTGTTCCAATCATGAAAAGTTACTTCATCCGGTGACTTTCCTCATTAGCTCATATATTAGTGTTGAGGATTTAATTTCACTTTGCTCTTACCCTTGGTCTACAATTTCTCACTTAGCAGTTTTATATACAGAGCATCATTCACAAATGGTATTAGTTATCTATTTGGTGTAGCAACATTTACCCAAACCGAGCATCTTACTATACATTTACTATCTTACACAGTTTCTGAGGGCTGGGAATGTGAGAGTGGCTTAGATGTGGGGGTCTGACTCAAGTTCTCTTAGGAAGGTACAGTCAGTCCGTGGTCTCTCCATAGGATGCTCACAACATGGTAGCTTGCTTCTCCCAGAGTATCTCTGGTTAACCAAGCCCTGCAGGTGATTCTGATGCATGCTAAGGTTTAGAACCACTGATCTAAGGGGCTGTTTTAAAGACACATGCCCATTAAAAATTCTGACATAATTTTCTAGTGGGGAAAACCACTCTTCCCTTGGTATCACATTATTTCTGGAAATGTTTAGTTGTATAAGGGCAGGAACAAAGGAAGCTCTCCCTTACCTGCAACTTTGTTTTACCTATTGGATATTACACAAAACCATGAGAATGTGGGATTTCAGGAGGTGTACACCTACTCTCATAAATATCTTGCACAATTTGTTCCAAAATGCCTCTAGCAAACGTGGGAAGAGTTTTCTTTTTTTTTTTCAGACTCTCAAACCTACCCAAGATGATTACAAAAATACTCCTCTGGGGCTTCCCTGGTGGCGCAGTGGTTGAGAATCTGCCTGCCAATGCAGGGGACATAGGTTCGAGCCCTGGTCTGGGAAGATCCCACATGCCGCAGAGCAACTGGGCCCGTGAGCCACAATTACTGAGCCTGCGCGTCTGGAGCCTGTGCTCCACAAAGAGAGGCCGCGATAGAGAGAGGCCCGCGCACCGCGATGAAGAGTGGCCCCCGCTTGCCACAATTAGAGAAAGCCCTCGCACAGAAACGAAGACCCAACACAGCCAAAAATAAATAAATTAATTAATTAAAAAAATACTCCTCTGTCCCCATTTTCACAAATGCAAAACCTCCTAAGTCTCACTTACTTCCATTGTTTCATTATATACAACTCCCCTCTGCAGAGTAGTTTGGAACTTAGAAGCTTTTAAAACTTTCTGCTTAATGCCTTCCTTAACTTTACCCTGTAACAGTTCAAACCCAACTGTATGTAGGCTGCACCATAATTAAAGTACTTGAACAAACAGCATATGAACAAATAGCATATACCCAGCTATTAACCCAGCTACTATATACCCAGCTATTAACCCAGCTATTATATACCCAGCTATTAACAAAGAAGAGGATGTTTTAGGATATAATTTTGTTCTCCTATAAGTGGAAGCAAATTTCAAATAAGAAATTTCTGTTTTGAACTTTCCTATCTCCATGATTAAGTTTTGAGGCTCTGCTACTTTAGAAACAAAAAGCTTTTAAATTAAAACCACTTTCAGTGCAATGTTTCTCTTCATGATAAATGGGCATGTTTCACATTGGGAGGTTAAAAGGTGAGAAAAGTCTAAACTGAAACCATCTTCACTGCACAGTGTTTCACTTAATGATAAATGACACTGTTTCAACTGGGGGAGGATGAAAGGTTTTACATTTGCTTTGAAGCAGAGAAATAGCCAAGTGCTCACTACTACTGATTATAGATCTGTCTAACAAAGTGGGGGTAAATGGCTGAGTACAAGCCACTATTACACTGAGAAAATATTATTTTTTTCTCTTCTGAAAAACATATTTTGTGCTGCTTAGGAAATCACTTATGTTGTTGTCCACAGAAGAAAAAAAATTTTAATATATGAAAATTAAAAGTTTTAATCTTTTTATTTTTTCATATAAAATTTTAGAAAAAAAAGGGCAAGAATCAATCAAAACCATCAGTTTCCTAGTCTCCAAAACGTTATGATTTTGAGCCTTTGTAACCTGAATCACACCCTGAAGAACTTTACCCTACTATGGTCAAACATACCAAACTCATAAGAAGGGAAATTATTACATAATTTTTTGATCTGATTCTTGGGTCCACAAGAAGAGCTTAAACATATAAAATGGTGTGCTTTCAGCTGAAGAAAATAACAAGCAAGAAAGAAGACACAAACTATTGTCTGAATATATTTAAGTGTCATTGTGTCTACCCACACAGATTTTCATTCAAAGGTTGCTCATATGAGGATTTCCCATTTCTTGAAAAAAACAATCTACCCACACTTAGTCCATCTTCCCATGCATCTGACTGAAATTATTAGAGAATGAATACAGCACATAGAGTTAGAATTGTTCATAAATTCTTGCTACCATTTAAAATGACAGTATGAGTTATTTAGAGATTCCAAACAAACTAAAAATAAGAGAAATCTGACTGTTTAACATACCTAGACTCCTTTTTCATGAATAAATACAACAGTTCTTTATTTCTCCTTGGTTTACCAGTAAATTTATTCCTCTTAGCTCTAGTTCTTTCCCTAAGGTTTTTTTTTTTTTCCTTCCCAATCTTATCTCCCAAATCTCTCTCTCCTGGTTCATTGGCCTGACTAGTACATCTTGGACATCTTGACATCCTGCCATAATCCACTCCCAAGCTTAGAAATTTAAAACTCAACCTTTTTTTTCTTGCCTGCTGCATCTTTGCAGACTAAAAATCACAGGAAGAATAACAAGGAAACATCTTGCTGTGTGACCCATGCCCATCAATTTCCGATCATGATGTAATTCCCACAGTACTGTCACAGAGGCAAGCCCTCATTCTAATGGAAACCCCGCTTGGCTTCCAAATTAGATTGATGCTTCAGTACCCACTCTGCCATATTCCACTCTGCAGTATTGATTGCTGTATGAATCAGTCCTGGGCTTACTGGGCCTTTTGAATGCAGTATCATAAGCTGTCTATGGAGCCTGGTGAGTTTTCCCAAATTTAATCGTAATCTTCCCAGTCCAAGTAGGTTCCATTGCTATATTCATATGATCTCTTCACTCTTCTAGAACAAACTATTTTTCAATTTATTTTTTGTTGTTATGGGGGTAAATACTGGGTTTAATATAATTGCATTAAATGGGTCACAAGTATTTCAGTAAGTCTCTGGTTAACTTTTCTTTTCCTTTCCTTTCCTTTCCTTTCCTTTCCTTTCCTTTCTTTTCTTTTCCTTTCCTCTTCAATGTTGTTTTCTTCCCACCTCTCCCCTCCCCTCCCCTCCTCTCCTAATTTTCTTTCCTTTCCCTTTCCCTTCCCTTCCCTTTTGTTCCTTTCTTCTTCTCTTCTTTCTCTTCTCTTCTTTTCTTTTCAGCAAGGCTAGTCAGGGTGGGTGGTGGCAGAATAGTGAAAGATACCTCAGTTCTTATTAGGTTTTAAAATAATTTTACTGTATAAAAAGCCATAAGAGAAAAGAAGACGTAGTGTAGTGTGGTCTTTGATTCTTCCTAACATTCATTTATCAGCTTATGTGACCAAGATTTCTCATCTAAGTTGGGGAAAAAATAACATTCAACTGGAATACTTTATAATATTGCAGTCCCTGCTAAAGATCAAGGTTCTGCCAAAAGAAATACCTATATTTATATATTATGTATATGCACACATGTATATATATATTATATATTATATATATACTATATATATATTCATATATATGAGATTAGATGTAGATATTTTCCCTTTCATTCTGTGATGCATGCTGGTAAGATCCCTCTGTAGGACTGTAGGCTTCATCTCCCCAGCAGCTGGAAGTGCTGAGTGAACATGACTTTGGGAATCATTTGGCCGAGGACAGTTGCTTTCCTCAAGGTAACAGCCTCTCCCTAAGGATAGGCTATAACTAATGACTGGTCAATGTGGGAGCAAAAATTCTTGCCTTTTCATGCCAAAAATGGGAAATTCTGAAGGACAAATTTGGCTTTAATTGTCTATTTGGTTTGGTCCATCTTTTCCCTTTGAGCAAACCCAATTCTTTCCTTTCCCTTCCCAGGTGGTTATTCCAGGAGCACCCCCAATCAACTTCCTGCATGCTAACCTTTATCTCAGAGTCTGCTCCCCAAGGAACAATGCTGTAACACACTTCAATTTTTATGGTTTAAAATATTTAAATAGTCTTATTACAAAACTTTGCAAAGTGGGATCTTTATTTTGATATTCAGGAAGAGCTCAGCTAGGATAATAGAAGCATTACAACTCCATTTATGCAAAAATCAACTAGGATACATAGGTATTAAAGAGTGAAAAAGAAAAAAAAGAAAAAAACATGAGAGTCTCCTCCAAATATAATGTATAATTCAATATCAATCATGTCACTGTAATCCAGCTTGGGAAATAGTGAATTACCAGACAGGGTAGTTGTTCAAAAAAGAACAGATGTCCACATAGGACCTGAGACTCCTTTTGTGTCATGCATCTTTATTCAATTCAGCTACTCTGGGAATAAAAAAATATCTCTGGGCCTACATTTTTATGCAATGCTTTTGTTCCAAGGAGATTTAATAGCTCATTCATTCATATAATAATAATTCTAATAAAAATGAAAGAGTAACATTTATTGAAAAGTTACCAAGTATCAATTAGATTATCTTAATTATTGCATTATAAGAGACATTGTCTAAGTTATTCTGAGTGAGGATACTTATCTTTATATCATACATTGGTAAGCTGAGACACAGAGACAGCAAGCAATTGGCTAAGAGTCACCCAGCTAAGAAAAGACAGCTAGATCCCAGAGCCAACTTGATTTGATTCCAGAGCCTTAACAGGTAACTCTACCATGTTCTGCTTCTCAACATGGTAAAGCACTGCCTGTCTAAAAATGCTGAAGGAAAACCCTTCACCAACAAAAAGGGGATTAACTCTGCCTCCTACCATAAACCTGCTGGTTTATTTTCCAATAATTAAAAAAGCTGGGAAAGAAAAGAAGCACATTTCCCATTGGGAACATGTGGTCGCTTTGTTATATCAATTCCCACCTCTGTGCACTGTTTTATTTCTTCTTCTTCCCCTTCATTCCAAACCTTCTATTCCCTCTGATTCTGTCTTAAGGACCAGTTGGTCCAAAAAGTTATTCCAGATTCTTCCACTCTGTAAAGATTGATAGACAATTTCTTTAAACTTACTTCATCTGCCCAATCTCAAACTGAGATTCATTCTGAACATGTTACATTCTAGATGAGTTTACAAAAATTATCTTCTTTAATCATCACAAAATAATTTGAAGGATGAGTAGTATTACTATTATTTCTATGTACAAATTAGGGAATGGAGACACTGAGCGAATACATGAAACCTTCAGTCATATACAAGTAACTGGTCAAGCTGGTTTTGAACACAGGGTCTGAATCCAACGCTTTTGCTTTAGCTGCAGTTTCCTATTGTTTGTCCCCTGATAACCTACCTTCTTTTAATTCTATTTGTGCATTTTTAAATTTCAGATATAGCCTAAGTGATAAGTTACACTAAGATTCATACATGCAGATTTTTGTCTCTCAAATATTAGGTTAAGTTCCCTCAATGTGGTCAAGGCCTAGGTCTACTTCTCCTGATCACTCACCAGTCCTCACAAGCCTTACTAGTGGAACAACTGATGTTAGGTTAGGTCAGCTAAAACTACTTCTTGAATACTTTTGAGAATTACCCTGTGTATGGAAATGTGACTCTTAGCATGTTTATAAGTCAAAGGTGTATACACTTGCTGCTTTTTAATTAAAAAATATTTTCTTTTCTTCCTTATTAGATCATATCATTCTGCTTATCACTGTATACAGGGAAAAATGAGCAGTAGCACAACATGTCACATGTCTATTTTTCCCCAAACTCTGTGGCATCCTCACAAGAAGGTAGGTATCTTCCTGACAACACTTTATGCAAACCTGTTGTCCTCAGTTGATGAGTTCAAACTTCTTTATAAATGAGTCATGACATTCAATTAATTAAAGTGAGACCACTGAAGGGGAGAGAGGTTATGATATAACTTAAAAAATAAAGCTTTTTTGGTGAAATTTAAACTTCCCAGTGAGTCAGATGGGAAATATATTTTGAAAAAAGTCAAATGACTTCATTCAATTTTTTTTCTGTGATTAACCTTATATATGACCAAAGGGGCATAAGAGATTAAAAAATATATCTCTGTCTTTGTTTTCTGGTGTCTCTGCAATTTAGCTATAGGTATTGTGCTTGAGTTCTGAAAGATTTTCCTCACATGTCACAGAAAATTGAGATTCTATTTTTGATTATCAATATTCAACTGGCTATTTGCAACACAAACCCAAACAGCACATTATGAAATGTACCGTTACCCTAAAGCACCATTGATACTAATAGCTCAGCAAATAAATTGTATTTAATTATTTACTATAATGACTTTTAGTAGAAAATCAAGATGTCTGTTTTTTATTAGGTTTATTTGGCTCTTTGCTGCTTTGTTAAGGGCTTAGACTTTTTTTACAAAACAAATCAACATAACTGGTGGTTATGAGAAAAACCCAGTCTTTTGTTTTTGGAAAGATCTATAGCCATGAAATCTAATCAGAGTATGTGCAGTTTTGGAGTTAATCACATAGAAATTTGCTGACTACCTCCTTACAAGCATATCTCCCTGCCTTCCTATGTTTTATTTTTTGTTTGTTTGTTTGTTTCTATTCAAATAAAGACATCCTTTAATATGTGAAATCTCCCAAACTCCTTTTTCCCTTAAGGGTAAACAATAGAGCTGTTAGTTCAATAAAATTAGTACAGGAATTATGAGGCCTCCACTGTGTACACACAATCCTATGTGTCAGTTTCATTTCAAAAAATAAAGCCCATATGACAAAGCTATTTTTCTTTAAAAATTTCCAAATGTGTAAAATTCTTTTTTACACTTTTTCTCCAGTGTGTATATCTGTGTTCTCAAGTGCTCAAGTCTTTGTCTTTAAAGGGTGACAAATTCTTTTTGTTTCTGAGTGATGCCACATTTGATGCTATGGAAAGAAGATTCCTTGTCAGGTCTGAGTAAAAATGTCAAGTGAAACGAATTTGTTTTAACTGACTTGGGAAGGTGGGAAGTCATAGTTAAACTTCTAGGCCTCTAAGGTAGTGTTTCTCAAACTTGAAAGTACATAAGAATCAACAGGAAGACTTGTTAAAGACAGATAGCTGGGCCCTCCCCATAGGGTTTCCAAAGGTTGGGATGTGGTCTGAGAATCTGCATTCCTCACAAGTTCATTCGTGATACAAATGTGACTATAACCGGGACCTCACTTTGAGAACCACTTAGGAGCACCTTACTTGCAGTCATATTTTTTTGTCTTGTCTCATGCAGTATAATTTTCTAAAACAATGATTTCCAACATATATCACTTGGAAGATTTCACATAAAGCTAATTTCTCAGGCTGCTCTAAAAAAATACAACTGGAAACTCTGGCAGCATGGAGTCCACACTCATATATCACAAGAATCTTCCAGAACTGAGGAGTAGCAATGCCTTTTCGGTGGTGAGATGTGTCCTCTCCAACTATTTTGGTCTACTTGTCTTTATTTTTTACTGTTCTAAGTCCCCCAAATTTTGATATACAGATTTCATTGTCACTTATTTCTAAATACTTTTAAATTTCCTTCTTTATTTCTAACTTTAAATTGAATTTACTTTTTAACTTATGGGTTAAAAGTGTGATCTTTCCAAGTATAAAATATGTATTTTATATATATATATATAAAATTATCTTTTAATTATTGGCTGTAGCTATTTGCATTGTATTAAGAAAATATGCTTTATATAATATCATTTAACACAGGATATATTATGATACACTTAACTTGAAAATTTTGATATTTTTTATCTGGAATTTATGTGGTCAATTTTTATAAATATTTTATATGTGAGCATCAAAAGAATGATTGTTATATATTTGCTGCTTTTGGGGTTCAGTACACATAGATTACAATTACTTTTTATTTTATAATACTTCTATGGATAATATTTTTTCTCTGTTTGTGTGAGTCTCCCACTATGATTATGGATATGTCAACTTATCCTTAAAAACTTTTTAATTTTGCTCCATTCAATTGTCTCCAAACCAGGAACAGTTTTCTGATTTCTACCACCATAAATTTATTTTACCTGTTTTTGAACTTCTAAAAAATGTAAGCATATAGTATGTACATTTTTGTGTGTCTGGTTTCCTTCCTGAAAATGTTTCTGAGAGTCATCCATGTGATTGCATGCATCAGTAGTTCATTATTTTATAATTGCTGTGTAGTATTCCATTGTATAAATATATCACAATTGTTTATCATCCTTCTGTGAACAGATATTCAGAGAGCTTCTAGTGTTAGGGTATTACGAATCCTATTTTTACTTCTATTAGTTCCTGCTTAACTTCTTTTATCTGCCTAGCGTGTATTCCAAGGAGCCCTTAAGTTCCACTTTGCCAATGTATTACTGATTTATTGACAATGATTTTCAAAGAGGTTTTTCCTCACAACCTGTCAGTTAGTCATTCAGTAAAACCTTATTATGAATGTATCACATATATGACACTAGAAATCTAAAATCAATTCAGTACTTAAGATCCCAAATATATAGAATTTATAATATGTGAGTTTAGTACTATAAATCAAAATTAAAATTTATAATAAATGCATGAAAGCCACAAAATAGGAGATAAATACCAAGTGGTGTTCAGTAGATAATGAGATTCATCTTAGTGTGGTGAATGAGAAAGGGGCCTCATTGGAAATTATAGTCTAGGAATTTGGTGTTGATAATGAATGTCATTTGGGTAATCAGACATTGGAGGGCAAAGCAACATTTAATTCAGAAGAATTAACATAAATAAAGGCTTACATGCAGGGATATTTTTATATTATATGTTATTCTATGTTAAAAATCTTACACATTTTATAGATTAATAACATGTTAAATCACTATGTAAAACACAAGGACTATAGAAAGTTTAGTATTATTTTGAAAAATCAGTGCATGAAATTGGGGAATTATTCCTTCAGTTTGCCTGAAATGGAAAGTGTATGAAGAACATTTCTGGGAAATAACCTGCACTATAGACTGAGATTATCTCCAGACATAGAAAAAATAAAATTTCTCATTTGCCATTCTGACTCGTGATTCTGAAAACAAGTATTTAAGTGCTTAAGTTATTTTCCCTTAATAACAGAAACAGTGACTCACTGTGCCCTGGTATCTCTGGTGGACCAAGAACTCACAGCAGGTATGTAGGAAAATATTGATTGGTGTAAATCATACAATGGTAATTTTAGTCCAAAGGGATTAATCTTAAACTGAGCAAACCTGGCAAGGCAAGCTGATACATGCCAAAATTAATGGGGATTGCTTGACAAGAATCTAACAACAGGAAAGAAGACCTGTTTACTTGTCATACAAAAAGTTAAGTTGTGGGTCTGGTCATGGCAGTCAACTTTTTTAGTCAGATAGTAACATGCTGAAGGGCAGCCAGGTGACAAGTGTGATCATGGTAGCTAATTTATAGACATCATAATACCTTTTTCTTTTTCTGAAGAAATGGTTGAATTGTAATTATTGCTGCCTTGTTTTGCAATTAATCTATTCAAGCTAGCCACACTTCAACATCCAGTAATCAAAGCAACAACTAAAATGTAAGTGGTTGAAAATCCTGCTGAACTGTCTGTGGTGAAAATCAGAAAATATTATTTTTTAAAGACTTTGTCTTTTAGACCAGTTTTAGGTTTACAAAAAATCTGAGAGGAAGATACAGACCTTTCTCATACACCTCCTGCCTCAACACATGCTTATCTTCTCCTATTATCAACATTACTCATCAGAGTGGTACACGTTTTACTAAGGATGAACCTACATGGACAAATCACTATCATCCAAAGTCCACAGTTTCTATCATGCTTCACTCTTGGTGGTGTACATTCTATTGTTTTGGACAAAAGTATAATGACATATTCATCATTATAATATACAAAGTATTTTCACTGTCCTAAATATCCCTTTGAACAGAAAGAAGACTATGTCCAGAGTGAAGAATGAAATCCTGCCCAGAGGTACTAAGGATAGTGTGCTTGGATTGGATGCGAGAGGAGAAGGGCTCTGAAAGTGAGGGAACAGGTAGGTTGGATCAGACAGTGCCATGCCATGCTCATTATTTCCACAGTGGCTGGACAAAAGGCAATGTGTAAAAATTTTGACATCTGGGGAAAAAGTCATTTAAAAAACCTCAAACCCCTGGAAATCACTGATATTCTTATTATCTCTATAGTTTTGTCTTTTCTGGAATATTATAAAGTTGGAATCACACAGTATGTAGCCATTTCCAGATTGGCTTCTTTCACTTAGTAATATATGCATTTAAGTTTCCTCCATGTTTTTTCATGGGTTGATAGCTCATGGCTTTTAAAGCTGAATAATATTCCATTGTCAAGATATATCACACATTCATCTACTGAAGGATATCTTGGTTGCTTCCAAGTTTGGGTGATTATGAATAGAGCTACTATAGACATCTGTGTGCAGGCTTGTGTGCATAAGTTTCAACTTCTTTGGATAAAACCGAAGAGAGAGGTAGCTGGATCATATGGTAAGAGTATGTTTAGTTTTGTATGAAACCTCCAAATTGTCATCCAAAGTGGCTGTACCATTTTGTATTCCCATAAGCAACATATGAGAGTTCCTGTTACTCCACACCTTCACCAGCATTTGGTGGTGTCAGCGTTCCATATTTTGACCGTTCTAATGGGTAATGGAGTGCCATCTCATTGTTGCTTTAATTGGCATTTCCATAATGACATATGACGTGGAGCATTTTTTCATATGCTTATTTGCCACCTGTATATCTTTGGTGAGGTATCTGTTAAGGTTTGGCCCATTTTAAAATTGGTTGTTTTTCTTATTGTTGAGTTTTAAGAGTTTTTGTGTATTTTGGATAACAGTCCTTTATCAGATGTGTCTTTGAAAATATTTTCTTCTGGTGTGTGACTTATTTTCTAATTCTCTTGATATTATCTTTAGCAAAGCAGAAATTTTAAATTTTAATTAAGTCCAATTTATCAATGATTTCTTTCATGAATCATGTCTTTGGTGTTTTATGTGAAAAGGCATCATCATACTGAAGGTTACCTACATTTTCTCCTGTGTTATCTTCTAGGAATTTTATGGTTTTGCATTTTACAGTCAGGTCTATGATGCATTTAATTCAATTTTGGGGAAGGGAGTAAGTCCTGTATCTAGGTTAATTTTTTTTTTGCTTGTAGATGTACAGTTGCTCCAGCACCATTTATTGAAAAGTCTATCTTTGCTCCATTACATTCCCTTTGCTCCTTTGTCAGAGATCAGTTGACTATATATATTCAACTCTCTTCTGTCCCGTTGATCTATACTTTCACCAATACCACACTGTCTGGACTACTGTAACTTTATAGTAAGTCTTGAATTTAGGTAGCCTCAGTCCTCCAGCTTTGTTCTTCTCCTTCAATATTTAGTTGGCTCTTCTGGATCTTTTGGCTCTCTGTATCAGGTTTAAATTTAGTTATTGAAATTCATAAAATAACTTGCTGGGATTTTGATTGGGGTTGCATTGAATATACAGATCAAGTTGGAAAGAACTAACATCTTGACAACACTGAGTCTTCTTATTCATGAACATGAAATATTTCTCTGTTTATTTTGTTCTTTTTTGATTAATTCATTACCATTTTGTAGTTTTCCTCATATAAATCTTGTACATATTTTGCTAGATGTATACCTAAGTATTTAATTTTTTGGGTAGTAGTATAAATGTATTATGCTTTTAATTTCAAATTCTATTTGTTCATTATTGGTATATAGGAAAATAATTGATTTTTATATATTAACCTTGTATCTTTGCTACAATCAGGACACAATCCAATGTTATATTTTATATTTTACCTAATTTTAACTTGATTGCATCTACAAAAGACTCTATATTCAAATAATGTCATACTCTGAGGTACTGGGGATTAGGACTTCGGCATATCATTTTGGGGGGATATAACTCAACCCATAATGGAGTTATACCTCAGTTAACACAGTATAATACCTGCTGTGTTCTATTGGTTCAAACAATCTCAAAGCCTGCCAGTTTCAAGGAGATAGAACATAGACTCTTTTTGAGGATGGATTAGCTAGTCATATTACAAAAATGTTTAAGGGATAAGTATTGTTGTGACCCTTTTTGCAAAATACAGCCTGACATACTCCACCCTCCATCAACAGTGATTTTTTTTTTTTTCTCTATGCCAAACTCACTTGCCCACTGCAAAGAGCTAATTACAACATCGTCTGAATCAGCTCCTGGTAGAGACAAATAAGGCTGTTCAGGTAGAGTTCCTTAGGTATACAACTTCTCAAGTATGGTTATTTTTTATTTGAAGACTTGTAAGCTAAACAGTTATCTGCCACTCACACACTGGCATATAATGTTGAAACAGAGATAGGTAACCAAAATAGACATGTTGGTTCAAAAAGTAAGGAATGCAATGTAAATACCAGTTACTAGTCCATAGCCATACAGAAATCCACCAAGATGCATAATTCCAGTTCCTGTAAAACCCGCTCTTTGATTGTGATATTCTGTGGTTCCCAGCTTAGGTTTTTGACAACATCATTTAAGGCATCCATCCTTTTCTAGAAAAAACATAATGGTCTGTGTTTCTAGCTGAGTATATTTTTCAGCCAACTTCCTTCCTCTAGATTTATAGGAACTAAAACTGGTAGGAAAAACAAATAAACAAACAAACAAACAAAAACAGAAAAACCTAAAAATTAAATTTTCAAAACAAAAATGACAGCTATTTTAGGTATTGTGGAGTCTGGAAAGCTAAGGGTTTTCCTTTCATACCCCTTTGCCACTAGGGGTTATCTTATGACAAAATTATCATCAATGAGATGTAAACAGAAGTCTGCTATGGTTCTTCCTTTCTCTAAATCTCAATCTTTATCTTCAGAATACTGCTATGAGGGCTGAGATTCAGCAGTCATCTTGTGTCCATGATGGGAAAATTAAGAGAATTTAAATATCTTGGTCCTACTATCTTTACACTGTTGGATAAGATTGAAAAGAGCTGAAGCTTTCTGTTTCCTGGGTTCTTTGAGAAACCATGTGCACACATGTGAGAAACATCCCAGTGGGGAACAGAACAGCTACAGCACCTCCAGATTTACTGTTACAGAGAGAGAAAAAAAAAGAAGCTGTTAATTGAGAGTTATCTTATGTGCAGTTTAAGGCAATCTTAACCAATACAAGTAAGGGAAGCTCTAATTAACCTATTCCTGAAAAAGTGTTTGTTGACAGTTTATATTTCAAGGACTGTGGTAGGTACTAATTATTCATCTGTGAGCTACACAAACACAGTTGATGATCTCTAAGAACTCATAGTCATAGAGATCCCTAGGTGAAACGGATGTCTCTAAAAAGAATGCAGGCTCCAATCATCTTTTTCTCCACCATTTTTAACACTTGACTTTGAACTTCGTGGATAAAAGATGATATCAGTTTCTGTACAAAATAGGATGAAGATGCACATTCTAGGTTGTAAGAACAAGTAAGTGTGAAGAGTTAACACAAGACTGACATGTGATTTAGGAAAATATTCTTCTCCACAGGGACTTATCCTTCCATTTCATTATCTACAAATATGTACATGACTACCCATGTCCTAAGGGAGGCAGGCAAACAAGGATTTTTATCTGGGTATCATGCATCCACAGCAAAATCGTAATGCTTTAATATTATTCTTAATATTAACCTATTCAGAGTGAACGGCTATTGTGTAGGACACTAGTAGTGACTGCCACAGAAGGCTGGTCCAGATGACAGGTGGTAAAGGTCTACAGTAATCAAGAGCTCATTATTTCAGGCAAGGTTAGCTATAATAAAGTTCACTTTTTTGTTTTTTAATTGCAGACATCATTACTTCCAGGCAGCTAGCCTGGGAAGTTGCATGCTAAGTAAAATAACCACATTTTTGAACAGGAAAGAACAATAACAACTACAATGTCTTTGAGTTATATTTATGTCTTTGAAGGTTTTCAGTGGCCCCATCATATTATCTGATCAGGAAAAGAGTTGTGGATTTAAAAGCACCGAACACATTAGAAAAAATGTCAAACTTCTAAGACATTGTCTCATCATTTTATTATTACAAATATCACTTTCCCCAATTTTTTATGCCTAGGGCCCTCAACTCTACTTTCTGTAAGTGCCTTAAGCCATTTCTTCTCTAGTAGTTTTAAGAGTTCCTATTTTTCACATCCACATATAATCACATTTCCTTCTGATATTTCTCAAGGACCTGAGTTTTTCTTAAATACCACACTTCAAACAGTGTTGTGTCAGAGAATAAGTATAACATGCTGTTCATTTATATAATCATAAAATCTTTAGAATAATAGCGATGGAGAAGATCTTAGTAATAACTCGGTCAAACTTATTCATTTTAAAGATAAGTGACCAAAGGTAAAACAAAAAAAATATTGTAATCTATATTATAACCAGGTCACTTTCCTTTGTACTCCATTTCTGGGATTGCTCTACATGGGAAAACTCCATCTGGTGGTAAAAACAGTTCCTAGAGAGAATGACAGTGGCCCATGGAGAAGCAAACCAGAGAAAGTGATCAGAGACATCCACTCGAGTCATTTAACATCTAAACTATATTTTATACACGAACCCATTTTCTAACTGTTGACATTCAGATGAATGTTTTTTAAAATGCTCTCATTATTTCATATTCAGTAAAAGTTACCATGGAATTCCAAAGTCCTTGATTTGCTATCAACTGAGTCATGCTGTTTTCTCCTCTCACTGGCTATGGGAAAAAAAATTAACTGAGTGTGAAACTTTTACTGTTGCATGAAGGTGTCAAAAGAATAAAGAAAATACATCACCCTAGTTTTGGGACTTTATAAAAGTAACAAGAAGTTTCTGTTCTTGCAGAAGGCAAAGTGAATAAAATTTGTAAGAAGCAAAGCTCTCACATATGATAAATTGTAGGAATGGATTTTATCCTGAAGCCCTAGAGACTACTGAAGAATACTGTGTAGAGCCCAACATGGTCAGATGTGTGTTATAGAAACCTCTCCACTAGCTGTAGATATTGATTAATTTTTCATGGTGATGGGAGAATACAAGTTTAAAGGATTAAACTCTAATGGAGTATAAATAAAAGAAAATTTCAAAAATATTAGATGGGGGAAAAAAGTAACAAAAAGCAATAAAGGAGAAAAAATTGACAAGCAAAAATAGCAAATAGAAAAAAAAAGTAATAGCAGTGAGAGTAAATACAAAATTGATCAAACTAAAATGTATAGATTCAATTTCCCAATTGGGAGAAAATATTGTAAATAATAAAATACCAACTCATCTCACAGTTTTAGACCTACCACTTTTTTCTACCACTTTTCCTACTACAGTTCAGTAAATGGCATCATCATTCACCAGTTTCTTAGCAAAAATTTATGAATTACATTTGATTACTCTTATTTTCTTTTATCTCACATCCAACCATTCAGCAGGATCTGTGTGATCCATCTCCAATTATATCCCCAAACCATCCCTTTCACTGTCTCACTGCAGCAAACCAGGTCCAAGCAATCGCCATATCCAGCCTGGGCCATAGCAATGCACTTCTAGCTGGACTTCTTCCTCTCTTTCCCTTCTTCAGTGCATTCCCTTCCTCTGAGAATGATATTAAAAAATAAATCTGATACTATCATACCCTGGCTTAAAATCATATTAGAGGTAACTATTTAATTTAAAAATAATCCAAACTCCATTTGATGACTTCTGTTTCCAGCTATGAGTTAGTAACAAGGACAGATTTACCTTGCCACCGTAGACAACTAAAACAGTAGATAAATGAAACAATGTTTTTCAGACATTAGGAAAACAATAGCAGAACAGTCATTTATAAAAGCACGGAAAAAAATCTGAGCCTTACAAATGCCCCAGCTTAATGCCTAGAGGGAATTGCTGGGCCAAAGCACAGGAGGGAGAATCAAACTGGACTCTGTAGTCTCCTTCAGTTGAAGAAACAGAGCTCAGAGTTCAGGAGGCCCAAAGCATCCAGAAATCTAAAGACAGAGTACTGAGGAGGAAAGAGCTGCCCAGAGAGCTCCAGAGCTCTAGAAGAAAAGCCCTACCTTTGTCTGAGTTCTTATCAGCACACATGTGCAA
This sequence comes from Grampus griseus, assembly GCF_964374135.1. Classification (NCBI taxonomy): domain Eukaryota; kingdom Metazoa; phylum Chordata; class Mammalia; order Artiodactyla; family Delphinidae; genus Grampus; species Grampus griseus. Next base: position 72,674,765 of record NC_139009.1, on the reverse strand, counting down.
AGAAATTACAGAGCTGGGGAAAGAACCACAAGAAACAATCGGATGGAATAAATCCTGGAGCTCCCATGAGGCTGATTCATGTTTATGGTCAGAATGAAAAGCCTCAAAATTCCCATCAAAAAGAGCATTCAGAAAGCTATTGCTTCAGTAGTGGGGCCAAATTAGCCCTAGACTAGAGGTTGCTCTGGCCCCAACTAACCAAATTTAAAAGCAGGGTTTAGCAAGATCAAACTGATCTCAAGTAATTTTATAACATCTTAGAATAAAACTCAAAAATATTTAAATAAATGCAAAAAAATCCAGCACCCAACAATGTAAAATTCCAAGTTCTGGCATCGTTATGCACTGAATTGTGTCTCCCAAAAAGATACATTGAAGTCCTAACCCCAAAACCTATGAATGTGACCTTACTTAGAAATAGTCTGTGTAGATAATAATCAAGTTAAAATGTGATCATTAAGGTGGGCCCAAATGCAATGACTGACATCGTTATAAGGTGAGGGAAATTTGGCATATGGAGTCATATGGAAGGAAGATGGCCATGTGAAGACAGAGGCAGAGATTGGAGTTATTTTACCACAAAGCAAAATACCTGGGACCACTAGCTGCTGGAAGAAACAAGGAAGGGTATCCCCTTAGAGCTTCAGAGGAAGCATGACCCTGATAACACCTTGACTTTAAACTTCTAGTCTCCAGAACTATACAGAATATATTTCTATTGTTTTAAGCAACCCAGTTTGTGGAACTTTCTTTTGGCTACTCCAGAAAACTAATGCAGGTAACATAAAAAATTACCAAGCATACAAAGAAGTAGAAAAATGTGACACATAATAAAGAGTAAAGTTAATCAATAGAATTTAAGATCCAAAATGACTTAGATGATAAAATAGGTAAATAAAAATAATAAAACATCTAACATGAATATACTTCATATAGTTCAAGAAATTACAGTAAAGCATGTGCATGATGAGAAATATGGAAAACATAAAAAAGGATTACATCAGACTTCTAGAGATGTAAATTCCAATGTTTGAGATGAAAAATACACCCTAGGGGATTAATGATAGATTATACACTGTGGAAAAAAAAGATTAATGAACTTGAATACATAGCAATAGAAACTTTCCAAAATGAAATAGAGAAGAAAGACTAAAGAAACAAAAAATCAATGTAACATCAGTTATTTCAAAATCAGGTGCATACATAATTAATTAGAATTCCACAAAAGAGAGAAAAAGTAGGAAAGAAAAAGCATTTGAAAAAATAATGGCCAAGAATCTTCCAAATTTGATGTAAACTATAAACCTACAGATCCAAGAAACTCAATGAACTCAAAGCAGAAGACATGAAGAAATGATACCAAGGTATATTTCAAAGATAATTCTTAAAATTAGTGATAAAGATATTATTAAAGCACAGAGAAGGAAGAAACACACACACACTTCCATACTGAAGAACAAGGATAAGAATGATTTTAGATGTCTTGCTGAAAGCAGTACAAGCCATAAAGCTTTAAACTCTAGACAGAAACCATCAACAACATCAACCTAGAATTCTGTATCCAGTGAAAATATTTTTCACTCTCCATTTTATGACCTATGAGATTGTAAATTTCAGCCATCATTTCTCTCCACTCTGCATTCATTTTTTACACTCTCATGAAGATGGCCCACTTCAGTTTACACAACATTTCTAATTCATTCTCAACTGAGAAACATTACATTTATCCTTTTGTCTAGAATGTTTTTTCCCCAGTCTTTAGCAACCTGGGTTCTATCACTATTCAGGTCACAACTCAGGCCTTCTTTGATTATCCTAGCTATAGAAACTGGTGTGTTTAACACAAATCAAGATTGATTGAACAGCAAGTTACCTAGTTTTATTTAAGGAATGTATGAACATTTTTTTCTTAATAGGCAAAGAAGCGTCTAAAAATGTAATCACTCTCAAAAAAATCCAAGAATTGTACATTACGCAGGGCAAGCAGTAACAATAAAATAAAACTTACACTGGTGATAGGTAACAGTGATAAGATTTGATAGTTTTGAAAGAATAAGGAAAGTTAAGAATGACGCCAGGTTTTGGGACTTGGATGACTAGAAGAATGAAATTGTTATGGAAATAGGAAAAACTATGGGAGGAGTGCTTAGGAGGAGGAAATCAAGGGTGTATTTTGACATATAAAGTTTAAGATATTTATTAGATATCCAGGTGACAATGCTAAATAGGTAGTCAGATGTACAAATCTGATGTTAAGGACAGTGTTACAACTAAAGATAAATTTTGTAAGTTGTCAGCATATAAATAGCATTTAAAGTCATATGATTAAATTATATGACCTGGAGAGTGTGTATAGATGTATGTATTAAGACTAAACTCTGTGTATACCCACTTTAATAGTTAAACAGATAAGGAGAAACCATCAAAAGGGACTGAAAAAGAGAGACAAATGACCCCCTAAAAGAATAAGAAATACTAATGTATTAATCTTTAAGTGAAGATAACTTTTTCAAGGAGGAAGTGGCAAAAAGGTATCAGATAATACTAAGAATTTGAATAAGACAAGAACAGATAATTGATTATTGATTGTGTCATACTGGTAATGTTTACAGGGGAAGTTTTAAGAAGTGGTAAAAATGTATGAGGCCCACATGGTTTTATTGCTCATTTTCATATTTTCAAGAAAATGAGAATTTCTAGGTTCTTTAAGTTTTCTCAGAGCATAGGAAACCATGAAAAACTTCAAATTCTCTGACCTTTGGCCTAATTAAAAACATAATAATTGAACAAAGGTAACACCACATCATGTAGAAATGTAGATGAAAATATTGTTATTAAATATTAGGAAGCTGATTATATGAGCATACACTCCAACCAAGTACGGATTCTTTTATAAATATGAAGTAGGCTCAAATTTGGAAAATCTAATTATGCAACTTATTAATACATTAAAAAATAAAACCAATATGAATCTCCATGGGGGAAAATTATATTTTACACATAAGAAAATTGATATATACAGTGCTTAAGAAATATGTTCAAAATAGAAGAGAATGTTCATGGCATAGCTGATGTTTAATTGCAGGCCTTTCTGACTCCAAAAAACTTTTTGTATTAGATAAACCAATTTAATTGTTGCCCAGGTGTCACATAATCTTGAGTGAATCACAAGTTGTCCTAATAAAATAAATGATTGAATCATTTAGAACGTAACAGAAAACCTGAATAAGAGCTTCTCTCTCTTATCAGGAAGATAAAACCTTTCCCAGAAAACCCCCAGCAAGCATCTTGTTATGTCTTATCAACCATAACTGTCTTACATGACCTCCGTGGCTGCCACAAAAGCTACATGGCTTTTGAAGACTCTCTTGTGGGAGACCGCCAGAGAACAAGGGGCTGGAGGCTATTGGGAAACCAAACCATGTCTACCACAGTGGCATTAATTTTTGATTGCTGTCAAATGATAACTTCAAACCATTTCCCCTTCCTCCTTGGTGCAATAAGGAAAGCACAGGACAAGGTGAAAGAGAGGAAACATTTGCATTTTAGCCAATGAGTCTACTCACTTCCAGTCATTTCTCTGTTCTGAATTATTTCCATAATGCAGTCATGGATGCCCATAGGAACTGCTAGTTTGGCAAATGTTTAAGAATAATTCATTTTACAATGTAATCATTCACAGGGAGCCAAAGACAGTTTTATTGAATTAGTTACAGAAAATAGTTTATGGTTGGAGGACACTGGAGGGCAAATCACTAGTAGTGGTGATTGGTCTTCCGTGATGTGCCTCACACATCAGGAAATAAAATAATGTGAATATGAGAACAGCTAAAGTGATATATGAGGGTTCCAAAGCCATTGTAGGCAACTTTTTTTTTGCTTCACTCTAGGATGTCACACACTTAAAATAATATTTTATGGATATGTGACATGAACAGAATACCTTACGCTATAGTGTTCCATTTGTGCTACTTGAAAACTCATATTTGAACTGCATGACCACAGATCAAATGGAAGATGCTTTTAGCCAAGTCTGCATGGTCTTGTATCTTTCATCTAAGCAGTATTCAAATCAGCAGGGTCAGCAGAACCTATTCCTCTTAGTGGTACATCTACCATATTTCAATTTGCTGTGTCTCCAACCGAAAGTAGATTTGATTCAGGTCTGATTTGAACATCATCTTATAATTAGTAAACAATGAGAATTTGGGAGCCTCCTTCTCCTTAATTAGATCTTCAAGTGTTAATTCTCAATTGGTCAAGCAGGGTTGATTTAGGGAACTCCTACTAAATGCACATTACAGAGAAGGATGTCCCAGTTTCTTTCCATAAGAGAGTGAAAGAGGCAGAGGCATTGGGGTCTGCTGGACAGAGGGAAGCTTTAATGGGGCAGTCAGAAACTTCTTGCCTAACAAGCAAATGTGCTGAAGTTTTCTTCCTGGAATAATTTAAAACAAAATCATTTTGTTAGCATGACTTCATTAAAGTGCACTAATTCTGTGGCCATGATTCCAAGAGAGACTGTGCAGAGGAGTTGAAGCTTTTGCCATCCTTCTGACACAATTTCATTTCACTCTCTGTTCTGTCCCCCTTGAGCCTCACATTCAGCTGCCTCTCATTTTTATTCTGACGTTGTGTCATGCTTTGATAAAGATTTAACTAAACACACTTTCAGTTCTATGGAAGTGGTGGCTGTGTTGTGGTCATAAGGGACATTCATCAAAAGGATTAACTCCTTTAATTAAACCTTCTCTCTTCTGCATCATCATTTTTTCTCTGCTTGATTATTTCTATCAGCATACTAAATTTCTCTAGTAATCTCCTATTTTTTAAAACATAAACAATACCTTGGCTCATCATTCTTGACCCACATGCACTGTCTAGCATGTCATCTCTGCTTTCTTTCATCACAAAGTGATCAAGGCTCAGTGATCCATCACTGGAATTGTTGTATTAGCCTTCATACTCTTTTAGCCTTCAACTCCAGCATTCCTATAATCTATCTTCCACACAACATTCATAGTTACCCTTTCAAATTGTATCATAAAAACTAAATGCTTTTCCCTCTATCTTAGAATGAAATCAACTCCTTTCAAGACCTTAGCTGCTTTGGCCCTTGCCTCATTCTCCAATGTTGTCTCCAACTGCATGGCCCCCACCATCCCTCCCTCCCAGTGACATGCACCTAGCTCGCTTTGCTTCAAACAAATTCATTGCTCTTCTGTCTCTTGAATATTTAAAGGTATTTCCCACCTTAATTTGCTATTCTTCCTACTGCAATTGCCTCTTGCCCACACTTTGAATGACATATCTCTTCATCCATCCACTGAGTCTCAGCTCAGCCATTACCTCTACAAAGAGGGCTTTCTTCTCCCTACCTTACTAGAATTGTAATCCACAAACTCTCTCCCTGATTCAACCTACTTTCATGGAACACATGTGAAATCATTTTGCTTATTGATTTCTTTGTTTATGCTGGCTGCTGTTGCAATCACACAATATAGACCTAACATACACACACACACACAACACACACACCAAAAAATGTGAACCCCATAGCAGGAGGTACGTGTCTGTTTGTTCAGCTCTGCATCACTCAAAACAACAACAAAAAAAATTCTGGCACATATGAAATGCATAATAAATATTTTTTGAGTGAATCTTCCTTCAAATGTGGAATAGGTTAAAAGGAAGAATGGTAATGTCAGACAGCACTCAGGTTAATAATAAACATTAATATATATTATTCTAATTATGTGTTAGGCAATCTCCTAAACACCTTACATGTCATAAAGAAGTTGATTTTCAGAACAACCTTACACTGTGGTGCTTCTATCATCCCTATTGTTTTTGTATTTGGCATCAGATGTGTGTATGTGTATGCGTGTATGTATAAAATTGAAGTATAATTGACTTATAATATTATATTAGTTTCAAGTGTACAACACAGCGATTCGATATTCTTATACATTACAAAATGATCACCACAATAACTCTAGTTACCATCTGTCACTGAACAAAGTTATTGCAATATTATTGACTATATTCCCTGTGCTGTTTATTACATCCCTGTGACTATTTTATAACTGGAAGTTTGTACCTCTTTATCTCCTTCACCTATTTCACCCATCTCTGTCCCCAGCAACCACCAGTTTATTCTCTGTATCTACGAGTCTGTTTCTGTTTTGTTATGTTTGTTTGCTTTGTTTTTTACATTCCATGTATTACTGAAATAATTTGGTATTTGTCTTTCTCTGTCTGACTTATTTCACTTAGCATAATACACTCTAGGCCCATTTAAGTTGTCACAAATGACAATATTTCATTCTTTTTTATAGCTCCGTGATACTCCATTGTATACATATATACAGCACTTACTATATCTATTCATCTATCCATATACATTTAGTCTTCTTCCATAACTTGGCTATTACAAATAATGCTGCAATGAATTTTGGGGTGTATATATCTTTTTTGAGTTAGAGTTTTTGGTTTTCTTTGAATAAATATTCAGAAGCAGAATTGCTGGATCATATGATATTCTATTTTTAATTCTTTGAGGAACCTCCATACTCTTTTTCACAGTGGTTGTAAAATCATCACTATTTTGAAGAAAATAAAACAAAGACAAAAGAGATCCAGCAAATGCCAAAGGATACAAAATTAGTAAGGTATGTGGCTGAAATTCCAGTCCAGGAAGTCATCATCTATTTCCTCAATCTTAAATTACATTCCAATGCTTCCTTTTTGGTGGCTCCAGAGCAACTGCCACGTGGAGAAGATGCAATGACTTCTGATTTCAAATATGGAGACACTGAACATCACTTAGAGGGTTCAACACGTATCATCACTGGCATTTGTAGGCCAGAGGTCCACTGTCCAATGAGGAGGCAGCAATATGTAACATCTAATACTAACAGATGAAGAAATTAACAATAGTAAAAATAATAAATAATTTTGCCTTATTTTAATGTTGCCATCTCTGACTGCTGCAGTGAGTCAGTGTGTAATGGTCGTTGTGTACTTTAGCACTTACTTGGGCAGAGATCCATTTTAGATTGCAAAGGAGAGAAGGAAGGAATAAGACGTTTTCTCACACTTCAATGTAACCAATTCCATTCCACTTCATTTTAATTCATTCCACTCCTCCCGAGCTCAACACATTTAACCTATCCTATCTTATTCTATCCCATTTTGTTTAGTTTTATTTATTCAGTAATTACTGAATACTTTTGAAGTATAAGGTTTTTAGTTTGTTGTTGAGAGTAATGGAAAAGGTAAGGATTATAACGGTAAGAGGTAGTGTATGTCTTCAAGGAGGTTAAAGTCTAGGGGGTGACTTATGTCTAGGAATCAGAAAGTTCTGCATTTCAAACATAGTTCTCTCAGGTATTCACTCTTTTGGAGACTCAATTTCTTTCTTTAAGACAGTAAAATTTACGTATGTATATGTATGTGTGTGTGTGTGTGTGTGTGTGTGTGTGTGTGTATATATATAAAATCATGTTTAATATCAGATAATTAAATGCACTAATATATACAAAGAACCTGCCATAGTCACTGGAACATAGAATTTTAATTCTCTCTCTCTTCCAAAACCACTATAATAGTACAGCAAACAGTACATCATAACAGATGGTGATAATAATTTCCAGAATTTATGTCAAAAACTCAGTTTTTTCTTTTCTGAAAAGCTAATTTGTTAAATATAAATTTATTCCTTTCAGGCTTTTTACCAAATTAAATAAATTAGGGGAACCTCACTTTTTAGGCTATCCATACTGATATTTGAAAAAGCTGCCAGCTATAAATGTGCCACAGAGTAGAATAGATTCATGGAACTCGAGGACAAAGTGAAGGAGAGAATTTAGAGGTTCTTTGGTCAATTGCCAGCATTATACTTAACAAGAACTTCAAGGTAAAGCAAGTGGAAATGAATTGCCAAAGATCACACTGATTTAGTGATTAGTCCAGATACTTCATCCTCCTTGTTGTGCCTTGGCCTCCTTGTTGTAACCCCTAAAATTCTAATAAAACACATCTATTAGCGAGTGAATACATTTTTGTACACTAATGATATCCTGGATAACAATAAAGAATTCAGGCATTGCCTGTCAAAGTCTCTTGTAAAACAGAATGAATTTCTTTCAAACTTTCATCTTCATTACCTTCATTTTTCCTTCCTTCCTTCCTTCACTTAACAACTATCTGTCAAGCACCTACTTATGACTCATTTTCCCAAGATCCTAGTTCCTGTTTTTGACACAAGTTTAATAAGACCAATGGCCATACCACGGTGGTGCAATCAGTTCTTTTATAAACGAACAAAGCACATTCACACAGAACCACACAGTCACACACACACTGTAAAAAAATATCTGAGGAAATTATACAAGTTTTAAAGCAAAATCTGGGGCTTGCAAGATCAATATTAATTACTAATAACTGAAGATACTCACATAAACACAACATTCTAAAAATGGAAATAAATGATTATAGTTTTTATTGTAATATTCATAATGCTTATTATAGACCATTTAGATAATACTAGAAAACTAGAAGGGACAAAATAAATCATGAATTCACTACCAGGAAGCAATCACTCTTAATATTTACTAATTTTTTGACGTATACTGTGTTTTTGAAGGATGGTTCAGATTATAGTGCACACACAATTTTATAAACTTTTACTATAAACTCCTTATATGTATTTAAAAATAACATTCAATTATTTGCTATTTATTTAGTCATGCCCTTAACAAAATCTGTCTTCCACTCTTAACTACATTTTTTTTTTTTTTTACTTTCATTCCAAACCTTGAAAAGTCACTCAAAATAAAGATAAGTCATATCAGGAATCTAGTTATTGATTATATGTTCAGAGATATTGAAAAGGAAAAGCAGGAAAAGACAGAAATTGAATTCTGACCTCTGAACCATTTGACACTTATTCATAAGCTAAGTCTTTTCCACAGTGTCTAGCATCTACTTCTACCTTGTATATAAGATTTTTATTAGGCTCCAATCAAACATTCTAATATTGGCAATTGAGTCATTACTGCTGATTTTACCATTTTGATTCTGCTGTTTCTCTGTGCTCAAAACCTTGCATTAGTAAGTTGTGGAATTTTCCATTCCTTTTCAGACATGGAAAAGTTTGATTTATTCTCACCAGACTATATTTTACGGATATTGATAAAATTGGATTATGCTGACAGCCTTTTAGTCTGAACTTTTAATTATTGTTTCATTTATTAATTCATTCATGCATTGATTCATTTGCATATAAATTCATGTACTCATGCAGTAATTTCCCCCCGCCCCCGCCAGCAAATTTTCTGTCTCTTCTATGTACCAGTCACTGTGCTAGCTGCTGAGGATTCACAGGTGAATAAAACACAATTCTTGATCTTGGAAGACTCTTAGTTTTGCAAGGAAGAATGATGTTTGATCCCTTTGTCTTTGGTAACTTCTACCCTTCTAGCACCCTGTATCCTGAGAGGAAGTGCTTCACTGCAATCTTACTTTGTATTTAGACATCATATTCCCACCAGATTCAGCTTTGTGTATGCACCAACACCTTTGTCTCTCTCCCCCAAATTTATTCTGAATCCTAAGCTCTCTCTAAGCCAATCTTACTCTATTGCAGAAAACCTGACTGTGCTCAGCAATGGGATATAACAAGAATCATTTAAGAATTTGTGACACTCTGGCACTATACCATCCTCTTACTCCAGTAATACTTAAGGGTGTTATCTGCAGAAGGAACCAAGTCCTTTCTCCTAATTAAGCCAAAAAGTTGCATTTTTTCACAGCTTGAAAGAGACTGTAGGTTTTATGAGAGTAGTTTTATTTCTTCTTCATCTGCTGAAAAGCAGAAAATGAATTCTCAAAGTTAAGCGGTAAAAAGAAACAGTTCAGTGAGTTTCTCGTAAATTTTCACATATGGAGCCTACAAAAATTCCCTGAATATCCTCAAATGTTCTGTTGAGGAGATACTGTAGGACAATGCCAAACTGCCATTTTCTATCAATGTAGAATGAAGGCAGCATTATGAGGGGATGAACAGAAAGACAATTCACTAACCCACAGCTGTAAGATGAGTGTTCTGCATACCAAGGCGATTCTCTACCTGGATTTCTAAAAATGTACAATTCTGCCTTTGATACAAGAGAAGTCTGTACTTATCTCAACAACTAGTCAGAAATAATGCAATTGTTATACTACTCTATCAGTCAGGGTTACTCAGAAAAACAGAACCAAACATAAATAAGAGATATGTATAGGATATTATCTATCGATATATCTACATATAGACATGTGTGTTATATATGTGTATACACATATACTTATGTGTTGTATATGTGTTATATATGTTATATACACAGAGAGAACTTTTAAGTAATTGCCTTATATGTTTGTGGGGACTGGAAAGTCTACAGATGAGGCAAGCAGGCTGGAAACTCAGGCAGGGTTTATATGTCACAGTCTTATAGAGAAAATCTTTCTCAGAGAATCTTCAGTGTTTACTATTAAGTGATTGGATGAGACCACACAAATTATCAAAGGCAATCTCCTTGAATTATAGTCAGTTGATTGTAAATGTTAATTACGTCTACAGAATACATTCACGGCACCACCTAAGCTAATATTTGACCAAACAACTGAGACCTATAGCCTAGCCAAGTTGACATTTAAAATTAACCATTATATCTGCCTGTGTCAGCAAGTGAATTTACCAGTATATGGTTCAACAGATAAATATAAAACTTTTCATTTTATCTTTATATGATGACAATTTTTTAAAATTTTATTTTATTTATTTTTCTATATGGAGAGTGTTATTAGTCATCCATTTTATACACATCAGTGTGTACATATCCCAGTCTCCCAATTCATCCCACCACCACCCCTAACCCCTGCTGCTTTCTCCCCTTGGTGTCCATATGTTTGTTCTCTACATCTGTATCTCTATTTCTGTGCTGCAAACAGGTTCATCTGTACCATTTTTCTAGGTTCCACATATATGTGTTAATATATGACATTTGTTTTTCTCTTCCTGACTTACTTCACTCTGTATGACAGTCTCTAGATTCATCCACATCTCTACAAATGACCCAATTTCATTGCTTTTTATGGCTGAGTAATATTCCATTGCATATATGTACCACAACTTCTTTATCCATTTATCTGTCGATGGGCATTTAGGTTGTTTCCGTGACCTGGATATTGTAAATAGTGCTGCAATGAGCATTGGGGTGCATGTGTCTTTTTGAATTATGGTTTTCTCTGGGTATATGCCCAGTAGTGGGATTGCTAGATCATATGGTAAATCTATTTTTAGTTTTTTAAGGAACCTCCATACTGGTTTCCATAGTGGCGGTATCAATTTACATTCCCACCAACAGTGCAAGAGGGTTCCCTCTTCTCCACACCCTCTTTAGCATTTGTGGTTTGTACATTTTCTGATGATGCCCATTGTAACTGGTGTGAAGTGATACATCATTGTAGTTTTGATTTGCATTTCTCTAATGATTAGTGATGTTGAGCAGGTTTTCATGTGCTTCTTGCCCATCTGTATGTCTTCTTTAGACAAATGTCTATTTAGGTCTTCTGTCCATTTTTTGATTGGGTTTTTTCTTTTTGAGTATTGAGCTGCATGAGATGTTTATATATTTTGGAGATAAATCCTTTGTCCGTTGATTTGTTTGCAAATATTTTCTTCCATTCTGAGGGTTGCCTTTTCAACTTGTTTACAGTTTCCTTTCTGTGCAAAAGCTTTAAAGTTTCATTAGGTCCCATTTGTTTATTTTTGTTTTTATTTCCATTACTCTAGGAGGTGGATCAAAAAAGATCTTGCTGTGATTTATGTCAAAGGGTGGTCTTCCTATGTTTTCCTCTAAGAATTTTATAGTGTTCAGTCTTACAATTAGGTCTTGAATCCATTTTCAGTTTATTTTTGTGTATGGTGTTAGGGAGTGTTCTAATTTTATTCTTTTACATGTAGCTGTCCAGTTTTCCCAGCACCACTTATTGAAGAGACTGTCTTTTCTCCATTGTATATCCTTGCCTCCTTTGTCATAGATTAGTTGACCATAGGTGCATGGGTTTATCTCTGGGCTTTCTATCCTGTCCCATTGATCTATATTTCTGTTTTTGTGCCAGTACCATATTGTCTTGATTACTGTACATTTGTAGTATAGTCCAAAGTCAGGGAGTCTGATTCCTCCAGCTCCGTTTTTTACCTCAAAACTGCTTTGGCTGTTTGGGGTCTTTTGTGTCTCCATACAAATTTTAAGATATTTTGATCTAGTTTTGTAAAAAATTCCATTGGTAATTTGATAGGGATTGCATTGAATCTGTAGATTGCTTTGGGTAGTATAGTCATTTTCACAATATTGATTCTTCTAGTCCAAGAATATGGAATATCTCTCCATCTGTTGGTATCATCTTTAATTTCTTTCATCAGTGTCTTATAGTTTTCTGCATACAGGTCTTTTGTCTCCCTAGTAGGTTTATTCCTAAGCATTTTATTTTTTTTGTTTCATTGGTAAATGGGACAGTTTCCTTAATTTCTCTTTTAGATTTTTCATCATTAATGTATAGGAATGCAAGAGATTTCTGTGCATTAATTTTGTATCCTGCAACTTTACAAAATTCATTGATTAGCTCTAGTAGTTTTCTGGTGGCATCTTTAGGATTCTCTATGTATAGTATCATGTCATCTACAAACAGTGACAGTCTTACTTCTTCTTTTCCAGTTTGAATTCTTTTTTTCTTTCTTGTCTCTGATTGCCGTGACTAGGACTTCAAAAACTATGTTGAATAATAATGGTGAGAGTGGACGTCCTTGTCTTGTTCCTGATCTTCGAGGAAATGCTTTCAGTTTTTCACCATTAAGAATAATGTCTGCTGTGGGTTTGTCATATATGACCTTTATTATGTTAAGGTAGGTTCCCTCTGTGCACACTCTCTGGAGAGTTTTTATCATAAATGGGTGTTGAATTTTGTCAAAAGCTTTTTCTGCGTCTATTGAGATGATCATGTGGTTTTTAGTCTTCAGTTTGTTAATATGGTGTACCACATTGATTGATTTGCATATATTGAAGAATCCTTGCATCCCTGGGATAAATCCCACTTGATCATGGTATATGATCCTTTTAATGTGTTGTTGGGTTCTGTCTGCTAGTATTTTATTGAGGATTTTTGCATCTATATTCATCAGTGATATTGGTCTGTAATTTTCTTTCTTTTAGTGTCTCTGGTTTTGATATCAGGGTGATGGTGGACTTATAGAATAGTTTGGGAGAGTTCCTTCCTCTGCAATTTTTTGGAAGAGTTTGAGAAGGATGCGTGTTCGCTCTTCTCTAAATGTTTGATAGAATTCACCTGTGAAGCCATCTGGTCCTCAACTTTTGTTTGTTGGAAAATTTTTAATCACAGTTTCAATTTCATTACTTGTGATTGGTCTGTTCATATTTTCTGTTTCTTCCTGGCTTAGTCTTGGAAGGTTATACCTTTCTAAGAATTTGTCCATTTCTTCCACGTTGTCCATTTTTTTGACATAGGATTGCTTGTAGTAGTCTTTTAGGGTGCTTTGTATTTCTGTGGTGTCTGTTGTAACTTCTCCTTTTCCATTTCTAAATTTATTGATTTGAGTCCTCTCCCTCTTTTTCTTGATGAGTCTGGATAATGGTTTATAAATTTTGTTTATCTTCTCAAAAAACAGCTTTTAGTTTTATTGATCTTTGCTATTGTTTTCTTTCTTTCTCTCTCATTTATTTCTGCTCTGATCTTTATGTTTTTTTTCCTTCTACGAACTTTGGGGTTTTATTTGTTCTTCTTTCTCTAGTTCCTTTAGGTGTAAGGTTAGATTGTTTATTTGAGATTTTTCCTGTTTCTTGAGGTAGGTTTGTATTGCTCTAAATTTCTCTCTTAGAAATCCTTTTGCTGCATCCCATATGTTTTGGATCGTCATGTATTCATTGTCATTTGTCTCTATGAATTTTTGATTTCCTCTTTGATTTCTCCAGTGATTTCTTGGTTTTTTAGTAATGTATTGTTCAGCCTCCATGTGTTTACATTTTTACATTTTTACATTTTTCCCCTTTAATTGATTTCTAATCTCTTAGCATTGTGTTCAGAAAAGATGCTTGATATGATTTCAATTTTCTTAAATTTACTGAGGTTTGAGTTAAGATCCAAGTTGTGATCTATCCTAGAGAACATGCCATGTGCATTTGAGAGGAAAATGTAATCTGCTGTTTTTGGATGGAATGTCCTATAAATATCAATTAAATCTATCTTGTCAATTGTGTCATTTAATGTTTCTGTTTTCTTATTAATTTTCTGTTTGGTTGATCTCTCCATCACTGTAAGTGAGGTGTTAAAGTCCCCCACTATTATTGTGTTACTGTCAATTTCCTCTTTTATAGCTGTTAACAGTTGCCTTATGTATTGAGGTGTTCCTATGTTGGGTGCATATATATATTTACAATTGTTACATCTTCTTCTTGGATTCATCCTTTGATCATTACGTAGTGTCCTTCCTTGTCTTCCTTGTAACATTCTTTATTTTAAAGTTTATTTTATCTGAGTATTGATACTCCAGCTTTATTTTGATTTCCATTTGCATAGAATATCTTTTTCCAACCCCTCAGTTTCAGTCTGTATGTGTCCCTAGGTCTGAGGTGGGTCTCCTGTAGACAGCATATATATGGCTCTTGTTTTTGTATCCAATCAGCGAGCCTGCGTCTTTTGGTTGGAGCTTTGAATCCATTGACCTTTAGGATAATTATCAGTACATGTGTCCTTATTACCATTTTCTTAACTGTTATGGGTTTGTTTTTGTAGGTCCTTTTCTTCTTTTGTGTTTCCCACTCAGAGAAGTTTCTTTAGCATTTGTTGTAGAGTTGTTTTGGTGGTGCTGAATTCTCTTAGCTTTTGCTTGTCTGTAAAGCTTTTGATTTCTCTGTCAAATCTGAATGGGGTCCTTGTCGGGTAGAGTAATCTTGGTTGTAGTTTCCTCCCTTTCCTCCCTTTAAATATATCATGCCACTCCCTTCTGGCTTGTAGAGTTCCTGTTGAGAAATCAGCTTTTAACCTTGTGGGAGTTCCCTTATATGTTAATTGTCATTTTTCCTTTGTTGCTTTCTTTGTCTATAATTTTTGTCAATTTCATTACTATGTGCCTTGGCATGTCCCTCCTGGGTTTATCCTGCCTGGGACTCTCTGTGCTTCCTGGACTTAAGTGGCTATTTCCTTTCCCATGTTAGGGAAGTTTTCGACTATAATCTCTTCAAATATTTTTTCGGGTCCTTTCTCTCTCTCTTCTCCTTCTGGGACCCCTATAATGCAAATGTTGTTGCGTTTAATGTTATCCCAGAGGTCCCTTAGGCTGTCTTCATTTCTTTTCATTCTTTTTTCTTTATTCTCTTCCATGGCAGTGAATTCCACCATTCTGTCTTCCAGGTCACTTATCTGTTCTTCTGCCTCAGTTATTCTGCTATTGGTTCCTTCTAGTGTATTTTTCGTTTCAGTTATTGTATTGTTCATCTCTATTTGTTTGTTCTTTAATTCTTCTAGATGTTTGTTCTTTAATTCTTCTAGGTTTTTGTTAAACATATCTTGCATCTTCTACATCTTTGCCTCCACTCTTTTTCTGAGGCTCTGGATTGTCTTCACTATCATTATTTTGAATTCTTTTTCTGGAAGGTTGCCTATCTCCACTTCATTTAGTTGTTTTTCTGGGGTTTTATCTTGTTCCTTCATCTGGTACATAGCCTTCTGCCTTTTCATCTTGTCTGTCTTTCTGTGAATGTGAGTTTTGTTCCACAGGCTGCAGGATTGTAATTCTTCTTGCTTCTGCTGTCTTCCCTCTGGTGAATGAGGCTATCTAAGAGGCTTGTGCAAGTTTCCTGATGGGAGGGACTGTTGGTGGGTAGAGCTTGGTGTTGCTCTTGTGCGCAGAGCTCAGTAAAACTTTAATCTGCTTGTCTGCTAATGGGTGGGGCTGGGTTCCCTTCCTCTTGGTTTTTTGGCCTGAGGTGACCCAACACTGGAGCCTACCCCACTCTTTGGTGGGGCTAATGGTGTACTCTGGGAGATCTCACGCCAAGTAGTACTTCCCAGAAATTCTGCTGTGAGTGTCCTTCTCATGGTGAGCCACAGCCACCCTCTGTCTTGCAGGAGACCCTCCAACACTAGCAGGTAGGTAGCAGCTTCAGTTTCCTATGGGGTCATTGCTCCTTCCCCTGGGTCCTGATGTGCACACTACTTTGTGTGTGCCCTTCAAGTTTGTAGTCTCTGTTTCCCCCAATCCTGTTTAAGTCCTGCAATCAAATCCCGCTAGCCTTCAAAATCTGATTCTCTAGGAATTCCTCCTCCTGTTGCCAGACCCACAGGTTGGGATGCTTGATGTAGGGCTCAGAACCTTCACTCCAGTGGGTGGACTTCTGTGGTATAAGTGTTCTCCAGTTTGTGATTCTCCCATCCAGCAGTTATGGGATTTGATTTTATTGTGATTGCCCCCTTCCTACCATCTCATTGTGGCTTCTCCTTTGTCTTTGGATGTGGGGTATCTTTTCTGGTGAGTTCCAGTGCCTTCTTGTCGATGACTGTTCAGCAGTTCTGATTTATGGTGTTTAAGGGTACAAAATTGTAATGAGTAGTAATTAAACCATAGAGATCTAATGCATAGTATAATGAATATAGACAACAGTATTGTAATATAATGATGTAATGTGATAAATAATGCTTCAATGGAAACCATATTACAATATATAAAACTTTCAAAGTAACACTCTGTACACCTTAAATTTACAAAATGTAACATGTCAAATATATCAAATATAAAAAATAACAAGTGTAGAGGATATTAGAATAGAAAAGATTTGTGAATGAATGGAAAGGAGAAATCAATAAGGTTTAGATATAGATGTAGTTGGGGAAAGAGGAAGGTATAGCAGAGGATGGAATGGCCCAGGATGCTCTGCCAAATGGCACTCAATGAAAAAGAAATTAAAGAAAGGGGAGTGGTTTGCCTTCATCTACCTTCCCCTCACCTGTGTCTGCATATGAAAATCACTTTGGGAAATAGAAAATATCTAAAATTTTATGACTACACTAAACATCCATATATATACATAACTTATCAATGAATACCTTTCTTTTACTCTAATTTATATTAATTTCACTTAATTGCTTTAAAAGAATGCTCTGTTAACAGAAAGATTATGGAACACTGACAGGTATGTCTTACTCTTTTCATACTTTGCACTTAGCAACTTGCCCATCATGCAACAAATGTTCATAGATTCTTCATATATGGCTTTGGATATACTCAATCTAAACATGGTCCTGATGCTCTCTTTTATATTTTTCTAAATATTAAATTATTAAATACCTAATAAGTGCCTGTAAATCTGTGCTCTTTGGCCACATCTTCTCCATCTATCCCTTTATACAATCTTGCCAATAAGGAACTTCTGAGAACTGTCTACAACCATGTTTTGTTATCTAAATATCATTTTATTTGGTCCTCATTTCATTGCTCTAACCCAGATATTTTGTGAATAACCAAAAGGTTAACAATGGTTAAGCATTTGAGCATTGATTTATGACTGCGTATTTTCTAATATTTGATTTTTCCACAATTAAAGAAATAGTCCAATATTATGACACTGACTTTTTCTGAACAATTTAGAGGCTGGAATTTTTAAACAGAAGTAGAGACAGAATTACAACAGGATATCTTATTCCTCATCTTTCTGAATTTACTTAAGAATAATGAACAGTGGAATACTTATGTGGCTTTGGAGGTGCCAGATTTGATGTTACCTAAAGTGAACTTCAGGTCACAACTTAGTCATCCCTAAGCATTACCTCAATGGCAGATTTTCTACTGGATCAAAACTGCAGTTTTCTAGCCCTAAAGAGAAATAAATGATTACTTCTTGAAGATGAATTTAAGAATGTAGATATTCAAGAAAATGAATGAATGAAAATGATGAATTTTAAAATTAAGCCTCAGTGTTTTGTAGATTATAGATATGATATATGATTATATGATACAATAAATTATGTAATGCATTATTAATATTTTCATTATTATATTACATCTGTGTATGACATATAATCTTAGTATTGCTTGTAAGTCTATTTCCAATTCCTCTGTTCATGAGGAAGCATGGGGCATGGGCCTGCGTGTCTGCTTCTCTTTCATTATGTCATTTAGCAAATATATATTAAGTATATATTATGTACCTACTATTTCCCAGTTACCCTGTACTCACTGGGACTGTAGTAAATAAAGCACTACATGGTCAAAGTCATCTTAGGGATGATGCGTAGACAAATATTACATGAATAATTGATTATTTAGCTTTGGGAGAGGGGCCTACTTGTATTTCAACTTGCTCTCAGACTTCTGGATTGTATATTCAACTAATTTTATATGTCATCCTCTAAAATTAATGTTTTTCTTTTGTGTACTTTCTTTTTGAATAAAAAAGAAAAAAGTTTGAATTATTATTCTTTACATGAAAGATATGAAATTACAGAAATCACAGATAGATTACTCAACCATTAACCATGATAAAAAACCCATAATCTCCATAAATAATAAAACAAAGGGATACCTAGCAATATCTAAGGCATCAGAAATATGGCCTGTAGTATCCTAAGTAATTCTTGAGACTTAAGAAATTAACTCATCTGTAAAAATAGGTACTCTAATATTTTCCTGTTTCCAGTTGCAAGTGTGCTCTAGAGAGTTGAGAATCAGCTCTTTCTGTCATGTATACTGGACTCAGAGAAGGAAACATGCAGGGCAAGTCTGAAGCAAGTGACAATGATTCTGCTTGAACTCTCTTGGCCCTCTAGGCCCTGCCAGAAAGTTTTATTTATTTATTAATTTTCACTTTATTGTGTATAAAAAAATAAATCATCTGTATAGAACATTTGCTAAACACAGAAAAAACAGTAAGGAAAACGAAACATATTATCATCAGCAAATCCCTTACCCATCACTACATAAGTATATGTGTATGTTGGACATACTATAAGGTGACTCACAATGTGTTATGCTCCATACTATTGAGTGTGGGAAGAACTGTCAACTGCCTTTTAGTCAATGGACTATGGCAAAGATGATAGGATAGTTACTCCCGTGATTATCCCATATAAGAACTGTCTTAGCAGACTAGAGAGAAGCCTTTCTACAGGCCTTGTAAACAGCCATGTTGTGAACTGCCTATGAAAAGGACCACATGGCAGAGAACTGCACGTGACTTTTTGGAGCTGAAGACCTCAGCTCTATAGCTGCCAGGAAGTGAATTCTGCCAACAAACTGAATGATCTTCAAAGAGGACTCTGGCTCTGCACTGCAGAAAGGAACACAGCCTGACCAACACCTTGACTGTAACAACCCGAGCATGTAACCTGTTCATATGCATGTCATATATTATATATTAGCATAATATTATATATATATATATATATATATATATATACTATTAGCATAATATGTGCAAGTGATCCCAAACAATAATCTGAACCCACGCAAATAAACAGAGGACTGGTAAAGGCATTTATGTAAATAAATGAGCATAAGTCCATATTTCTCTCCTTTCTTTTAACTGATTTTAAAAGTAATTATATAAAACAATATCTATAACATATAAAACTATAATGAATTTGACAATAACAGCACACAAGATGCAGGTTGGAGCAAAACTGCATTGAGTAAGCAAATGACACGATATAACTATAAGCAATAGCAGATAGTAAGCAGCATCTGCAGGAATAAATGAAGAGAACTACTGGCTTAATTCTCAGCAAAGAAAGTGTGAGTTTAAGAAGTTTCTGTGGTCTCTACTAAAAGTTATCTGAGATTAAAGCATAATTTAGCAGCTGACACAGAACCCAAAACAAGGGTCTCTCCAGTAATAAGCAGAGTTTGTTAAAGGAAAAGTCCTAGAGTACATTATGGGTCAGTCACAACAAAGAAAGTAGGGAGGATAGAACCCACACAACCCCTTCCCTCTCCATATCCCTCCCCCCTACTTCTCCCCTCCCCAAATCCTGCATGCATTCCTATGGCTGAGACCAATATGAAAACTTGTGTTGATGTCAGTTCACTACGTGTACACAGGTGGGTGGATAAATCCTGTCCAACGCCACTCAAGAGCCATTGACAGCATCGACTCTAGGGCAACACAATGTTCCTAATGTTTTTTGTTTGTTTGTTTGTTTTTTGCCTAAAAAGTTGTCCAGAACAGTCTGTTTTCAACATTCAGCTGCAGAAGTCTTTTTTCTCCCTTGTTGTGTTGGACTATGCCACTTAGGTGATGGTCACTCTGGTGATTATCTGTCTATCTCATTCCATTTGCCCTCTGCTGTAAACACTAGAAAGAAGATGAAGACAGAAGAAAGAAAAATCTGTTTAGATTATCAGGAGCCCATGAACACATTGTACGTGCCCACCGGGATGCATGTGTGCAATTTAATCCAGGTCTTTCCATGGGCTTCCCATTGGGGTCCTAGATGATTTGAAGATTAATTAGCTTCCCCTTGTCAAGTCCTCTATTCATCTTTTAAAATTATAATTTCCTAGCACAGAGCCTATTCCTTCTACTACCTGTTGGAATGTGTCTTTGTATTTTTATACAGAAAAAAAGTTTCTGGATGACCAAGAAATTAATATATTTTATTTATCATCGAGGGTTTTTAAAAAACTGGGGAAAATAAAACAGAGTGAGTCATTCAGTTTTCTAGTGTATTATCAAGGAAATCTGTCAATGTAACATACATATCCATTTACCTTCCAGGTCCCACATCATATCCCTGCTGCACTTAGAAAGTTTAAGACTTGATTTTCAAGAGAACCTTCAGCCCAAAGATCCTTGCTAAAGCGTTAGATCTAGAATTAGTTTTTTGGTAGATTTTCAACTTTCCTGAAGTGTACAATGCCACCACCTTTCTTCTTGACTCTAGAAATAATTAAATATTTAATTTACTTTTCACACATTTATGAGCTGTCTGCCTTTGCCTCACCCTGCCCTAAGTGTAAGTAATGCAATCTTGAGGCAGAGAGGCTGTCAGTTTTAAATCTGAGTTCCTCAATGACACAAAAGCATATGGCAGTATTCCCAGGTTGCCAGAATTTAAACCATATGAATTAATACTTAATGATATATCTGTACTGTATACATTCAATAAAAAAGCATAATATCATTTTCTCTACCATCAAGGACTTTCTAAAATCTGATTATGAGAGGGCATGCACATTGTTCTACCATCCTGGGAGACAACAGACCTGAGGTGAAGAGGCAGCACTTTGGTTAAAGAAAATCAGTTCACAGGGATTAAGCCTCCACCAGTATCTGAAGGGTGTGAGGAAGAGGGTCTCATAGAACTTGGCTGGGAAAAGCCACACTGGGTCTCACAGTAACAGCAACTGTGCCTGGGCTCTAACAGGGCACTATTACAAGTGAAAGAAAGAGACATTGGTGAATCCCTTCAAACTGTGTCAATAAGGCAGACATTACCACAAATAAATAACTCAGTAAATATAAGGTAAACAACACTTAAGGCTAGATGTCGCAGAACTGTGAGCATTCTCACAAATGAGATGAATTTCTTGTCTATTTTTGTATTAGGGAGGTAAGGTTGCTTGCTCAAATTATGCTTCTTCTGGAAGATAAGAAATCATAAATATGAAACTATAAAAGATTGTATTCATTCCTCACGAAGGGCTGTATTTCTCACAATATCTAGTACATGCTCACAAATCACCTGCTTAATGTCAAATGGTTGAATTAGATAAGGGAAATCTAGGCATGATTTAGAGACTGGTGTTGGTCTTACAGGGTTGCTATGTGACCAAAGTCTGATTTAGTAACAGTGTGGTAGAGATCTATGTTATAAAACTCATAAAAGATGAGCCAGGTTGCTTCCACGTCTTAGCTGTTGTAAATAGTTCCACTGAACAGTGGAGTACATGTATCTTTTCAAATTAGAACTTTTGTCTTTTCCAGGTATATGCCCAAGAGTGGGATTGCTAAATCATCTGGTAACTGTATTTTTAGTTTTTTAAGGAAACTTCATACTGTTTCCCATAGTGGCTGCACCAACTTACCTCCCCACCAACAGTGTAGCAGGGTTCCCTTTTCTTCACACTCTCTCCAGAGTGTGGAGAAATTATTATTTGTAGACTTTTTGATGATGACTATTCTGACAGGTGTGAGGTGATACCTCATTGCAGTTTGTATTTCTCTAATAATTAGTAATGTTGAGTATCTTTTTATGTGCCTATTGGCCATTCACAGGTCTTCTTTGGAGAAATGCCTATTTAGGTCTTCTGCCCATTTTTTTTTGTTGTTGTTGTTACTGAGTTGTATGAGCTGTTTGTGTATTTTGGAAATTAAGTCCTTGTCAGTCGCATCATCTGCAAATATTTTTTCCCAGTCTGTAAGTCAACAGATGAATGGATAAAGAAGATGTGATATATATATATATATATATATATAGTAGTATATATATATATATATATATATATAGTATATATATATATACACAATGGACTATTAATCAGCCATAAAAAAGAATGAAATAATGTCATTTGCAGCAACATGGATGGACTTGGTGATTACTATACTAAACGAAGTAAATCAGAGAAAGACAAATATCATATGATATCATTTATATGTGAAATCTAAAAAAATGTTACAAATGGACTTATTTACAAAACAGAAACTGACTCACAGACATAGAAAACAAACCCAGTTATAGGGAGAACTCAGTACCCACCCCATCACCAAAAAACTCCCAGTAAATATGACATTATCTAATGAAAGAAATGTCAAGGAATTTGCTCTTTCTTAACTTATCCATGAGCTTAATTTATTTTCTTACACTTTAAATCTTTCCTATGAAGGCAAAACCTAGGAAACAAAATAGTAATTGGAGAAGCCTGAGTTGGGCTCATTCTGGGATGAGTTATAATGTGAAGGAGGATGCTTCTGCATCCTGAGAAGCTCATGTTTCTCTGGAGGAATTTTCAGCCTTGGGCACTTAGGGTAGAGAGACAACAAAAAGACCAAAGAGATAGGATGCTGAGCCCTGTTTCTGCATCAGTCAGGGGGTGCTAACTTTCATCTGTTTATTATAGTGAAGTCTGATATAAAATTTCAGTGAGGGTAAGTTACGTTGTAGGTGGTAAAAAATAAATTTCAAAGGCTCTGATGAAAATAGCAGAGAAAACTCTTACTGCAATAACTATTTTCTACTTGACATTTCCAGGTCTGACCTCCTTAGCCTGTATCAAGGTCCTGGATAACTTGGCTTCTACCTGTACTTTCTGGATTATCTCTCACGATCTTACATTTCACCAATCCGTTACCCCAAACACTTGAGAGTTTATTACATTTCTTTATTTTTCAGGTGTCTGGGTATTATGAATTTTCGTATTTTAAAGCTTATCAAATACATTAAAATAAATCCTGCTTTTGCTGACCTGCATGGAGAATTAGAGCCTGTTTAGTATTTATATTAATTTACCCACATTCTTTTCTGCTTGTTTTTCACAAAATAAGTTAAAGTTAATCAGATTCGAGATAGAACTGTGACATTTAATATTTTATATGAGCCAGGATATGTATCTTACAAAGAACTATCTCCTTTTCTTTTGTTTGTTTGAATTTATTTTATGGAAGTACATTTGATTTACAATGTTGTGGTAATTTCTCCTGTACAGCAAAGTGATTCAGTTATATATATATATATATATATATATATATATATATATATATATATATATATATATATATATATACATTCTTTAAATTTTTTTTTTTCTTTTTGGCCTCACTGCATGGCATGAGGGATCCTAGTTCCCCGACCAGGGATCACACCCATGCCCCCTGTAGTGGAAGTACAGAGTCCTAACCACTGGACCACCAGGGAAGTCCCTATGCATTATTTTTCATATTCTTTTCCATTATGGTTTATCACAGTATATTGATATAGTTCCCTGTGCTATACTGTAGGACTTTATTGTTTAAACCTGAGTATTTTTTATAGTTTTTGTTTAAACCTGAGTATTTTATAGTTTGTTTCTTTAATTGAGATATAACTGACATATAAAATTATATTATTTTCAAGTGTACATGATAATGAATCAATATTCATATATACTGTGAAATAATCACCACAATAAGTCTCGTTAACATCCATCACCACAAATAGTCACAATTTTTTTCTTGTTATAAGAACATTTAAGATATACCCTCAGCAACTTTCCAATATACACTAAGTATTATTAACTATAGTCACCCTGCTGTATGTTACATCCCCCGGACTTATTTATTTATTTATTATTATTTTTTGCGGTATGCGGGCCTCTCACTGTTGTGGCCTCTCCCGTTACGGAGCACAAGCTCCGGACGCGCAGGCTCAGCGGCCATGGCTCACGGGCCCAGCCGCTCCGCGGCACGTGGGATCTTCCCGGACCGTGGCACGAACCCATGTCCCCTGCATCGGCAGGCGGTCTCTCAACCACTGCACCACCAGGAAAGCCCAATACTTTTTTATTTTATAACTGGAAGTTTGTACCTTTTGACCCCCTTCACCCTTTTTATTTTGGCCAAACTTTGTGGCATGTGGAACTTCCCCAACCAGGGATCGAACCTGTACACCCTGCAATGGAAGCATGGAGTCTTAACCACTGGACCACCAGGGAAGCCGCTTTATCTCCATTTCTACTCACAGAATTCAGAGTTTAGGGTTAGCTTTTGCCTCACCATTTTATACTGAAATACTATTACTAGTGTTTCAAAATTCCTGATACAGAGAAACTCTGCATTGAGACTCATGACACTAGTGTAAAGGATGATCATTAATTATTATATTTTGGGTGACTGTACCAGTCAAGTAGTGTATAGCCTTTGGAGGAGTAGATTTCCAGGAAATAATTTCATTTTTCTGTCTTTCAAAATTATCCTGGTAGAGAATGTCACACACAATTTTTATGCAGCACACTTTAAATGAAAAAGTGCAAAATCTAAAAAGGAATAACATTTCCTTCAAATACAATCTACATCAAAATAAGAGTCAAAGATATTCAGAAAGTCATCACATTTCAATTGATAAAAATGGGAAATGTTAGCATGTATTCTATCAAAGTTTATTGTGATATCATTGGGAAATTAATCAGGGAATGAACATTTCTAGGAAATAAGAGAGCTGAGTGATAATTCTCCCACACAAATTGCAGTCAGGAAGCAATTAAGTGGCATTACTCACAATGTCCATTATATAGAAATTACTGAAATATCTATGACAAATGGATAAAGAAAATGAGGTATATACTTATGATGGAATATTATTCAGCCTTAAAAATTAAGGAAACCCTACCATTTGCAACAATATACATGGGCCTGGATGTTATGACATTAAGTAAAATAACTCAGTTACAGAAGGACAAATACCATGTGATCTCACTTGATGTAGAATCTAAAATAGTCAAACTCATAGAAGCAGAGAATAAAATGGTGTTTTCCAGGGGATGTGGAAAGAGGGAAATTGGTAGTTGTTTGAGATGTATAAACTTACAGTTATACTAAATGAATAAGTTCTAGAGATCCGTACAACCTAGTGTCTATAGTTAACAATATGGTGTTTTGAACTTAAACATTTGTTAAGAGGGTAGATCTCATAATGTGTTTGTTTTGCACTTAAACATTTGTTAAGAGGGTAGATCTCAAACACACATGCAAGAGCAAGAGGACACAAGAAAATCTTTTAGAGGTGATAGGTATGATTATTACCTTGAAGATGATGATATCTCAGTGTATGCAAATGTTCAAACTCGTCAAAATGTATACATTACGTGCAATTTTTGGGGTCTATACCTCAATAAAACAAAAGAAAAAGAAAAATTAGGAGTCCCACTTCTGAAATGGCAGTGTGTGTTGCTTCACAGATCTGTTTCTCAGTAAAAACAACTTGTAACAGTCGAATAGCATCCTCCCCAAATACATGTCAACTCAAAACATTCGAATGTGAGCTTCTTTGGGAATAGGGTCCTTGCAGATGTAATCAAGTTCAATATCTTGAGATGAGATCACCTAAATCCAGTGATTAGTGTTCTTATTAAGAGAGGTCACTCACAGAGGCACAGAGAAGATGGCCATGTGAAGACAGAGGCAGTGGTTGGAGTTATGTTGCCACAAACCAGAAATACCAAGAGCCATCAGAAGCTGGAAAGAGTAAGGAAGGATTGTCCTGCAAAGCCTTCAGAGAGAGCATGGCCCTCCTAACTCCTTGATTTTACACTTCTGGTCTCCAAAAACTGTGAGAGAATACATTTCTGTTGTTTTATTCCTCCCAGTTTATGGAAATGTGTTACGGCAACATTTCAAAACTAATAAAAAACCATAACTGGGAAAAACTATTAAAATCTCTGTGTATTGTACTAAAGGCATAGAAATAAATAAAGAAACATTTACTCAAGAAAATCCACTAAATATAAATAATAACATGGAGGTACTGTAGCCCTTGAGTCATGACCTGCTTCCACCCCCATCCCTAGGTCTTCTTGGCAGAAGCTACATCCTGGGTGATTGTGGCCAAGAGGATGGAGCTTCAGACTTCTCACCAATCAGACAAGAGATGTGGACAAGGTCTGTGATACAGACTGTGGTATATCTAACTACTCCCATGAGATCAACTACCATGTATGCACTGTTATCTTCAAAATCTATGTACACAGCACTTGTAAAATGAACCACTCAGCAAAGAGGAAAGTGGGCAAATAAAGAAAAAAGGAAGTAATCTTATTTGAACTAACAGATATTGCAGAAAAGTTTGTGAGAGATGAGAAAATTTGAGAGATGAGGTGTCTTGTCTAAAAACTCAACAAGTAAGGAGCATTGGCTGTTGTACTCAGACATATACTCTGGGAGTATAAACTTTCATTCTTGAGGTTACTGTCAATTACTTGAATAGCTGGTGTTTCAGGACTTTCCTTACTAGATTAGTTGCACCCTTAAGAACGAAGTGAGTTTATGTATTTGAAAATATAATAAAACAGTGCTGCAGAATTAATGGTGCACTTTATGTAATCTCACTTTTAAGTGCTTAAGTATCCTAAGCTAATTCCTTCCTTATGTGCTAAATCCAAATTGATCTTTAAAGAGATAAACTCTGTTTTTCCTGATCTGGAGTTTATTCTACCTGTAAAGGGTAACATAAAACCATTTCCTCTTATTACTATTCCTTGTCAAAAAGCCAAGTCTAAGACCCAGAGGGACTGAGTGATGAAAAAATTAAACTCTATGGAGGAAAGAAATGGAGTGCACTGGGGAAATTATGAACAACTTTGGCCAGCTGAAAGCAGAAAAAAAGTGTTGTGGATACTTAAAGGGGAAAAGGGAAGGAATTCTCAAGAATGTGTAAAGACACAGAAAGAGAGTAGAAGTAGCTCCAAAGACATTATTATGTTGTAAGTTTCTATAAATATATAATTTTATAGAAAGTTTAATTTATACATACCCTTTATTTAATTGTAACTGACAATGATTTCATATTGCTCTCTTTTTCAAAAAGTAAAGTGTTATTTGTCCAAGCTATTTTTAAAATCCCAGTGTATTCATATTTCTCTCTCCATAATAATATTCAAGAAGTATTAAAAAATCCACTATCTGAAAAAAACATGTACAATGGTAATTATAGGTTTAAAATATTTGACAGACTTTCCCCATCCTATCTAACGATAGAATATTATGCTGGGCTCTACTATTTGTCAATTTCTTTATATGTGGCAAACATCTTTATTGACTGTAAAGCAATAATTGTCATGGACTTGAATGAACAAAGACCTTTTACCTTCATTTACCTTACAATTTATTTTATTTATTTGCCTTGTCATTATTTTTGGCAATACCATCAACCAGAACATTTGCTTGCAACACATTTCTTTAATTATTTTCAAATGAAAAATCACTAATGCATCACAGCGAGCCATTTCTTGTAAATTTATTAAATGTACTTAGAGTTTTTTAAAGTTTATTTTAATGAATTGTGTTTCCACCTCAAATACAAACTAGGAAAATATTATCTGAGGTTGACTATAATTAATAAAATCTACAAGAAGAGAGAGTATTACTTATTCATTGATGGGCCTGCCTCTGGCATCTAGAAAATTCTTATTACATATGTGTTGAATAAATAAGCTCTCATGATAATTCCCACAATGGAAGTTAGGATAATCTGAATCATTGTTCAAATTGTCACAGTGCTACAGAGAGACGAACACTGTAAAATTTGTTTGGTTGATAAAAGGAGAATCAGAGGAAACGTAGGAAAAATATAGAAAAAAATCAGAAAAAACTGCAGCTTAGCAGTCCCTTCATATACAAAATTCAAATTTAGCAAAGTTTTTACATTTTTATCCTTTATATACATAAAATTCTTTAAAGAATACCCTACAGAATACTAAAGAATGCTGAGTAATTCTCCACAGCAGGAGGGTGGGTGGGTGAGAGTATATATCTTCTTAGTCAAAATATTTTGTGACTTATGCCCATTATCCTTTGGATATTTTTAATGCATGTTAATGTATATAATCATAGTCAATTTAAAATGTCTTTAATAACTAAAGTTATTAAGTATAATATAGTCCCATATTGCTCATGGTTTCTTTTTTTTTCAAAATTAGAATCTTTTTGGAAATAGAATACTTGGGAACAGAGAAAGATGTAAAGATCTCTAGATGTGAAAAAACACAGATGAAATTTACATTGACTTTGAAAGAGGGATAAACTTTTCCAGGCAGACATGACCAGTAGAATGTTAGACAATCTTGTTTTAAAAAAGCCCACACATAGGCATAGAGCCATGACAGATGTTGAAAGTCTGTAGTATTAACAAAGTGGGAATGTGTTGGTTTAGCAAACTTAGAGGAAAGGAATGGCTCAATTAAGAGTGGAGAGATAGGTAGGGCCAAGATTTTGAAATGTACTGTCTGCTACTGTGAGGAATTAAGGCTAATTTGTAGACATAGAGAAGATGGAAATAGTTATATATGTAGGGTCAACATATTTGGTTTAGTGAAAATAATTAGTAGCAGTACTAAGGGAATAAATGTGAAGATGTTCAGTAAATAGTTGAATATATTGGCTTGAATCTCAGGAGTGAGTATTATCCTATGATCAATTTTAATTTAAGGCTTTGTAGTGGATACATTTTGGCTTATATCCTGAATAAGACAAGAACCAAGATTAGAACCCTAGGTTACAAACATTTAATGAGAAGCTGGAAAAAAAAAAAAAGAAGAGATAGAAGAAGAGAATCATATGGAGTGGTGAAGAAAATATTACAAAAAATAAACAATATGACTATGATCAAGAATGGAAAAGAAATAAAAATTTGTCACATGTAGGCAAGTAGGGAATCCCTGGGAACTATATTAAGAAGCATATCAAAGCACTCAGAAGGTAGAAAATATAGAAGTAATTGGGAAAAAAACTAAATGTTTTTTGTTTAATAAATGCTTGAAGTATAGTATAAACAGGTATCTTTATAAATCACTACAACATGAAAACTGCTCTGAAACTATTACTCAGATCAAGAAATAGAATCACCAGAATCTAAAATGTCCATCTTCCCAGTCAGTATCCCCACCCTGCCCTCAAAAAGTAAGTGCAATGAGACATCCAGCATCTAGCGTATTTTTGAACTTTATTTAAATCAAATCATATAGTATGCATTCTTTTTGTCTTCTTTCAGTCAATATTTTGTAACCAATCTATTATCCTTATTGTTTCATGTAGCTGTAGTTCACTAACTCATTGTTTTCTAGTATTCTAATGTGTATATATATATATATATATATATATATATATATATATATATATATATACCACAGATTATTCGTGAATTATATTTTTGTGGTAATTTGCATTGTTTTCTCTTTGAGCTATTATGGATAATTTTGCTGCAACTATTTTTGTACAAGTCTTTTGGTACACATATGTTTGCTGTGTGTTTAAGTATATACTTAGCAGTAGAATTGGTAGAACAGAAGGAATGCATACATTAAGCTTTAGTATGTGCTGCAAAAAAAGTTACCAAAATCATACTAATTTACATGCCTACCAGCAGTGTATGAAAATCCCTCTTACTGTACATTTTTGTCAAAGCTTGGTATTGACAGCCTGTATTGTCAGTTGACAATACACACATGTTTTGTTTCTGGGTGCTCTGTTTTGTGGCAATGATCTCTATGTCTGTCTTTATGCAAGTATCATATTGTTTTGGTTACTGCAGCTTTGTAATGTATTTTGAAAGCAGGAAGTTTGATGTCTCCAGTATATTTCATGTTAAGTGTTCTTAGTAATATAAAATAAAATAAGAATAAGAGTAAATAAACACAATAAGATGAATAAACTAAAAAAAAAAGAGAGAGGACAGATTTATTTTTTATTCAGAGGAAGACTTTGTGATGATTGGTAGATCAGAAGGAAAAGTTTATAATAGAATTGACAATACAAGTTGTAATGTTTAAAATAATGTAGTTTGTAAGGCACAGGCATGGCAAACTAGGAAATGTAGCTGAGAGAGAGGTTGGATAGGGTGAAGGCCTCAAAGTGAAAGACTCAAAATAAATGAAAGCCAATTTAAGAAAATGAAAAAGTGGCAAATATTAGGAAAATAAGGTTAAAAATTGAAGAGCAGAATTTATGAATTTCCGTAACAGAAGATTTCTAATATTATTTGTTCTACTGAAGACAAAGTCCAGAGAGTAGACATGAGCGTATAACTCAAGGGACATAATTTTATTTTATTGGTGTTTCTTTCTTTTTGCGAAAGAATAGTTAATATAGCAGTCTCTTACTTTGGGCCCTTTTCAATATATAAAATATGATTAACAAAAATAAGATAAAAAGCAAAGATATAAATAGGGCACAAACTTGCAGATACTGCATTATGCTTTCTTTTTTCTTATGCACCTTAATTTATTCCCAAATAATGGCATTTGAATAAATTGTGTGACTGATTAGCAAGTTAAGATATTTAGCTAAAGAAGCAGGTACTAACGAAAACCTGGGACTTTTAAGCAAAATTTTGAGTACAAGTTTTAGAATGAGCAAATGCAGAATAAGAAGAATAATTTTAAACAAAATAATGATTCTCATGTTAATAAGAATGATTGGAGAACATTATGGCCAGGCCTCTCATCATCATAAATGTAAGTAATTTAAAATAATTATTATTTATTTGCTCTCCCATGTTAATTATTCATTGGGTTACTTTTCTAATTAAAAAGGCAAACAACTTTAAAAAAAACTGGTCTTTTGCTTTTTTTTTTCTCTTGGCTAATCAAAAGTGAGATATTCTGAATAGGGTTACAGATTGGAATTATTAACTTATAAAATATCCAGATTATCAGAAACAGCATAAACAGACATAAATATGAATCTGGATAGACTTACCCCAACTGTATCACAGATGAGATGGCTCAAATTTGTAATATTGATTTACATACTGAAATTTAAAATTTTTCTAGCACATTTTCTGAGTCCATACATTAATTTAATGAATATACACTGTAACATCTTTTGTCTTTAAACAGAGGTAGAAACAACAATGAAAACTTGAAAATTTATATCAGAAGTCAATATATTTCTATGAACATTTACAAGATATTTACTATTTTCCTAGAACCTTGACCACTGGCCCCATAAAATTAGCAAGGAAAAGGAGATTCAATTCTACACAGAAAGAAGAATCAACCAAATCTACTTATGTTCGAGCAATGAGAAAACCTGTATTCCTAAAACAAGAATATATTGCATTCTGAGCATCTATAGGTTTTCTTGAACCTTTTTATAATATTTTGATTAAGCCCACATGGAAATATATAGTGTATGTATTCCAAATTTATAGTAGGATGAAAAATGGCAACAGAATGAATTAAACTGAGAACAACAACAACAACAACAAAAAAAAACACTATTAAAATAGTCCTCCAGGGCTTCCCTGGTGGCGCAGTGGTTGAGATCCGCCCGCCGATGCAAGGGACACGGGTTTGTGCCCTGGTCCGGGAAGATCCCACATGCCGCGGAGCAGCTGGGCCCATGAGCCATGGCTGCTGAGCCTGCGCATCCAGAGCCTGTGCTCTGCAACGGGAGAGGCCACAACAGTTAGAGGCCCGTGTACTGCAAAAAATAAGAAATAAAAAAAAATAAAATAAATAAAAAATAGTCCTCCAACTTCTTAAATAGTTTATTCACCAATATTATTATTAATCACTATTAATCACGTTTCTTCAACTGTATATGGACATAATTTTGAGAAGGAAAAATACCTCTGTATTTAATAAAAAAAGTTGTATAAGCTTTCTTGGCTTACAGATAAACAAAATGGTTTCAGTCCTAAGAAAACTGATTTTAGCAATGCCTTTGCCAACATATTCTATAGTATATTTTCAGAGAAATTGAAGAAATGTGATCTGATTGGTTTTGCTGGAAGTTGGATTGTAACTGGTTAAACTATTGTATCTATGGAGGTCCTGGGGACTCAGTGGTAAAGGATGAATATTCTGACTTTACCTGATATCTCAGTGGCTATATCCAACTCATTTGGGTATGAAAGCCTGAAGATCCATGGAGAGGCTGGATCTTCTAGTAATAGAAATCAACTAGATCTTGTTTTTTGAATTTGAGCTTTGAAAAACCTCACTCTTTTCTCAAGAATTTTCTCCATTAGGGAATAGTTCACCATAAGCCCAGTTCAGATCCACAGGAAGTAATTTGTGGCACACATTGAGATCTTCAGTGTGTTCCTGACTCGGTTGCAGATCTCACTTCCATTCCCAGTCCCATGTTGATGTAGAATAACTATACTCTGTGCCCTAAAGATCTCTATTTTAAAAATGCCATGCATTGATTTACAATATTTTATGTATTTTTATAATTATAAAGCACCTTTAAAATAAAATCAGATATGTGAGAGATGGAGATGAAAAGGAGAAAGAGAGGAAGAGAAAGGGAGGAAGAGAAAAGAATAAGGTAGATGGAACGAGAAAGTAGGGGGTAAGGAAGGACTAAGCTAATGAAAAAAGGAACCAATGGATGAGCAAACATGGCTTGAACCCATAAATGTTTGTTGGCTTAAAGGAAAGGAGGAAGAAATTAAGGTGGGAGAAAGAGAAACAAAACTAACATTCATTGACTCTTTAGTATGTAATAGTCACTGTACTAGGCAATTTCACTTATTGTATATGAAATTCAATCTCTACATCTTCCTTGCGAGATAACTATTTTTCATGTAATAGAACTGAGATTCTCTACCTGGTCTGTCAGAATCTGAACCTCAGGATCTTTATGCTGAAAATCTCAAAACAAGAAATGAACTTTCCCCATTGAAAAACTACACAGCAAGCTTTTCTAATCCTTAGTTTTTTTCCACCACCCTAACCATATATGAAGACATATGCTTGGCAGTTATGAGGCTGAAGTTTTCTCTTTACCATTTTATTGCCCTTATGTCATTTCTTGGTTATAATTTCCATAACATCAAGTCAAAAATGCAAAGAATCTATGTGGTGTCTTAAATGTGTAATTTCACCTACCTAATCAATATTCCAACCGTGTTAATATTTAAGAGTGAGGCAGAGAAGACAACAATATTGATATGCACCCTTCCTTCCTAGACAGATTTTCTGTCTAAATTTGTATGCCCCATAAAGCTGAAAGGAAGAAAGGGAGAAACTACACATTTGGTGATCAGGAAAATAATAAAAATCAAGTCTCTCCTCTGAGAGAGAGCCAGCTCCAACTCCTATAAACCTGTCTCTGAGAAGAACATTAATGGCCTCTGCTGGAAAAACAAAATGGTTGATAATTTTGTTGTTTAAAAAACATCTGAAAATAAACCAAATTTATAAGATGTAGAAAATTCAATTTTATATCATTAAAACACTGATATGTTTCATGACAGAAAACTTATCAATGGATCACACACACACAGAAATATATCACTATGTTCAGTTTATTATTTTTGCAAATGCTAATGAGAAATAAAGAATTGAAATGTATGTAAGTCATAAAAAGTGATTTTTGGGGGAGGAGGAAGATGTTGACTTAAGTAACTCCGAAAATGAGTGTAATCTATAAGACTAAAGGAAAAAGGAATTGCACATAAGCACTGACTTGATGACGTTGTTTTCCACAGAGGCATGTGTTCACAATTCTGATACTGTTATACATGTATACTAGGATTGAGCAATTAAGTAAAGAGAGCCAGAAGTCTCACTCTTGGAATGAAAATTTACAGATAAACAAGTGGAGGAGGCTAGAATGATCCATGTGGTAATGAATTAGAGTTGGAGATGCCAGAATGAACTCATATTTAGCTTAATATGGACATAGATCATTATATCTATATCTATATATAGATTTTTGTGTGTACATGGGTAGTCTACAAACATATATTTCCTTGCTCTGTCAACTGAAGGGCCTAAAAATGACACCCTGTTAACTATGAGCACATTTATTCATATCTTGATTTCTAATAACATTCTCCAATAAAAAGAATCAGAGATACCCATAAAGATGGATGATTCCATAGACAAGATGAAAAGATGAGGCTGAAAAATCTTGTAGTGCCAGAAATAAAGTGCTCAAAAAACCCCACAAAAACCCAAAACCCCCACCATATTGAAGATGGTATGTCAAAGGGACACTAGAGCCAATTAAAAGAGCTCCCAATGGACAAAGATGGAACCACTCAATCAAAATAAATTTAAAAATCCAGTTGTATTGAACTATAATCCAAATTAATCTAAATATCTATGAAGCCATTAATTTTTAATAAATTAATAGATGCAGAGGAGCAGACAAATCTCCCATGCAGAAGAATTCTGAATAATTTATGTAGATACTCTGCCTTCAAGAAGAGGGAGTATGACTCCCATTCCTTAAGTGTGAGTACTTCCAAAGAGTATGGTATGAAAAGGGGGAAAGAGAGTAACTTTACAGAGGAGAAACCCAACACAGACTACTTTAGCCAGGTAATCAAGGTCAAGATCAATAGTGATAAATCACATTGATTAGTATGGACCTTTGATATAATGTGATTAAAGTGACATTTTACTTGTGTGCTTTCTCTTCCAAAACCCATAACCCCAGTTTAATCATGAGAAAACTATCAGACACATGTTAATAGAGAGATATCCTAGAAAGTACCTGATTAGTACTCCTCAAATCTATCACTCATCAAAAGCAAGCAAAGTCTGATAAACTATCACAGCCAAGAGAAACTTAAGAAGACATGACAGGTAAATGCAAGGTGTGTTGGATGGAATCCTGAAACAGAGCAAGGACATTAGGTGAAAACTAAGGGGATCTGAATAAACTATAAGATTTACTTTTTACTGTATTGATACTGGTTGTTAATTGTAATAAATGTACTAATAACAAAGGTACTAAGATGTGTGGGGGATAGGGAGGGTCTCTGTACTGCCTTCTTAATTTTTCTGTAAACCTAAAACCATTCTAAAAAATAAAGTCTATTAAAGTAAATTCAAGGAATGTAGATTGTATGAACATAGAGTAAAAGCAGTGAGCAGCAGAGTAGGGAAATGGTGATGTCCTTTTTTGTTGCTTTAAAATAAACTCTAAGTAATTGCCATGGTCAAGTATGCTCAATAAATTTTATTTGATTGACTGATTGAATGAATGAATGAATGGACAAATGAATGACAAATATATAGCATGTTACTTCCAGTTTTCCATTACCTTCCTTTGATAGATTTCAATTATTGGTGAGGTTTTTCCACATTTCCTGAACATGACCTCAGAATCTTTTCTTTAATTTTCTCCTGGCTTTCTCAAAATTTAAATGAAGTTGATCACTGTTCAGCTGTATTGTTTGCTTCTCTAGTGGATTTTTGAAACTCTTGATAATAATGAATTAATCCTTCCTAAGTGTTACCCTGAAGTGGGTAATAAAAACAAATAAGATCATGTGATTGGTCTATAATGTGAACTAGAGAACTTGATAAAGGAGTTTGAAATAAATTTAAATTGAATATCTACCATATAAAACAATTAGTATTAATAATTGAATATTACTCAAAGTATGGAGTAATCCTTACATGCAAGGCACAGAAATCTTTGACACACTTCGAACTCTTCTTTGCTATTGTTGTGGGTTGGTGTAAAAATAAAGTCAAAACAAATTTTATACTCAAACAGCTTCTGGTCCATGCGTATGGATAAAACATTTGTCTATGAACTGTTACTAGTAACAAGTGAATGTGTAGCAGAAGTGGCAAATATTCCAGAGATTCAGAGGAGGGAGGAGGCAAAGTAACCTGGATTCCTTAGATACAGAGGAGAAATAACTGAACTGACTCTAAGTAGTGGATTTTATTCCCCGAGTTTCTACAATAGGATCAATTTCTATTGTACACAATGTCTATTAAAAGAGGATATTATGATGCATCCTATCTATGCCGCAAGAGTTTGAGGATTCAGAGAAATTTTGCACAAAATGTACATTAAAATTTATAAGAAATAGGCAAATAAAGTATCCCTCCATCTTCTATCTTTAAGCTTATTTCCTCTTCCTCCTCAATTCCAACAGTTCTTCAAGCCACTAGACTTAATCATCCATTAAATCTACTGCTTTTGCAGTGTTCTTGTCAATCAACTCTCCTCTCTGTTGTTGAAGACTCTCTAGACCCAGGCTCCCTCTTACTTCATCTATTTACCTTATTTGACACTGACTACTCACTCCTTCTTGAAATGTATTTTCCTGTGGCTTCCAAATCCTCCTGACTTTTCTACTGCTTAAGGTTGTTTCTTTTCAGTCTCCCTTGCTGATTCCTCCTGATCTTAACACTAAACATTGATGTACTACAAGTTCAGATGCAGTATCTCATTGACCTTTTTCTTCGGTCTACACTCACTCATTCACTGAGTTTCTCAATCCACTCTCATGCCTTTAAACATCATTTTTAAGATAATGATTCTCAAACATATATAAAACTGAAGTTTGGGAAAATTTTTCCCATTTTTTTCTGGCCTCTGAGTCATTTTTGACATCTTTCTTTATCTTGCATCCCAAGTCTAACCCATCAGTAAATCCTGTTGGTGTCACCTTCAAATTATATCCAGAATCCTACAACTTTTTACTGCCTCAAACATGTGAACTATACCTGTAATCCGGCACACATATATTGTTGAATATATTGCTCTTCTTTTGTATTTGTTTTTCCTTATAAAGATCTGAGACTCTTTAGGAAAATATCTGTCTTTCTGAAAGAGTTTTCAAATGGCATTTCCACGGAGTAACACTACTGCCATTCCTTGATGAGGTTTTCACTGACCCTTGGAGAAGATATCAAGACGAAGATACCAACTGTCTTACCATCTTAAAGATTGCCTTTTACTATTAAATAAAGATAAAAAGGAAAGGTGATTGCATTTATTTCAAGTCTTATTTCAAAAAAAATGTTAACAACATTATGACTTTTCTATATTGTGACTTTTAATCTATGACATCCAATTGCATATGATATTAGTCTATTAATACCTACTTGAATTTGGATCATATTTCTGAAGGCATCTCACTGTATAAGCATAAGTAAAACATTTAATTTCTCTGAAATTCAATTTCCTTGTACATAAAATATAGATAATAATACTATTTTAAAATTATAAATATAAAATGATAGTTTCTGGAAGGAAAGAAATTATAAATAGATTAGTTATTATCATTTCCATAGGTCTAGAGCCTAATAATAGTGTCTGGTGCATGCTGAAGTAAAATAAGATGTTTGAATTGCATATACATTCTGTGAAGATCAAATAATAGAAGATATATTTATTATAGCAAAATATGCAAAGTTAAGGACTTAAAGTCATTTTCAACTCAGCTTTTGTTTTTCTCACCTACAATCCAGAATCTCATTATATATATATAAAATCCATATTCAGATTCTTCCTGAGCCAGAGACTGTGAATGAAAATGGTAAGTTAATAATTCCATTGAAAATTTGCAATATTATTTTATAAAGTTGGACCACAGTACTAAATGCATTGTATTGAAACACCAATCTGATGAAATCTGCTCCCCACCACCATGTGATTTATTCTGTCTTCATTCATTTAGCTTGAGAGAAAGGTATTAAGTGAAAAAAAGTGCTGGAGTCTTGCTGTGCACATGTCATACTCTCATCAATTGATAGTAACAGATGCATAAGAGTAATTTGGAGTCATCAGGAAGCAAGTGAGTAAAGGGAAAAATAAACCTACTTAATTTGATGTTTTATTTAATGAGAACACCTTGGGTTAATATTAAAAGCAAGTCATGTCTTTCTGAAAAGATTAGTCTCTTCCAGCAGGTTACTCAGATGCTCACTCTAGTTGGCAGCAGTTTTTAGTTCTAATAATCTTAGTACCGAGAATGAAGAGGGATGCTGATAAACCTTGCAACTGTTAATAATTAGAAATGCATAATGGTAACAACATTTACACCTCCAGCTCTTTCTTCCTATAAGTATTTGGATAACGTACAGTTGAAGAACTACCCACAGTTAATATAAGTCCAAAGTTTAGAAAGAAAGAAATATTACCAAGCTATAATAATAAAAGCAGTATAGGCTTGGCATAAAAACAGACACACAGATCAATGGAACATACTAGAAGGCCCAGAGATAAATTCAACTAATTTATAGTCAACTAATTTTTGACAAGGACACCAAGAACGTACAATCGGGAAAGGATAATCTCTTCAATAAACTGTGCTGAGAAAAATAGAAATCCACATGAAAAAGAATAAACTTGGACTCTTGTCTTAAACAATACACCTATTATCAACTCAAAATGAATTAAAGACTTAAATGTAAGAAGTGAAACCATAAAATGCCTAGAAGAATACTTAGGGAAAACCTCCTTAACATTGGTCTTGGCGATGATTTTTTGTATCTGACAACAAAAGCACAGGCAACAAAAGTAAAAATAAAAAAGTAGAACAACATCAAAGTGAAAAGTTTATGCACAGCAAGAGAAGTAATCAGCAACATGAAAAGACAACCTATGGAACAGGAAAAAATATTTGCAAATCATAGATCAGATAAGTTAATATCTAAAAATATAAAATGAACTTTTCAATTCATTAGCAAAAAACACATAAACCAATTAAAATGGTCAAAGGACCATTTTGAATAGGCATTATTCCAAAGAACACATACAAATGGCCAACAAATATAGCAAAAGATGTTCTACATCGTTAATCATCAGGAAAATACAAATGAAAAATACAATGACATATCACCTCATACCTGTTCGGATGTCTATTATCAAAAAACAAGAGAT
Organism: Grampus griseus; assembly: GCF_964374135.1. Taxonomy (NCBI): domain Eukaryota; kingdom Metazoa; phylum Chordata; class Mammalia; order Artiodactyla; family Delphinidae; genus Grampus; species Grampus griseus. The sequence continues at coordinate 72,635,379 of NC_139009.1, read as the reverse complement.
ATAAATGCTGGAAAAGGTGTACAGAAAAGGGAACACTTGCACCCTTTTGATGGGAATGTAAACTGGTACAACCATTATGAGAAACTATATTGATATTCTTCAGAAAATTAAAAATAGAGTTACCATATGATCCAACAGTTCCACTTCTGAGTATACATCTAAAGGAAATGTACCATACTTCCATGTTCTTTGCAACATTACTCACAAATAGCCAAGATATGGAAACAAGTGCTCACTGATGGGTGAATGGATAAAAAAAATGTGATATCTATATATAGATATAGAGATAGTTATGTGTGTGTATATATATATATATATATATATATATAGAATATATATAAAATGGAATATTATTCAGACATAAAAAAAGAAGGAAATTCTACCATTTGAGACAACATGGATAAAACTGAAGAGCATTATGCTAAATGAAATAAGCCAGACAGAGAAAGACAAATACTGTATAGTATAACTTACAATGTGTAATCTAAAAAAACAAATAAGAACTCATAGAAACAGAGAGTAGAATGGTGGTTGTCCAGGGCTAGAAGGGTAATGTAAATGGGGAAAATTTGGTCAAAGGATAGAGACTTTCAGTTATAAGATGAATAAGTTCTAATCTAATGTACAACATGGTGACTACATTTAATAATACTGTATTGTGTATTTGAAATTTGCTAAGAAAGTAGATATTACATGTTCATTCCACAAGCACACGAAGTTAACTGTGAGGTGATGGACATGTTAAATTATTTGATTGTGGTAAGTATTTCACAATGTATACCAAATAATCTCATTGTATGCTATGAATACATTACAAGTTTATCTGTCAGTTATACCTCAATAAAACTGGGAAAGAAAAGAAGAAACCATTCATAAGACACACGATCATCCATTTTGTACTGAAATATTAGCACATGCATGTATTACAAACATTAAAGCAGGCAAAAATTCATTTAAGAAAAATAAGGTAACTTCCATGGCAATATTATAAAATTATATAATAAAATTTCAAATATATCATATATATATTATAAAAATACATAAGTAGAGAGTTATAGAAATATAGATTATTTTAAAATCTAACAATTTTAAATATAAAATTTGCCTTTTGTCTATTTAGCATAACATTACATGAACTTGTCAGAATTTACCTAATCAGACTCCAATCGGCACATATTTGGGTGCTTTTCATGCTTTTCTCTTTAGGATTACACTAGCTTCTCTTTAATGCTGATTATCTAATATTTATTTTTCTCTGAATGGTATGGACATATTCACTAGAAGGTAATTTATACTTTAGAACCTAGTGAATGATGAATCCTAGGTAATATCAGAGTTAATTCTAAACTTTGGTTTTGGATAAAAATAGAGCTATCAATATCATATGATCCAGCAATCCCACTCCTGGGAATATATCCAGAGAAAAACATGGTTTGAAGGGATATATGCTCCCTAATGTTCATTGCAGTGCTGTTTACAATAACCAAGACATGGAAGCAACCTAAATGTCCACTGACAGATGAATGGATAAAGAAGATGTGGTACATATATACAATGGATTATTACTCAGCCATAAAAAAGAATGAAATGATGCCATTTGCAGCAACATGGATGGACCTGGAGATTATCATACTAAGTGAAGTAAATCAGACAGAAAGACAAATATCATATGATATTGCTTATATGTGGAATCTTAAAAATAATGATACAAATGAACTTATTTACAAAACAAAAACTGACTCACACACTTAGAGAATGAACTTATGGTTACCAGTGGGGAAGGATGGGAGGGAGGGATAGATTGGGAGCTTGGAATTGACATGTACACTGCTATATTTAAAATAGATAACCAACAAGGACCTACTGTATAGCACAGGGAATGCTGCTCAATACTCTGTAATAAATGGGAAAATTTTTTGAAAAAGAATAGATACATGTATAAGTGGACCACTTTTCTGTACAAATGAAACTAACACAACATTGTTAATCAACTATACTCCAATATAAAATAAAAATTTTAAAAACTAAAAGTTTGGTTTTGGAGAGAAGAGTGTGTGTGTGTGTGTGTGTGTGTGTGTGTGTGTTTATAGAACTACCTTGTTTGGATTGCACAGCATAAACAACAGCTCTGCCAGAAAACTTTGCCCCAGAAACCAGTCTTTCTATAACAGTTGTGCATTACGTAGTGAATCAGGTATGGTTCATAGTCTCTCAGTGCCATTATCGTGGGGAATTTGACACTAAAAATATTTTTACCAAATTAATTATTCTGTCACAAAAATATAACAGAAACATGAAATAAGCTGTAATTCATGGTTATTTCCTAGGGCAGGCGTAAGGGAAAAGAAGAACTTAAAAAAATTCTATGATATCAAACAACTTACAATGGGGAATGATCAGTTCTACAAACATACAATTAAAATCAAACAGAATTTAACAACAGGTTGTTGTCTCTTATGAGAGAAGCAGCCACAATCTCTTTGGTCACTATAATTTGCTCATATAATCCAGTAGTGTAGACTTGTTTTCATTTCATTTTGGTTCTACTTATGTGACCTCTCCTCTGGCAGGTGCACAAACATATCCCAATTTTATTGAGCCCAGTACTATGTAAACAGCATAAAAAGTAGTAGGATGTGTTTACCTAACACAATCCTAGAAAATCACAGTCTTATTGATGAAGAGGGTACAGGAAACAGATAATAATACAAAAACATATGCAATTAACTGATAAATAATGTAGACAATTAAATTAAAAATATTTAGAAAAAAGCAAAATACAAACTGGAGAAAGTGAGATTAAAGTAGAAGGGTGATGATTGACAATTGTGTATGCAGTAATATTTAGAACATGAAGGGCTTTCCTTCTTCCCTTCTCTTCCCTACACACAGCAGGGAGAAAGCTAATTTGATTGATTATTCCAATTTATAGATTTAGAGACCACATGCAGGCTACATATATTTATTTTTGCGTTGGGGAAGTGGCATCAGACGTTGCATTTGTATCAATGAAATAGGAACATAAGGGCCTGGCTATTTACACATCCTTCAGTTTGTGTTTTTTGTTTGTTTTAAATTACATTTATCTATGTGTGTGTGCATGTATCTTCATCACCATTTAATTCTCCTGTTATTTCAGTCAGCCAGAGGTAGGTAAGAGCTCAATATTTAGACTCAATATTTAGACGTGACTGAGGGAAAAGGAGAGAGTGTATTGGCTTTTTCACCGTAGAGTGAGTCCACACAGTTTACCAAAAGTATTTGTAAAGGCCATCATCAAATAATAAAAATTGGTATCTTGCTTGCTATTTGCTGCTGTTCTTTCCGTATATAACTTCCTCAATATCCTCTTAGGGTAGAATGAGGTTAAAACTAGTTTCAGTTAGTCCTTGTCCCCTTGACAAATAACATAAAACTATAATGTCCGTAACATTGATTTTCTGTTCACATTTTCCGAGCTGGCTAGGTGGCTGAAGCCCAGTATCTGGGGGATAGGTAAAAGTGCTCATTATTTTTGTCTCCCTCCTTTTTCTCTGGCACAGGGCATTTTGTTTGCATGGCTTTTCCAGGAATTGTAGTGCTAAGACCAAATCCTTAGACTTCATGATGGTGAAATGTACAGGCCCAATGAGATAACGAGGGTGGGAGAAGGACCCTTACAAACAGATCCAAATTTTCAATATCAGAGAAAGAATAGATATGCTGGAGGAGATGTCACGATGTCACTAGCATTTGTTAAAATATTGGTGCAAAATAACATCCTCGGGATAATGATAAATTCCTGTCCTGAACTTAAGAGATGACTTGTGTTTGAAGGGTGAAGTTGAGGGAGGATTGAGATGTGGAAGAGAAAGTCATATTTAAGAAGACCCTCCTTTGGTTCAAGCAATATACTGCATTATGTTACCTAATTTATGAGTAAATGATAGGCACAGGGGTATTCATTGCCTTTAAGAAATATAAGGTACACTTGTGTAGGAAAAAATGACTTTCCAGTTGGTCATTCTCCTAGAATATCACAAGCAGTTGTTAACTTATTCTTCTGAAGTGCTGAGAAAAGGTGAAAGGGATCTGAATATTATGTAGGTTTCAGAGAGACACACAATAAAATGTTAACTTTTAATGAGTAATGCATATGAGTTTTGGAGAAAAATATAAAGGTATTTTCCAAAAGAAAATGTTTCTTTTTAAAGAAACAGATGGTGAATAAGAGGAAATGTTGCTGAAGGAATAGCAAGCAGATTAGCCTAGGGGATAGAGGATTTGGGTGGGTATGGTGAGAATCAGAGTTGATTTTAATGGCTAGCTCAGTGGTACTCAAATTCTTTATAAAATTACACTGTGGGAACCCCTCCTTTACTCACTGAAGCAAAACCTTTTCAGGCAATTCTGAGTAATAAACATGGCTACAATCACTAAGATTGATACTTCTACATTTTATTTGTGACACTGACAAATGAAAGTATCCTGATGTGGGAACCAGTTCAGATCTAGGAAATGCCATACCTAGGACTTTACTAACACATAGGGCATTGAGCTTGTAGAAGATACAGAAGAGGGATTTGTTAATGGCCATCACCTAAAAAACGGTTGTCCTGAGAGATAGGAAAAGTAGGGTTACTCCCAGAGCCTAATTCCAGAGACAGAAAGTTTCACATAGGCTGTTATTTCTTGTTCTAAACAAATGGTCTGAATATTGCCCTTTTAGCAATACTTTCACCACCATAAAAGGAAGAAGGAGCTACATCAGAGATAAAGAATTTGAAAATTGCCTAATGAGTTTCCATTTTCATTCCCATTCCTATTTCCACTTTCCACTTTCCCTAGTTTAGGCTAAGGATATAAAAATGCCCAGTACAAGACCATTTGTCATTTCTTACTATATCAGTAAGCTGGGAGAAAATTCCATGAGTTTGCTTCTGTCTTTTTTTTTTCCCCAGGGGGAGTTTCTAATTTACTGTGTATATCTTATTAACCTGTTATGTAATATTTCAAGACTTGGCTTAGGAGGCAGCAAAACAATGAAACAAAATGCTGTTTGATACATTTGGTGAACTCTCATAAATACGTTTAACAGAAATAACCAATTAAACCTTTGAGAGTTAAAAAAATTTCCCTTTGTAAAATCACTATGTTAGGTCTATTCAAGAGAAACATTTTTATTGTGGTAAAATATGCATTTCATAAAATTTCCCATTTTAAACATTTTTAGTGTACAAATCACTGGTATTTATTATATTCACAATATTATACAGCTACCTCAACTATTGTGTTCCAAAATATTTTTATCACCGCAAAAGGAAACCCTGTTCCCATTAAGCAATTACTCTCATTCCCTCCTTCTCACTGTGCATGATAAACACTAATCTGATTACCCTGTCTATGGATTTGCCTCTTCTTGGTATATCATATACATGGAATCATGCAGTTGTGGCCTTTTCTGTTTGGCTCCTTTCACTTAACATAATGTAGTCAAGGTTTATGCACCTTAGAGCATGTAATAGTATTTCATTTCTTTTTATGGCTGAACATATTCCATTGCATTGTTAACCAAGAATTGCAAGAATGGAGACCTGGTTGAGACCAAAAAATTGATTATTTGTGGTTTGGTAGGACTGCAACCCAGGAAACACAGATCCAAGAAGCACTTAAATTGTAATCCCTGGACTACAAGATGGGAGAAAGCAAACAAAAACCCCGCAAGGTCACATAACTTGTTTGTCAGGAATTAGGATTGGAGATGGCAAGAAGTAAGGATGCTTGTTAAGCAAGGATCGGTCAGGGTCCAAAACAATTACATATTGGGAAGGCAGAGGGTGAGGTGGTGGTGGGGAGACTTCGAAACTACAAGGTTGCAGCTAGCAGCTGCTAGCAGATATTGTTTCAAAAACCGATGATGATGTCCTTGAGTTTGATACAGTTCAGAAAATTCGAATTCTCAGTAATGTAGGAACATACCTGAAACTACATTCACAATGGCCACCTGGCTCCATTTTGGATGCTTGGACCATAGCTACTCCATTTTCATTTTTTAAATGATCTTAAATATGTCATCAGCATGTATGTACTATATTATGTTGATCCACTCATCAGTTGTTTGACATTTGGGTGATTTCCACTGTTCGGCTAATGTGAATAGTGCAGCTAAGAACACTCTTGCCAGTTTTTGTTTAAATTCGCTTTGAGTCTATATGTTGCCAAAGCCACGTTTTTGTGCCCGATGTCCAGTGAGACCAAACAAACAAAACAAAACATCAGAGTTTGCAGCAGAGAAAGGTTTATTGCAGGGCCAAGAAAGGAAAACAGGCAGTTTGAGCTCAAAAAGCCCTCTCACCCTGATGGTTTTGGGGGAAGACTTTTTATAGGCAAAATTCGGGGGGAGGGCTGCAGGGTGTGTAACCTTCCTCTGGTTGGTTGGTGGTAAGCTAACAGGGTGGTGTTCCAGGAATCTCACTCATCAGCCTTCTGGTTTCAACAAGTGTGGGTCCATGTGCTTGTACTCAGCCTGCAGTCACCATCCTACACCTGGGTGGGGACACTAGTTCCTGTAGAAGAACTCAGAGATTTGTATCAGATTATTTTGCACATCCCCAGGAGGGACCAGGACCCTGCCCCACACTGCATTATTGTTTCTTTCTGCATTCTCTCATTCCCCTATTTAGTAACTGTTTGAATCTGCCCTTTGGAACACAGGGAAGGTCTAGGGGGCTGAAATCTTTTCCCTTCAAACAAGAAATGGGGGTTACAGAAAGGCTTTTGTACATGGGAGGGTCCCACAGAGTCCTGCTAGGTTTTATATACATAAGAGTAGAATTGCTAGGTTGTATGGTAACTCTATATTTAATTTTTTGAGGAATTTCCAAGCTGTATAACAGTGGCTACACCATTTTAAATTCCTATCAGCAATGCATGAGGCTTCCAATTTCTTCATATCCTTGCCAACATGTAATTATTTTCCCATTTTTTTAATTAAAAAATGTTAATTATAGTCATCCTAGTGAGGGTGATATGGTATCTAATTCTGGTTTTGATTTGCATTTCCCTAATGACTAATGATATTGAGAGTTTTTTTTTCATGTATTTGTTTGACATTTGTATATCTGCTTTGGAGAAATGTTCATTCAAGTCTTTTGCCTAATTTTTATTTGACCCACTTTATGACCTATTTTGTGTTGAGGTGTGAGAGGTTTTTTTAATATATATATTCTGGATACTATCATCGGATATGTTGATTTGCAAATATTTTGTGCCATTTTTTAGGCGTCTTTTCACTCTATTAATAGTTTTCTTTGATGTACAAAAGTTATGAATTTTGAAGAAGTCATATATATAATATATAAATATATATACATATTATTTTCTTTTGTGACTCATTCCTTCTAATAATCTGTTGCCAAATCCAAAGTTATGAAAATTTACTCCTATGTTTTCTTCTGAGAGTTTTATAATTTAAACTCACATAATTAGATTTTGATCCATTTAGAGTTGAACTTGTATGTGGCATGGAAAAAATGATTTTATTATTTTGCCTGTAGCTCTCCAGTTGTCTCTGCAATAGTTTTTGAAAAGACTCTTCTTCCCCACTGAATGAATGGTCTTGGCACTCTGCGGAAATCAACAGACCATTGATATATGGGTTTATTTTGGGCCTCTCAATTCTATTCCATTGATTTATATGTCTGTCCTTGTGTTAGTAGCACACTGCTTTAATTAGTGAAACTTTATATTAAAATCTGATATTGGGTGAGGCCCACAACTTTGCTCTTTTTCAAAAATGCTTTTGATATTTGGCATCTTTTGTAATTACATATGAATTTTAGAATCAGCTTTGGGATCATTGAGATTGTGATAGGAATTGCATTGAATCTGAAAAACAATTTTAGTAATAAAGTTGTTTTTAACACTGTCAACTCTTCCTTCCATGAAGAGTTTCACTTGCTTAGGTCTGCTTTAATTTCTTCAAGCACTGCTTTGTAGTTTTAAGTGAGTAATACTTACACCTCCTTAGTTAAATGTATTTCTAAGTATTATAAGATTTTGATGCTATTATAAATGGAAGTGTTTGTGCTTAGTTTCCTTTTCAACTTGCTCATTGCTTACAGTAAAAAAAAAACTGTTTTTGTGTGTTTTTCTTATACTCTGCAAATTTGCTGAATTAAAGGTTTTTTTAGCTCTAGTGCTTTTCCGTGAGTGGATTCTTTTGGATTTTTTTACATCATGTCACTTACACATACACATATCGTTTTACTTCTTCCCAATCTAGACACCTTCTCTTTCTTTCTTCCCCCTTTTCTCTCTCTCTCTTTCTTCCTTTCTCTTTCTCTCTCTCCTTCCTCCCTTCCCCCCTTCCTTCCTTCTTTTCTTTCTTCTTTCTTTCTTTCTTTTCTTTCTCTTTCTTTCTTTCTCTCTCCCTCTTTTCTTTCTTCCTTCCTTTCTCTTTCACTTTTGGTTAATTTACTTTTGGAACTTCTAGTACAGTAATGAAGAGAAGTGGCAAAAGTGGGGATTTTTGTCTTGTTCCTGATAACAGAGGGAAAGCTTTCACTGTTGGATATGGTGTAACCTTGAGGGTTTTAAAAAAATTTTTAGAATAAGTGATATTTATCATTCTTAAGAAGCTACCCTCTGTTCCTAGTATGTTGAATGTTTTTATTTGAATGGGCATTGGATTTTTTTTCAAATGCTTTTTCTGCATCAAATAAGATGAGCAGGGTTTGTTTTCTTTGTTGTATTAGACTAATGGATTTTCATATGTCATAACACTTGCATTCCTGGGACTGATCCCACTTCACTATGGAGTGTAATCATTTCAGTGTGATGCTGGATTCATTTTCCTAATACTTTGTTGAATATTTTAAATGAACATTCAAAAGAACATTTGTCAGTAGTTTTCTTTTTTTAATTTTATTTATTTAGTTTTTATACAGCAGGTTCTTATAGTTATCAATTTTGTATATATTAGTGTATATATGTCAATCCCAATCTCCCAGGTCATCCTACCACCACCACCACCACCCTTCACCTTCCCCCCCATGGTGTCCATAGGTTTGTTCTCTACATCTGTGTTTCTATTTCTGCCTTGCAAACCGGTTCATCTGTACATTATACTGGATTCCTCATATATTGATTGATATACAATATTTGTTTTTCTCTTTCTTACTTACTTCACTCTGTATGACATCTCTAGGTCCATCCATGTCTCTACAAGTGACCCAATTTCATTCCTTTTATAGCTGAGTAATACACCATTGTATATATGTACAACAACTTCTTTATCCATTCATCTGTTGGTGGTCATTTACATTGATTCCATGACCTGCCTATTGTAAATAGTGCTGCAATGAATATTGGGGTGCATGTGTCTTTTTGAATTATGGTTTTCTCTGGGTATATGCCAAGTAGTGGGATTGCTGGGTCATTCTAGTTTTAGTTTTTAAGGAACCTACATACTGTTCTCCATAGTGGCTGTATCAATTTACATTCCCACCAACAGTGCAAGAGGGGTCCCTTTCCTCCACACCCTCTCCACCATTTGTTGTTTGTAGATTTTCTGAAGATGCCCATTCTAATTGGTGTGAGGTGATACCTCATTGTAGTTTTGATTTGCATTTCTTTAATGATTAGTGATGTTGAGCATCCTTTCATGGGTTTGTTGGCAATCTGTATATCTTCTTTGGAGAGATGTTTATTTAGGTCTTCTGCCCAATTTTTGATTGGGTTGTTTGTTTTTTTAATATTGAGTTGCATGAGCTGTTTATGTATTTTGTAGTTTTCTGAGTACAGGTGTTTTATATTCTTAGGTAGGTTTATTCCTAGGTATTTTATTATTTTTGTTGCAATGGTAAATGGGATTGTTTCCTTAATTTCTCTTTCTGATCTTTCATTGTTAGTGTATAGGAACGCAAGTGATTTCTGTGCATTAATTTTGTATTCTGGAAATTTACCTAATTCTTTGATTAGCTCTAATAGTTTTCTGGTGGCATCTTTATGATTCTCTATGTATAGTATCATGTCATGTGCAAACAGTGACAGTTTTACTTCTTTTCCAATTTGTATTACTTTTTTTTTTTTTTTTCTGTAAGTGGGCCTCTCACTGTTGTGGCCTCTCCCATTGCAGAGCACAGGCTCCGGACGCGCAGGCTCAGCAGCCATGGCTCACGGGCCCAGCCACTCCGTGGCATGTGGGATCTTCCCGGACCGGGGCACGAACTTGTGTCCCCTGCATCGGCAGGCGAACTCTCAAGCACTGCGCCACCAGGGAAGCCCCTGTATTACTTTTATTTCTTTTTTTTTCTCTGATTGCTGTGGCTAGGACTTCCAAAATTATGTTGAATGATAGTGGCGAGGGTGGACCTCCTTGTCTTGTTCCCGATCTTAGAGGAACTGCTTTCAGATTTTCACCATTGAGAATGAAATTTGCTGTGGGTTTGTCATACATGGTCTTTATGATATTGAGGTAGGTTCCTTCTGTGCCCACTTTCTGAAGAGTTTTTATCATAAATAGGTGTTGAATTTTGTCAAAATATTTTTCTGCCTCTATTGAGATGATTATATGGTTTTTATTCTTCAGTTTGTTAATACGGTTTATCACATTGATTGATTTATGTATATTGAAGAATGCTTGCCTCCCTGGATAAATCCCACTTGATCATGGTGCATGATCCTTTAATGTGTTGCTGGATTCTGTTTGCTAGTATCTTGTTGAGGATTTGTGCATCTGTATTCATCAGTGATACTTGTCTGCAATTTTCTTTTTTTTTTTTAACTTTTGTAAGTTCCATATTTTATCTACATGATTTTTGATACTTAACATTCTTCTTTTTTTTTTTTTAACATCTTTATTGGGGTGTAATTGCTTTACAATGGTGTGTTAGTTTCTGCTTTATAACAAAGTGAATAAGTTATACATATACATATGTTCCCATATCTCTTGCATCTCCCTCCCTCCCACCCTCCCTATCCCACCCCTCCAGGCGGTCACAAAGCACCGAGCTGATCTCCCTGTGCTGTGCGGGTGCGTCCCACTAGCTATATACCTTACGTTTAGTAGTGTATATATGTCCATGCCTCTCTCTCGCTTTGTCACAGCTCTGCAATTTTCTTTTTTGTAGTATCTCTGTCTGGTTTTGATATCAGGGTGATGGTGGCCTTGTATGATGAATTTGGGAGTGTTCCTTCCTCTGCAATTTTGGGGAAGAGTTTGAGAAGGATGGGTGTTAGCTCTTCTCTAAATGTTTGATAGAATTCACCTCTGAAGCCATCTGGTCCTGAACTTTTGTTTGTTGGAATATTTTTTTTTTAATTATTTATTGATTTTTGGCTGTGTTGGGTCTTCGTCTCTGTGTGAGGGCTTTCTCTAGTTGCAGTGAGTGGGGGCCACTCTTTTTCACGGTGTGCGGGCCTCTCACTGTCACGGCTTCTCTTGTTGCAGAGCACAAACTCCAGACGCACAGGCTCAGTAGTTGTGGCTCACGGGCCTAGGTGCTCTGTGGCATGTGGGATCTTCCCAGACCAGGGCTCGAACCCGTGTCCCCTGCATTGGCAGGCAGATTCTCAACCATTGTGTCACAAGGGAAGCCCCCTTGTTGGAAGATTTTTAAACACAGTTTCAATTCCATTACTTATGATTGATCTGTTCATATTTTCTATTTCTTCCTGCTTCAGTCTTGGAAGGGTATACCTTTCTAAGAATTTGTCCATTTCTTCCAGGTTGTCCATTTTATAGGCATAGAGTTGCTTGTAGTAATCTCTTACAATCCTTTGTATTTCTGCAGTGTCAGTTATGATTTCTCCTTTTTTATTTTTAATTTTATTGATTTGAGTCCTCTCCCTCTTTATCTTGATGAATCTGGCTAATAGTTCATCAATTTTGTCTTCTCAAAGAACCAGCTTTTAGTTTTATTGATCTTTGCTATTGTTTTCTTTGTTTCTATTTCATTTATTTCTGCTCTGATCTTTATGTTTTCTTTCTATCTGCAACTTTGGGTTTTGTTTGTTCTTCTTTCTCTAGTTCCTTTAGGTGTAAGTTTAGATTGTTTATTTGTGATTTTTCTTATTTCTTGAGGTAGACATGTATAGCTATAAACTTCCATCCCAGAACTGGTTTTGCTGCATCCCATAGGCTTTGGATCATCGTGTTTTCATTGTCATTTGTCTCTAGGTATTTTCTGATTTCCTCTTTGATTTCTTCAGTGATCTCTTGGTTATTTATTAGTGTATTGTTTAGCCTCCATGTGGTTGTGTTTTTTTATGCTTTTTCCCTGTAATTGATTTCTAATCTCATAGCATTGTGTTCAGAAAAGATACTTGATGTGGTTTCAATTTTCTTAAATTTACTGAGGCTTGATTTGTGACCCAAGATGTGATCTATCCTCGAGAATGTTCCATGCACACTTGAGAAGAAAGTGTAATCTGCTGTTTTTGGATGGAATGTCCTATAAATCTCAATTAACTCTATCTGGTCTATTGTGTCATTTAAAGCTTGTGTTTCCTTATTAATTTTCTGTTTGGATGATCTGTCCATTGGTGGAAGTGAGGTGTTAAAGTCCCCCACTATTATTGTGTTACTGTTGATTTCCTCTTTTAGAGTTGTTAGCAGTTGTCTTATGTATTGAGGTGCTCCTATGTTGGGTGCATATATATTTATAATTGTTATATCTTCTTCTTGGATTGATCTCTTGATCATTATGTAGTACCCTTCCTTGTCTCTTGTAACATTCTTTGTTTTAAAGTCTATTTTATCTGATATGAGTATTGTTACTCCAGCTTTCTTTTGATTTCCTTTTGCATTGAATATGTTTTTCCATCCCCTCAATTTCAGTCTGTATGTGTCCCTAAGTCTGAAGTGGGTCTCTTGTAGACAGCATATATATGGGTCTTATTTTCATATCCATTCAGCAAGCCTGTGTCTTTTGGTTGGAGCATTTAATCCATTCACATTTAAGGTGATTATTCATATGTATGTTCCTATTACCATTTTCTTAATTGTTTTCTGTTTGTTTTTGTAGGCCCTTTTCTTCTCTTGTGTTTCCCACTTAGCGAAGTTCCTTTTGCATTTGTTGTATAGCTAGTTTGGTGGTGCTGAATTCTCTTAGCTTTTGCTTGTCTGTAAAGCTTTTGATTTCTCCTTCAAATCTGAATGAGATCCTTGCTGGGTAGAGTAATCCTGGTTGTAGATTCTTCCCTTTCATTACTTTAAATATATCATGCCTCTACCTTCTGGCTTGTAGAGTTTCTGCTGAGAAATCTGCTGTTTAACCTTATGGAAGTTCCCATGAATGTTATTTGTTATTTTTCCTTTGTTGCTTTTAATAATTTTTCTTTGTCTTTAATTTTTGTCAATTTGATTACTATGTGTCTCAGTGTGTTTCTCCTTGGGTTTGTCCTGCCTTGGACTCTCTGCACTTCCTGGACTTGAGTGGCTCTTTCCTTTCCCATTTCAGACAAGTTTTCCACTATAATCTCTTCAAATATTTTCTTGGCTCCTTTCTCTCTCTCTTCTACTTCTTGAACCCCTATAATATGAATGTTGCTTCATTTAATGTTGTCCCAGAGGTCTCTTATGCTGTCTTCATTTCTTTGCATTCTTTTTTCTTTATTCTGTTCCATGGCAGCGAATTCCACCATTCTGTCTTCCAGGTCAATTATCCATTCTTCTGCCTCAGTTAATCTGCCGTTGATTCCTTCTAGTATATTTTTCATTTGAGTTAGTTTATTGTTTGTCTCTGTTTGTTTGTTCTTTAATTCTTCTAGGTGTTTGTTCTTTAATTCTTCTAGGTCTTTTTTAAACATTTCTTTCATCTTCTGGTTCTTTGTCTCCATTCTTTTTCCGAGCTCCTGGATCATGTTCAGTATCATTATTCTGAATTCTTCTTCTGGAAGTTTGTGTATCTCCACTTCATGTAGTTGTTTTTCTGGGTTTTTTTCTTGTTTCTTCGCCTGGTACATAGTCCTGTGCCTTTTCATTTTGTCTATCTTTCTGTGAATGTGGTTTTCATTCCACAAGCTGCAGAATTGTAGTTCTTCTTGCTTCTGCTCTGTCAGCAGTTTTCTTACAATATCTTTATAAGGCTTTTGTATCAGGCTAATACTGGTTTTGTAAAATGAGTTAGAAAGTATTCCCTCCTCTGCTATTTTTTTGAAGAGTTTGAGAAGGATTGCTGTTCAATCTTTAAATGTTTGTTAAAATTAGTCATTGAAACCATCTGGTCCTGGGCTTCTCTTTTTTTTGGAGGTTTTTAAATACTGAATAAGTCTCTTTACTTTTTATAATTTATTCAATTTTTCTATTTGCTCTTGAGTTGGTTTTGTTAGTTTATGTTTTTCCAGAAATTCATCCATTTCATTAGTTTGTTGGCATATAATTGTTCATAGTCTTCTTTCATGATTCTTTTTATTTCTGTAAGTTCAGTAGTAATGTCTCCACATTCATTTCTGATTTTAGTAATTTGAGTCTTATTCTTTTTTTTTTTTCTTAGTCTAGCTAAAAGTTTTCCAATATTGCTGATCTTTTCTAAGAATGCACTTTTGGTTTTGTTACTTCTCTGTGTTGTTTTTCTACTTATTTCCTGAATGTCTGCTCTGACCTCTATTATGGCTTTTATTCTACCAACTTTGGTTTTACTGTGTTCTTCTTTCTCTAATTCCTTAAGATTTAAATGTAGGCTACTGAGTTGAGATCTTTACTTTTTCCTTTTAATATAGGCAAAGACAGCCATAGTTTTCCTCTGAGCATTGTTTTTGCTACACTCTATAGGGTTTTGTTTTTGTTTTGTTTTCATTCATTTAAAAATATTTTCTAATTTCTCTTGTGACTTCTTTCTGACCCATTGATTGTTTGAGTGTTTAATTTCCACACATTTGTGAATTTTACAGTTTTTCTTCTCTTATTAATTTCTGGTTTCATCCTATTGTGATGAGACAAAATGCTTTGTATGATTTCAATCTTTCTCAACTTGCTGATGATTGTTTCAGGATCAAGTATATGATCTAGCCTGGAGAATGCTCCATGAGCACTTTAGAAAAATGTACATTCTTCTGTTGTTGAGTAGAGTGTTCTACAGCTGTCTTCTAGGTCTAAGAGGTTTATAATGTTGTCCAGATCTTCTATTTCTGTGATAATTTTCTATTAGAAACCAAAAGTACAATACCAAAAAAGTTACAAACCAAAAATATAGTAATACTGCCTTTTATATTTACTTGTGTAGTTATCTTCGCTAGTGACATTTATTTCTTCTCATGGCTTAGAGTGTCTGTCTAGTGTCCTTCCTTTCAGCTTGAAGGACACTCTGTTGCATTCTTGTATGGTAGGTTTACTAGCAACAAACTACCTCTGCTTTTGTTGTTTTAAAATATTTGTCTTGTAATTGCAATGTCTAGGCTTCTCGGGGCAATTTCTTTTAATAATTTTTTCTTGTGAATAAGTCACACTTTCTTGTTTCATTTCATACTTTATAGGTTTTTGTTGAAAACAGGACATTTTGAATATTATAATATGTAACTCTGTAAATCAGAATTTACCCTCCCCAGGATTTGTTGTCACTGCTTGTTTCAGTTTGGAATTGTTTGTCCTTTGTTTGTTGACTTTTCTAAATAAGTTTTGTGAGAATTATGTTCATTGCTGTGTGTGGTCACTAACATTTCCATTTTGTTAGCTAGTGGTCAAGGAGTTGTGTGACAAACACTTCCTGAAATTCCTGGTGTGAGGGGCACCTCACCTCTCCTGGTCTTTGCAGATTGGATCTGTGTTGTGGTACTCCATCAGTGTTTAGCAAGACCATTTGTAAGTCTGCTTTACATTCATTCACTGTTTATATAGCACCTAAGGTTCAGCCAGAAGTGAAAGCTTAGAGTTTTCTCATGTCTTTTCTGAGGATGTGTCCAGCCCTGTGCATGTGTATGGCCTTCTGGATTCCTCAGTATATGCACTTTTAAAAAACTATACTATTCCCATTTATCTTTTTATTAAACACTTCCTTGATTGTTATAAATTATTGATTATATTCCAGAGGTGTTTTTTTTTTTAGTTTATATCAGCTTAATCATTACTTTAGTGGAGGGATGACTCTAGCTTCTTAGGCCAGAGTTGATCTGAGAATGGTTGATGGAGACAGAGACACTTTAACAAATAGTGCTATTGTAAAACTTGAAAGTAAAAAATGAAAATTCAAAAAAAAAATTAAAAACCAGGAATCATAAGCAATTTCAAAACTGTAATATTCTGGGGTTTTTAGGCTTTATCGAAATGTAATTGACATATGACATTGTTGCAGGAAAGGGGGACCCCTTCCAGGGCCCGAGAATAGGCTCTTATCTAACACTTGGAAATGAATTGTCTGAGGAGACACACATGCTGACAAAGCAAGAGACTTTATAGGGAAGAGGCGTCTGTGTGGAGAGCGGCAGTGTCAGGGAACCCAGAACTGCTTTGCCATGTGGCTTGTGGTCTCGGGTGTTATTGTAATTGGGTTAGTTTCCAGGTTGTCTGTGGCCAATCACTCATACTTGGGGTCCTTCCTGGTGGCACGTGCATCACTCAGCCAAGATGGATTCCAGTGAGAAGGATTCTAGGAGGTTGGTAGGACCTATGGACTGGTGTCTCCTCTCTCCTTTTGACTTTTCCCAAATGCTTCTGGTTGGTGGTAGCTTGTTAGTTCCACATTCCTTACCAGGACAACCTGTTGTAAGATAACTCATGGAAGTGATTACTATGGTGCTTGGCCAGGGCGGGCAGTTTCAGTCAGTGTTTCCCCTAACAACACTGTGTAAGATTAAAGTGTTGATTTGATACACATATGTCAACTAAAAATATTCACAACCTAAAAGTTGAGAGTTATGTTTTATTTGGGGGACATGCTGAGGACTTCAAGCCTGGGCGGCTGCATCTCAAGTAACCCTGAGAAAACCCTGAGGTGAGGGGGGAGCCAAGATATATAGGTGTTTTGCAACAAAGGGTAGGTAGTAGGAACAAAAGATTATTGTTAATAAAAGAAAACCATATATCTCAAGTTAAGGAATTCAGTGTTTTTCTGTATATGGGAAGGTGCAAGAGTCTGGGTTCACTGAAATCACCCTTTCGATATGCACCTCGGCTATCTGGCTGCCAGTGTCTTGTGTTTTCACATCCTGAGTTTCCTCAGGGCTCACTATAGGGATTGACAAAGTCTGATGGCTGCTAGGTGGCAGGTATGCTTTGTTTCCTTCCTGAGTTCCCTCAGGGCTCACCAGCTCACTGTAGGTGGTGGCTGAAATTGCCAGTGAGTGTGACATCCTTTGTTTACTGGTATGACAGGCAATACTCTATTTCTCACATATATAATGCAAAATGATTACCACCATAGTGTCAACTAACACCTTCATAATGCCACACAATTACCATTTATTTTGGTGGGTGAGAATATTTACAATTTACTCCTTAGCAACTTCCAAGTATATAAACACTATTTTTAACTATAATCACCATGCTGTACATTAGATCCCCAGAACTTATTCATCTTCCAATTAGAAATTTGTACCCTCTGACCAACACCTCCCCATTTCTCTCACCAACAGCCCTTTGTAACTACCACTAATTCTCTGTATCTATGAGTTTGGCTTTTGGAGATCCCACACATAAGTGAGATCACAGGATTCATTGTTCTCTGATTTATTTCACATAGCATAATGCCCTCAATGTCTGTCCACATTGTTATAAAAGGCAGGATTTCCTTCTTTTCTATGACAGAGGGACATGACATATATACACCATGTATACGTACACCACAGTTTCTTTATGCATTTATCTGTCAATGAAAACTTCAGTTGTTCCTATGTCCTAGCTATTGTGAATAATGCAGCAAGGAAATGGTGGCTTGATTTCTGCACATGCTCCCTCACTGTCTACCAAAGCTCACTCTGGCTGCAGCCCTCAGGACCAGGCACAGGGAGCCAGCCACAGAGTGTAGGGGGCTGTGGGTGATGCACGTGGAACACTGGGAGTGCCTGCATAACAGCTGGAAGGATCAGTAGATGAGGTTTCCCTGCAGCTCTTGGGCAGGTTTCCTGATGGAAAACACAACACAGTTAGCAGGAATCACACCATTTAATGCCTCTAAAAATCTTAACTACTGGTCTCCTAATCTTCCTCACCCCAGCCATGGGGCTCCTGATTAGTACTCTGGAGCCTGCAAGAGAAACATGGGTCCCTTTGACAGTGCGCCACACAGCTAGAGAGCCTGGTGCTCACTCACTTGCTCTTTCTTTCTCCTGCAGGAGAAATCAGAGGCCAAGAAAGTCTCACTTAGCCATAACTTTGCCAACTTGGGAGATGGGTGATGCAAGCAAAGTCCCTCTCCAGGCATCCAAACTTGTCATTTTTTGCTCCAATAGTGTACTGGAACTTCTCCTCTGGAAACCTGGACCTCCACAACAGCCCTCTCATGCATGGATGACTGTGCAAGTCAGTGCCCCAGGCGCTCCCAGATCATGGCTCAGAGGAGCTGGAGCTAGTTCACAGGCTACTGCAGGGTCCACAGCTGGTACCCAAGATCTGTCTGCCTATTACCCAGTGAACAAGTGGGCAAGACTCTTCCCAGGTGTATGGTGTAGGGTGCTGGAGCCCACAACCCCAGGAGAGGTGCTTTTGTTTGTGGATGGATGCTGAATTTCTGTTGTTGAAAGGAGAGACAACACAAGGAGCATTTTATGCCAGGATGCTGATGTCACTCTGAAGGAAAAACTGGTTTTCAAACTGTGATCTGGTGGCATCAAGCTTAATAGACCTTACTTAGGATTAGCCATAAGTATGAGAAATATTAAGGGAAAAATATCTGTACCATCCACCCTAGTACTTAAAGTAACACTTTTATTTGTTTACCATACCAAATAAGGTTTAAATATATATACATATATATATATTTATTTATATAATAAATATATAAATATGAAAAATGTTAGCCTCAGAGGTAAAAAGGAGGCAGGGAGAGGAAAGAGACAGAGAGACTGAAAATTCAGTAGGTAGAAAGGGGAGGGAGTCTCAACAAAGCTTTTTGCAGCACAATTGCCATATTTCTGTACACTTCACTGCATTTCGGTGGAAGCAACTCTTCTTGGTTTGAGAAAACTTGGCCTTATATATTTTTTTCAGCCAATTTCAGCAAATTGCTTGCTCTGTGATATAAGATGAGCTTCTCCAATAGTACTCTGCAGAAGTAGTCCCTCAGGCAGTTTGGAGTTGAATATACTGAAGAAAATGTATGTCCTCACCTTACACAACCATGGGAAATGTGAGGGTATTAAGGTCTCTGAGAAGCCTTTCCAGAAAGAAAGTTTTAAAACTTTCTTTGTACTAACATTTCTCAAACTTACTTGATCATTAGTACTTTATTTTTTTAATATGAAACAACTTTTAACCTGAATACCATGCTTTCATAAACTCAATATTAGATCAGCAATCTCTCTGAGTCTATAGCACAGAGATAACATAGCCATCTTCCTGTCCACATGCAGTGACAGTTCGGTAATATAATAGGAGGGTTCATTATAAATTATGATATTTATGTAAATAAAATTACTGTTATATTCATGGATAATTATTTTTAAAGCATTTCATTTCCTATTCTTTCTTTGTGGAGGCAGAACAGTGAGTTGGCAGAGGGTTCAACCTTTGTTTTAGAGATGAATAAATAGTCTTAAAAAAATTAAATGCCTTACCTAAGACCTCACAGCAGCAGCTAGCTGAATTGAAATGATAAGCCAGATCTCCTGACACTTGGAACAGAATACTATTTACTTTCCTACTCTGCCTCCATATGGTCACATGTCAACAATTCATGCATAGAGCTGCTGGGGTGAGAGCTCTGGAAGCATTGTAAGACTAACTCTGTAAAATATTGAATAGGAGAAAATTAGGAGAGAATAGTAATTTAAAATTCAATTTTGATATCCATACATAGTATATTATACTTAGAGATGAATGTAACATATTTAAAGCATTTTTAATCCCAAGTAGTTTAAAAGAAAAGCGTATGTTCTTGAATGAATGAACCACAGTCATTTGAAAATTTGTACCACTTGATACGGTCAGTGAAAAAAAATCTATATTAATAAGATGTTTCTAGAGGTGCCTAGACTAAAACACTGATGTTTAATTTTTGGCACTGATCTCCAATTATTAATTTATAATTCAAAAATATGTTTTACCCATCCCCCATTCCTTATATTTTATCTTTTTAAAAGTTCTATTTTTCCTTCAACCTTCTTATTTTATTTCTTTAGCTGTTCATGGTCACCTCTGTTGAAGCAAGTTCCCGGAGAAAAGAAGGAGAGTTTGGCTAAAAGGGAAATGGCACTGGCAAATGATTCTGCTCTAGTCCTGAAGGTATTTGCAAAGTGATCATTTCAAAGTGACATTGTTAGGTAGTTAGTCAGACATTAGCAGCAAGTAGGCGACAGTGGCGAAAAGACAAGTGGGAGTAGTCGAGTTACACCCCAACCATCTGGGGACCCCCCGGGGACCCGCAACCCCACCCCCACCCCGCGACCCTACCCAGAACGGGCGAGAAACTACGGTCGTGTAGCGGACAAACTTATCCTGACAAAGAAAGGGCCAGTAACGCGAGGGAACGTCTCCATGCTGCGCATGCCCAGACCAGACAGGCATCTAACCTATAGTAAAACCAAACTCATTATACCATCCTTATAGTAAAATCTACATGTGGTTTTGCACCCCACCCCCACCCCGTGAGCTTTTCTTACGAATCAAGGGTGAGAGCCTGTGCAATAGCGAACTTGTTACATAGCTCAGGACTGTCAATTAAATAATGATCCCCTGTCACTCACCTCGCCTCCCCGCAAAATGTTCCTTAAAAATGCCCTTAAGCCTCTACAGGAATGCTGCTTTCACTTTGCAGAAACAGCCCACTCTCCCTCTCTGAGAGTGTACCTATGCTTAAATAAACTTTGCTTTGCTCTTACGCCTGAAGCGGTAGTCTGCAATTCTTTGCTTGCTCTCCTGAGAACCGAGATTGCTGGTCCGGGTCTTCCATTGACCTCCTCGGTTGAAGCTATTTTGACACAACGCACTCCAACCCGGTAACACCGCGAGCGACGTTTAAGGCACAGACACAAGCAGATGAAAAAGAGGTCGCTTTGGGGAGGCTAAAAAATGTTGGTATTTTTGAAGATCAAACAGTATTTTCATGGATTTCTCTCAAACTCAGACACTATTTCTGAGATAGAGAAACTAGTCAAAGAAGCTCAAGGGCCAAAATCAAGGCTTAAATTTTTTAAAAAAATATATTTATTTTCATTACTGTTAGCTGTGTTTCCAGGTATTTTAATGTTTAATCATTAAGAAAATAATGATTAAAATCAGGATTGCTGTAGAAAATTTTCCTAATTGTGTGAACACCACTGTGGCCTCATTAACAACTTTAGTCTGGGTCTAAGAACTGAATTGAAAGATGTGCCTGTACTTAACATATCAGAAGTGTATTAAAACAAAAACAAAAACAAAACAAGTCCAAAAACCAAAACTCATGGCTTAACCTTAAGTAGAATTTCTATTGTAGCCTCATTGAGTACAAAATGGAGGCGTCCTTTCTACAGGGACTTGAAAACTTCTCTATACCAGAAAGTCATTTCCATAAGAGGTACTTCATTGCTGTAAATGTTTATCCCTTTCTCCTCTGCCTCCACATTTTCTCCCCTCTATGGAGAACCCTCCGACAGCTTCCTACACAGACTCATGTAATAGGTTTCCTGGTGATGGGGAGGCCAGCTGGTATAAAACACCAGCCCCTGCACATTTAAAGTGCATTTGCATTTAATTTCAGCTTTTAAACAGTGAAGTTGGGGGTTTAGTCAGCAACTTACTGCTCTGGGGATCTCGTCTAAGTTTCTAGAGAGCAGTAATGACTATAACGATAATCTTAATAGCCACTCTAGTGCCTTACATAGTGAGTAATCGGCACTTTAATGAAGATTATAAGCCAGTATGAGTTTTTGAAGTATTTATTGATACTTGGCTTATTTGGCTTCAGTCTGGGATATTTCTATTCAGTAAAGGCAAGTGATGCTGAGCAACGGTTAATCCCAGGAGGAAAATCCTGAAAAGATGAAACAACTGATTTATCTGTTCCCTGAAAGTCCCTGGGGACACCTTCTGTTCAAGATTATGCAAATGGACCTTGTTTGGATTTCTATGCAATTTTCCTTTTCACTTACTGACAACTTGCTTAATTTCCTGATTTGCTTCACAACCTGTTGCAAGCATCTTGAATCACCTCTTATTACCTTTTCTATCCCCATACTCACTTCCATTGATTCTTTCTATTTGTCCATTTGAGAAACTCAAGGACTTCTCTCTGCTATCTTATTCTGCAGTGGATCAACATATGCCATTAGTATTCTTCTAGAAAGGATCATAAAGTCCTGTACTAAATATCAGTGCCTGGTTGTAGTATCAGACTCCTTTCTGAAAGAGTTCAGATTATAGTCCAAACATCTCTGAGTAGTGGGTTGAAGTTTAGTATCATTTCAACAGCTTCCAATATATAAATATGACTTGACATTCTGAAGATCTTTTAAGAAAGCCAACTCAGTAGGAAAGTTCTCTCTGAAAGCTTTTCATGGATATGCGTATTTTTAAGATCAAGGATTAAAAATAATTCTACATTCCATGTCTATAAAGTGTTTAATCACAACAAAGCTGCCTAAAACACCCGTTCATTTATCAAGACCTTGTTGCTAACTATGTCCATGGTTAGGGGAGAAGCTGATAACTCATTTACATTTCTGGTTCCAAGGGGAAATGTGCCTTTTGTAGGGTTTCTCACAACAAAATCCATGCTCTGCAGATTCCCAAGCTCTGTCATAGGTCCCTGAATCTGAATATAATGGAGTCATGGTTGAGAAACTACATTTTGAACAATTACTCAGAGGTGTTTCAGTGTGGTATAAAATATGGGGACTACTGATAAATACATGGTCCTGAGAACAAAACACTTTCTTGATTTTATTTCAATAAATGGTATGCATTGATTAATTTAAGCAGCAGTTTTAACATTTGTTTAATATGTCAAACTACATGAATATTGATCTGCTTCAAATTATTGTCACTCTCTGATACAAAGTAAGCTTGGTGATGTGGGCAGAAACAAGAAGTTCTTTCATTTCTTCTTTCTGTCTGCCCTGGGCTTCAGTTCACTGGGCATTTCTAGTATATGGAAAGCAGAAAAATTGCCCCTCTCTTGGTTGGTATCAGCTTTTGAGACAGCTAAATTCCTGTCTCCTGGTCAGCACCCTTCCCCACTTGATACCTCTTTTTCTGTGTCCATCTAGTCTCTCTGAAACAATCACTGCAGAACTTAGAGACGAGTTGGGTGAAGTAACTGTGGGAGGTTTAGGCTACCACAGAGAGTGATCACAGGCAGAACTCATGAACACTTGATACCTAATAGCAGTGCCAGTGGACTGTATCTTTCATCATACTCGATTCCAGTATTCCAGAGCTTCACATGCTGGACATCCAGTTAGGAATTGTGTCCATCAATCCACTGATGCAGTAAAAGAAGCTTTCTAAGAATGAGGATACTCAGTGCTGACATGTATGCAATGAAATATCTCTTCCAGTTCATTTGTATATACAATTATAAAATGGCACAGATCCAATCACCCTTATCTTAAAAGCCTCAGGGCAAATGATTCTTGGAATCCAATTTTTTCAGAGGTTAGAAAGTCAAGATAATTTGCAGCATCCAAAACAAACATTTTATTATTTCTGCAGAAAACTCTATGGATATTTCATATACTAGAACAAATCAAGTGTATAATTAGCCTCTGAGAGAGTGGAAAAAAAGAAGCATCTCACATCCAGAAGCTGTGTGGCATTCATAGCTAGACCACACTGTTTTCCTATTATCCTACCTAAGCAACTTCACAGAACACCAACCTCAGACAAGGTTACTCTGATTCTGTGATAAAGTGGAGAAAACATGGCCACTTCTTAACTTTGTCTAAGCACAACTAAAATCATTGCCAAACATTCACTTTCTGGGGTAAAATGAGTGAGTGCTACTTCTTTACCAATTGTGTTTTGGTAAAGCTTCATTCTCACTGTAGCCTGCCCTTCCTATAGACAAAATTTATTGAGATACCCAATCAGAGAATTGCCCCTGTCTTCTGAGAGCATCCAATCTAGAGCTCACCCTACTCCCTTTAGACTCTCTTCAACATCACCCACACAAAGCCCAGGACCAGTAAGTAGTTATTTCTAATATCCTCTTACAGAGATAACCCAGTGTGCTTCATGGTATGTGTTCTGTACTGAGTAATAAACACAATTTGCTCAACTTCAGGTGTGTTCCTAACAGTTTTCAGTGGAAGGCATTGGCACCTCGTATTGTGTCAGTTCAGGTCATCTTTTGATACTAAATGAGTTCAAATAAATCAGGCTTTGTCATTAAATGAGTTATGAAAGAGATTTGTAAGTTTAAAGATATTTAGGCTTTAGAATTCCAGATAAGGCCTTGCACACACCTGATAGTATATTTGGAAACAATTTGGCAATATGTATCTAGAGCTTTAAAAACGTACACATGTGGATCCGTAATATCTTAAGGGAAAATATCAAATTTTTTTTATCAGAGTATAGTTGCTTTACAATATTGTGTTAGTTTCTACTGTACAGCAAAGTGAATCATCTATATATATACATATAACCCCTCTTTTTTGGATTTCCTTCTCATTTAGTTCACCACAGAGCACTGAGTAGAGTTCCCTGTGCTATACAGTAGGTTCTCATTAGTTATCTATTTTATACATAGTATCAATAGTGTATATATGTCAATTCCAATCTCCCAATTCATCCCACCTCCCATTTCCCCCTTGGTGTCCACATGTTTGTTCTCTACATCTGTGTCTCTATTTCTGCTTTGTAAATAAGATAGTCTACACCAATATTTTCAGTTTCCACATATATGCATTAATATACGATATTTGTTTTCCTCTTTCTGACTTACTCCACTCTGTAGGACAGTCTCTAGGTCCATCCATGTCTCTACAAATGACCCAATTTCATTCCTTTTTATGGCTGAGTAATATTCCATTGTATATATGTACCACATCTTCTTTTTTATTTTATTTATTTATTTTTTTTGCAGTACGTGGGCCTCTCACTGTTGTGGCCTCTCCCGTTGCAGAGCACAGGCTCTGGACGTGCAGGCTCAGCAGCCATGGCTCACGGGTCCAGCCGCTCCGTGGCATGTGGGATCTTCCCAGACCGGGGCACGAACCTGTGTCCCCTGCATTGGCAAGCAGACTCTCAACCACAGCGCCACCAGGGAAGCCCTGTACCACATCTTCTTTATCCATTCCTCTGTTGATGGACACTTAGGTTGCATCACTAATTATTAGAGAAATGCAAATCAAAACTACAATGAGGTATCTCCTCACACCGGTCAGAATGGCCGACATCAAAAAATCTACAATGAATGCTGGAGAGGGTGTGGAGAAAAGGGACTCCTCATGCATTGTTGGTGGTAATGTAATTGATACAGCCACTATGGAGAACAGTATGGAGATTCCTTAAAAAACTAAAAATAGAACTACCATATGACCCAGCAATCACACTACTGGGCATATACACAGAGAAATCCATAATTCAAAAAGACACATGCACCCCAGTGTTCATTGCAGCATGATTTACAATAGTCAGAACATGGAAAATGTCAAATTTAAATGATTTCTTTTGACATTATTTATGACAGCAGAAATGTAGAAATAAAAGTGGATATTTATGGGATATGACACCTAAAGTACAAGCAACAAGATCAAAAATAAATAAGTTGGACAACATTCAACTAAAAAGCTTCTGCACAGCAAAAGAAACAATCAACAAAATGAAAAGGCAACATATGGAATGAAAGAATATGTTTGTAAATCCTATACCTGATAAGGCAATATCTAAAATAGATAAAGAATTCATATGACTAAATAGCAAAAAAATCCAATTTCAAAAAAGGCAAAGGACCTAAATAGACATTTTCCCAAAGAAGGTATTCAAATGGCCAATAGGTACATGAAAAGGTGATCAATATCATTAATCATTAGGGAAATGCAAATGAAAACCACAAGGAGATTTCATTTCACACATGTTAGAAAGGCTATCATCAAAAGACAAGAGATAACGAGTGTTGTGAGGATGTGGAGAAAAGGGAACCCTTGTTCACTGTTGGTGGGAATGTAAAATTTGTATAGCCACTATGGAAAGCAGGATGAAGTTTCCTCAAAAAATTAAAAATAGAACTGCCATATGATCCAAATATTTCTCTTCTGGGTATTTATCCAAAGGAAATAACAACACTAACTTGAAAATATATATGCACCCCCAAGTTCATTGAAACATTATTTACAATAGCCAAGACATAGAAACAATCTGTGTGTCCATTGACAGATGGATAGACAAAGATAATATACATTTATATGTAATGGAATACTATTTAGTCATGAAAAAGAAGGATATCCTACCATTTGCAAACAACATGAATGGACCTTGAGGGCTTTATGCTAATTGAAATGTCAGACACAGAAAGACAAATACTGTATGATATCAATTATATGTGGAATTTAAAAGCAAAGCAAACTCATAGAAAAAGAGATCAGATTTGTAATTGCTAAAAGCAGGGGTAAGGAATGGGGGAATTGGGTAAAGGTGGTAAAAAGGTACAAAATTTCAGTTGTAAAATAAAGAAATATTGTGATGTAATGTACCACATAGTGACTTTTTTTTAGCTATATGAGGTGATGGATGTTAACTAAACTTAATGTGGTAATCATTTCTCGATATATACACATGCCAAGTTATTATGTTCTATACCTTAAATTATACAGTGTTGTATGTGAATTGTATCTCAGTAAAACTGAAAGAAAAATATTTCTTAAAAGTAGATATCCGGGCTTCCCTGTTGGCGCAGTGGTTGAGAGTCTGCCTGCCGATGCAGGGGACACGGGTTCGTGCCCGGTCCGGGAAGATCCCACATGCCGCGGAGCAGCTAGGCCCGTGAGCCATGGCCGCTGAGCCTGCGCGTCCGGAGCCTGTGCTCCGCAACGGGAGAGGCCACCACAGTGAGAGGCCCGCATACCACAAAAAAAAAAAAAAAAAAAAAAAAAAGTAGATATCCAAAAATATAATTATGTATTCATGAAAAATATTATTATGCAGCCACAAAAATGATGTTTAAAAGAGTTCTGTTGAACTCTTATGATATAATGTGAGTCAAAGTAAAAGACAAAGTTGGATACACAACATGATCTCATGGAAATTTACCAAATGAAGACAATGGTCAATTTTGATTGATTTGTATATTTTCTTTACTCCTTCAAAATTCTCTTCTAGACTTTTACATTTTTTCTGAGATCACTATGAGCATGAATTAGTCTTTTGGAGAGACAAACATTGCTCATGTATATCTGGTAACTATTATGTTGGTTGCAATCTCTGTGGAGGCCAAATGAGTAATAGAATTTAATCATTCCTAGGAGGCTTATAGAATAAGAAATATGCTGAGGAATGTATAAGTGAAACAATTAGATATAAAATAGCCATTTAACACTGGAGGCATATATGCAGTAAACTAGTGATTGTTAAATCTCAAGCAAGCAGGAAGGGGCAGTTTGAGGCAAATATATATATATATATATATATATATATATTTAACAATGTGCATAGCTTGCTTACCATGGAGAGAGGTGATGTGGGTCTTGGATATAAAATTAAATTTGACCTTGCTTGCATTATGCCAATTTGCTGAGTCAATCAATACAATAGATGGTATAATTTTCCAATCTTGCTTTTTCTCTTGCTTGTGAGCAAATGACTTTGACATGAGAAAAATAATTTTTCAAAAGCTAAACTGTATTTACAAGGGTTAAATAATTCAACTTGTCAACAGCCTTTCTTCCAAAATATATCTGAAGTAGAGAAATCCTTAGGCGATTTACACTTTGAGGTAAGCAACTTTCTTTGGCATTTTGTTCTCTGTAGTAATTCCATTAAAACAGCACAATTTATTGCACATCTGTCTTTGCAGATTTTATCAATGCTGAAACCTTTTAAACTGAGAATGGGATTAAGTAAACCCCATTTACCAATGTAGTAAAATATAATAGACATCCAGTCCATTAAGTGGCCAACTAAATCAATATATCCATTTGGCAGCAATTTCCAGAAGATAAGATGAGAACCTCCTGTTCTGTTTGATAGCTGAGTAAACTTAAGGGGAAGAATTTACAGTAGTTTCCGTGTGTACTTTGAAGGAATGTTCATTATTCTCAAATTGCCTTCTCATGTCAGCAGATTTGTGGTTAGTAAACAGGGAGGTCATTCATACTCCTTCTCCTGCGCAGTTATAGAGTCAGCAGTGAGGCGACTGAGGCAGAGGGCAGACAGGTATTTGAAACTATTTAACAAAGAAAAGATTTCAGCTCTGATTAAAAGATATTTATAAATTTTAATTGTGTGAAACATATTGTTCAAATCACCCCAAATAATATGGCTGTCTATATGAGGGAAAAGAGGGGAGAACTGAAGGACACATGAAGGTAAAACATGTAATAATAAAAATAACTTGCAATGTGCTTAGAATGTGTCAGGTGCTAAGTGTCTTATATATTTATTAACTTAATAGAGATCAATCAAAGAAGGAAAACTAACTTGATTTGTGCTTACAATGTGCCAGAAATTATTCTTGGAACATTTACATACATTATTATTTGTTTAACCTTTACAAAACTAAATGTTTGAGGTAGATATTATTACGGATATGGAAACAGAGAATCAGAGTGAACTGCCCCAAAATCACAATTAAAAGTATTGAGAATAGTATTTTAATGTAGGCTTTTGCTTCCTTGGCCCATTCTTCTGTAAAATGAAATACCAGAAATAGGAGACGTGTAAAGTGTATGTACAGTATATGTGTGTGTGTATATATATATATATA
This sequence comes from Grampus griseus, assembly GCF_964374135.1. Lineage (NCBI taxonomy): Eukaryota > Metazoa > Chordata > Mammalia > Artiodactyla > Delphinidae > Grampus > Grampus griseus. The sequence goes on along the minus strand of NC_139009.1, from coordinate 72,606,403 downwards.
CACATATATATATACATACACACACATACACATACATACATATATATTCATATAGGCTAAAAGCCGAATATTATAAATATTAGTAGTTAACTCTTTTGATGACAATTCAGGAGACAGAAATTAGTGACTAAAGTCAAGCACTGAAATCAGACACAGAAGAAGCAGGTTATGGTCAGTAGCTCAGAAAATGCTCAGGGTCAGAAACAGGAGTTAAAGCATTATTACATTTAGAACACAAATTCTGTGAATTCCTATAGCTACCTTTAAACAAAAGAGTTAAGTTATGATCTTAAATGAGGCAGTGTGCCTGAAAACTCCTAACTTTATGCTGGACATACTTTAGCTTCAATAAATGCCCATTGAGCCTGCAGACTCAGGGGTTGTGTGCATAAAAGTTAAATCACACAGACGTGATTTCCAGTCCCAAGTCTGCCCCATTTTTCAGCTCTAGGACTTTTGACAACATTCTTGGATGATTTTACTTCTTTAAGACTGTTTCTTTATTTGTAAAGTAGAGATAAAGAGATAATAGAATATAACCCATAGTTTTTACATGATAATGTTACACAATGCTTTTAAAACACTTAACTCACTGCCTTGCACTTAATGCCCAATGAAAATTCTTATTCCCGATATATATTATCTCTATACACACATAAACATATACATATGCACACATGTGCACTCTTTATATGCATATAGATATTATGGGCATATTATTCAGAATGAATTTAAATTGTACATATGTACATCCACATATATGTATGTATCTATATTGTATGTATATATCTTATATATATACGTGTATTGGATAATATACATATATGTATATACATATTATCCAATATATGTATAATATACATATATATTTTATATTATTGACTTAATCTATGTAAAGTATTGTATCTGAATTTTTGACCAAATAATATAAACATGTTCCATTTTAATATTTTAATAACATTTCTTCACAAAATAATTTTTTTCTATAAAAATGACTATACACAAAGAATAATGACTATATAACACTCAACTCTGTGAGTGGCTCAACATTTACTCAGTCACCTCCTTTGGGCATTTAGAAAATTTCATATTTCCCCCAATATATATAGTGTTGTAATGAACATTTTCTGTATGAGTTTTTTTAAGCTTTTATTTATCTATTTTGGATTATTTTCTTAAAATAGAATAGCACAAATTAATTGGTGAAATGTTATAAATATTTTATACTAATTTGTATTACAAAACAATACAATAAAAATTTATATACGTATTGGAAGCCAAAGGAAAGAAGTCAACATTCACTGAGCAATGTTGATTTCACATTACATATTAGGTGCTGTGATGTTGCCTTATTTAAATATCACTACAACCCTGATATAGATATGATCTCTTTTTACAGTGTAAGAAGCTGAAGCCTACAGAGCATGTGTAACCTGTCCCAAGTCATCAAATTACTAGGTAGTAGAAAATAGACTTGAACTCAAATCTGAATCTCTACTTCTTCACACTAGAAGCAGAACTGTCCTGAATGAGCTTAACATTGAAGGGGGACACCTTTTCCACATCTTTGCCATGGGCTCTCCCTCAATCAACCTCCCTTTCCTCCTAGAAATTGTTTAGCATTCAAGAGCATGGAAGGAGGGGTAGGATGAACATGAGTTTTGTGTTGCCTCATCTAGAGTTCCAAGGTAGAAGATCTAAATCAGAAAAAAATTCTGAGGGTCCAGTCTGAAGTTCTCTGCTAACGTTTTATAGATTTGGAGAATCCACTAGAAGTCAGAGGGGATGAGGGGAGGACATTAGGAAGGCAAGAAGTGTTGGAATGAAAGGATCAGTGTTAGAAAAGCATGATTTCTTAGCAGGATAAGCTCTTTGTAAATATTTATCTTGGTTGTTTACTATATAAACATAAAACTTTAGCCACTGGCATGGACACTCGATGGGAAATATGCCTCTGGTTTAATGACTGTTCTGAAGTTGATAGCTTGGTGCTATTGGGCATGCAAAGCTGTAACCTCGCTGTCTCCACATGAGCCAGGTATTGAGAAAGGGAGAACTGATTTTCAGCGTAAAGAGGCTTTTCAGTTAATCTTCCTGTATGCAGATGTATTAAACATGGTCTGCTTGGAGTTAGTAATTCACTCCTGTTTCCCTGAAGTAATGGAATTTGCCTTGATCTAGGTGGATATTTACGACCTTTTGTGAGCTGTTACTTGCAACCAACCCCAAGTTACACAGGTCTAAAAATGACCTGAAGCAGTCAAACCTGGAATAGCTTTAGTAGCTGTTACCATTTGCATTTTAACATGGTAGGGTGCCTTTTAAGTGAAGCAAGCCTGTTAAATTACTATTTCATATGTCCAAGACCACACACAAAGGATGCACTCAATCCCTCTTTCCTAATCAGTGCATCATGGATGCTTACCATGTATTAAAACATCTTCTGAGCTTCATGACATATGGGACTTCTTAAGTGTTTTTGGTAGCAGTATCAGTTTTCATGGTTTACCTGGTGGTATAGATGGGAAAAGAGAAAGTTTGCCTATTTACTTATGTGCTTAAATCTAACATAATTGTTGGACCCTCTTTAATCTTCTCTGTTGGGCTACAGGTAAATTTTCAGTTTGCTTATAGTTACCCCTAATGCTTATGGACACTTTCTTCTTGAATGAGGGTCACTCTCTCAGTGCAGGCAGCAGGGAGAGGTCAGTGTGAGATATAACTAATTTTCTCTAACTACTGTGTGCCAGCTGCTTGTCTAGGGCTTGGTTTATATGTGTTTAATTAGCTATAGTCCACCTTAAAATAATATTATATAACTTCAAGTGTAATGTGAGGATCTCATGGAAGTATACTACCAATCCCTTCTTCCTCTTTTTGTGCTATCATTGTCACATTTTTACTTTTACATGTGCCATAAATATACAATACATTGCTATTATTTTTGTTGGAGGAGCTCATCAAGAGGACATGACAACTGCTTGACCCTCCAACTGGACCAGAGCAATCAGAGGCTCCTCACTTTCACTCAGTCCTTGGAATGTACCTTCTACCCTCTGTTCCCATGGCTGAAGCTGTTTTCAAGGACACAGTCTTGAGCGGGCAATCCAAAATAGATAAATAAAAGCTTAAAAAAACTCATACAGAAAATGTTCATTACAACATTATATATATTGGGGGAAATATGAAATTTTCTAAATGCCCAAAGGAGGTGACTGAGTAAATGTTGGGCCATTCACAGAGTTGAGTGTTGTATAGTCATTATTCTTTGTGTATAGTCATTTTTATAGAAAAAAATTATTTTGTGAAGAAATGTTATTAAAATATTAAAATGGAACATGTTTATATTATTTGGTCATCTGGATAGTAGAGGTGACTGAACCTAGTTACAACCTCTATATAAACTCAAGATTCTGGTAGGTGAGTTAAGAGATCTTGTCTTGTGGCCACCCAAGCAAGACAGGCCTGTAATATAAATTCCCATTCTTATTAAATCTGCCATCTCCCAATCTGTAGTGGTCTGTCACTTTCTTCAGTCTCTCCTTGCCTGTACGTATGGGGGCCGGTTTTGGATTTTACCTGAGACGTTCCCAAATTTGCAAACCAACAAATTTCTAATATTCTTCATTTATGTGCTTGTGTAAGTGTGTGTAGTTCCATGTTTCTGTCTGTTATTATTTTGTTTAAAGATTCCTTTAATATTACTTATAGTGCAAATGTACTGTCAAAGACTTCTGTCAGTTTTTGTCTGAAAATCTTCTTTTCCATTTTTTTGAAAATTATTTTTGCTGGAGGTAGAATTCTGGGTTAACAGATTTTTCTTCTTTCAGTACTTAAAAGGTATTATGCCATTGCCTTTGGCTTGCAGATGTTCTCATGAGAGTACTGATGTTCTTTTTTCCTCTATACATAATGTGTCTTTTACTTGCTGGCTGCCTTCAAGATTTTCTCTTTATTTGTTATTTTCAGCAATTTGAATCTGATATATCTTGGTGACTTTTTCCTGTTCATTTACTTATTTGACATTTATATACTTATTTTTTTTAGTCCTGTATGGTATTTCCTTAGCTTCTTGAATCTTTGATTTGTTTTCTTTCATTACATTTGGAAATTCTCAGACATCATCTGTTGAAATATTTATTTTGACCTGTTCTCTCTCTCTCCTCCTTCTGTATCTCTGCTGGAACTCCCTATTTGTTCATGCATGATGTCTACCTTTTCTAATAGAACCTTTAACATATTAATAATAATTGTCGGGCTTCCCTGGTGGTGCAGTGGTTGAGAGTCCGCCTGCCGATGCAGGGGACACGGGTTCATGCCCCGGTCCGGGAAGATCCCACATGCCGCGGAGCGGCTGGGCCCGTGAGCCATGGCCTTTTCTTGTGCTTCATTTAAGTTTTGGTTGAAAGTCAGACATCTTGTTTGGGCAGTGGCGATTGAGATAAATAATATTCATGCCAGAAGATGGGCACATTTCTTTTTAGCTAGGATTTTATTGTGGGGTAAAGTTAAGTCAGTTGAATCAGGTGGTGTGCTGGGTTTGGGTTTTGTTGTTACTACTGTTACCCTCAGCAAACTACAGGCTTCAAAGTCCTCTGGCATTATATTCTGTTTACTGTGGGGACCAACTGAGTTTTCTTCAGTGTGTGCTCCCCTCTCAACTTTGAGATCACAGTTTCTCTTTCTATACCTGTCCTACCTCTAACAGTAGACTTGCTGGCCAGGAATAGGGGGAAACTGCATTCTCTATTGTCCTGGTTCAGTCTCAGTCTATTTTTTTTTTTTTTTTTTTTTTTTTTGCGGTACGTGGGCTTCGCACTGTTGTGGCCTCTCCCGTTGTGGAGCACAGGCTCCGGACGCGCAGGCTCAGCGGCCATGGCTCACGGGCCCAGCCGCTCCACGGCATGTGGGATCTTCCCGGATCGGGGCAAGAATCTGCGTCCCTGCATCGACATGCGGACTCTCAACCACTGCGCCACCAGGGAAGCCCCCAGTCTCAGTCTTAATCAGATGTTATACTCCTGAATCTTTGGAGTGAGACCTTCTCAGTGATCCAGCCCCTCCCCAACTGGTAAGGGATCTCTAATGGCCTTGATGCAGGAGTTTCCTCCTGCCTCTTGCCCAGGACAGGTCTTCACAAGTGCTGTTAAGATGACCAGTTTTGTTCCTTCAGCATTTTGAGGCTTTTTTTTTTTCTACAGAAGATAGGAAAGCAGGAATCAGACAGAACTTATATCATTGCCCACACTGTTTTCAGTCCTAGTTCTAGAGAACTCAGAGATATTGTGCAGAGTACAGAGATGGGGTTACAGTCAAAGAAAATATAAAAACTGGTATGGGTAGGTGAATCGAGGAACCAAGAACAAAATTCACAGGGACAAGGCAAGTGTTCAAAAATTATTATTGAGGCATATCAGGTAAGGGTTATCTAATCAGAAGAATGACTTTATTATAAATGCCAAGATGACTGTAGGTGTGGGAGTGGAGAAATGCAGGTAAGACAAACTTACATAGGCATAGAGGAGGCATGTTCCTTCAGATGTCTCCCAATAAATGTAAACTGTTATTTAAATGCAAGACCATGAAAGTATACTGTCTTGGTAATAAAGTAGTCAAAGTTTGATGTGTTAAAAAACAGAGGAAGCTTCAAACTGATGAAAAATGTATTTTACTCTATTCTGTATATGGCAGAGACTCCAGTTAAGCTTATTAGCTCCTTATCCTATGTTTGTATGTATTTTTTTTACGTAGGTCCAGCTTAGTTAACAGGAGTGACCCACTCTGACTACTAATCTTCATAAGAATTGAGAATTTCAAAGGTAGAAAAAGAAAGAAAACAGAGGATGGAAACATTGAATAGGATATTTAGCACATAAAGTTATTCCACAAACAGAAAAAGATAAATTCCTGAAATAAGAAACATCAGGGAATATAGAAGACAGTGAAGTGATGTGACTAATGGTGGAGATGAGTCAGCATGTTTTCAAGCAAATCCTATCAGACAATGTCTATAGGTCAGAGGTTGTTAATGATTCGAGCAAAATTAAAATGGGGGTCTCAGCCCTTGTGACAGGGACTTACAAATTGTTGGGAAGACAAATCTTATACATGTGAAACTATCAAGAAAATTGGGCATTCTGAGTAATCCATGGCATCATGTGTGATCTGAAAACATTTTCACTAGCTTCTTCTGGACCTGATTTCTGTATCTGCCTCTCTGGACCATTTAGCATCTCATTGCTCATTTAGCATCAGTGATGCCACAGTTTGGTTTCTCTACCATTCTGAACAATTTTCTGCCTCCCATTGTCAATTCTCACTTTCTTTTGCTCCTTTCTGTTTATCTCCTCTTCCCCACTCTCCTCAGCTAAATGGCCACCCAAAGGTTGAGTCTTAGGCTCTTTTCTTCTCTCTCTCTCTCTGTCTCTCTCTCTCTCATCAACACAACTCCAGCTATCTTCTTCTTCCATTTAATTCTCAGAATAAAACTGGTATTAAATTTAAACACTGGTTCTGCTCCCTAAATCTTTCTATTTGGAATTCTATCCTATCATATCCTCTTTAAACAAATTAATGTTTATTAAACACCAGAGACAATCTTAGACAAAGAGGGTGCAAATATAAAAAAGGAGTCATGCCTGACTTTAACAAAGCACCAGTATTAATAACAATCATTCATTCACTCCCTCATTTACTCCACAAATACTTAATGTGAGACTAGGGATCTTGTCCTTTAGAGTTACCATTACATTTCCAACAGTTGAAGAGTTCCTGGTACAAATGAGGCATTCACTGAGCATTACCAAATTATCCAATGAAAGTAAGTAAGGGAAGCCTACCTGAGAAAAGACAGAGTTCTGTTTAGCACAAGGAAGGAGAGGGAGACAATGGTCATCATTAAGTAAATAAAATAATATGGGATTATTGGAGAGAGCTGATATCCACTGATGGTGAATTAGGGGAAAACATTTATTCTGCAATGGAAGGATATATTTTGGACTTTTTTAATGGTTGAAAACCAGGACTGTGAATAATTGCTATTTACTCCTAAAGGAAATAGCAAACCTTGATTCCACAAACACTTTAAGAAAAAAACTGTATAAATTATTACTTATATATGATTTAAATAGTTTTACCTGAGGGGAGATTGTATGAAATCCTCAGGGTACCTCACAGTAGGGGTAATGTCCTCATTAAACAAATGTAGCTATTTGCATCTAAAACTTTCCTTTATCTCCTTTGTCATCTCTATAAATTGCTGAAATCTAGGATTAAATAGATGATTCACCAGAGTGATACCAGGATATTCGATGCTGAATTTCATAAACAATCTTTTTTCCCCTGCAATCTGGCACAGAAAATTTCTTGAAACCTAAAAGCACTATTCCTGCATTTGATGTAAATAGAATACTCATGAATTTTAAACATTCTCAATATACCACTCATTTAATACTCTAAACAAATACTGTGCTACTCAAAAAATACATATTAAGTTCAGGAAAAAGGAAAGGAAAACTTGTTTCCTTTATGGTTATGGGTAGCATTTAAATATCACACAGTGCTATTTGAGGGTCATCAGTTGACTGTAGGACTTTATAGCTCTCTTAAAGGAGCACCCTGGAGATGTGCACACTTAATAGAGATAAGGGCTTCTTTCTACATGTGGTAATGTTGGAACAGGAATTAGTCTATAAAATAAAATTTAAAAATATAGAAATAATCCAGCATCCTGTAGCAATGAGTAGAGCCAAAGGCTACAAATCATAATTAGGAAAAACTGAATAAGGTCCCTGCATGTAGATTTGATCAGCTGAGTGTATATCCTGAGCTTTCTAAGTGAAAAGTGCCAGAAGTTTGCTGACACTCTTATTTTTAGCATGAGGCATTTATTTAAAAACTAAGAATATATAGGTACTTCGGTAAAATTTAAAGTATCTCTTTTGTTCTAAAGACATCTTTTTGTTTAATAGGGGAACTCTGAAAATGTTTTGGCTACATACAGGAACAAAAGAAAGATGCCTCTTATTATCATTATTTTTAAATCTTTGGTACTATTATCCAGTGCAATTAGATAAATAAAGATTAAAAAAATAGGGGTATTTCTATACTATAAAAACTATAAGAACTATAAAAATTAAATGTTTTAAAATCCCATAAACCAGGGCTTCCGTGGTGGCGCAGTGGTTGAGAGTCCGCCTGCCGATGCAGGGGACACGGATTCGTGCCCCGGTCCAGGAGGATCCCACATGCCACGGAGCGGCTGGGCCCGTGAGCCATGGCCGCTGAGCCTGTGCGTCCGGAGCCTGTGCTCCGCAACGGGAGAGGCCACAACGGTGAGAGGCCTGCGTACAGCAAAAAAAAAAAAAAAAAAAAATCCCATAAACCACAAGAAAACTCTAGTTATTATTACTGTGCTGGAAATCAGCCCCAAATTTAGTAGTTTAAAACAACAATCATTATAATCAGTTATGATTTCTCTGGGTTAGACGTTTGGGAGCATATTAGCTGTGGAGTTTTGACTCTGGCTAGTCCTGAGGTCATCCCAAAAGCTTCTCCACTCAACATCTGTTACCTGGGCTGAGAGCTGGATGATGAGAGAGCTGGGGCTCCATAGGCATCTCTGTCTGTCTCTCTATGTGATGTCTCCACATGGTTTCTCCACTAGGTGATGACAGGGTAGCTGGACTACTTGCATGGTAACTCAAGCTTCCAAAGGCACATTTCCAGGTAGAAAGCCAGGCAAAGCCATTGGTAGGTTTTATCTTAAGAAAACCACGTAGCCATCTTTAGAAAATACAATCTTCTACAAGAAGTTCATTCAAATGGGAAAAGACACATTACACAATAAATGGTGTGCATAGCTTATTGAAAAATGTAAATCTATATTTAAAATAGTACACCAGGAAATTTTGAACACATGGACTATGTAAATGTAAAACTATACAACCATAAATTACTGGAAACAAATGTTGGTAATTGTTTTTTCAATGTCAACTATTACTCAAATTTAAAAAAAAATAAATAAAAATAATGTGAATATGATAAAATAAAATTTGTTGCATGGTTCAAAATTTTTAAAATAATAAACACAGTAAAAAATGATAGTAAACTTAAAGTTGTGAAAATGTTACAACTCCTATCACAGACAAAGTCTAATCTTTCTAATATTAAAAAATATTCTCAGATAAATAAGATAAAGACTAATAACCCAATGGGGTAAAATGGGAGAAGAAATAAAATAGTATTAGTGAAAATAACATATAAACAGTACTTAAGCATAGGAAAAGCTACTGAATCTCATTTATAAGAGAAAGAAAATTAAAACTATATGGAGAATCTCTAATTCACTTATGAAACTGATACCATTCCAAGATATATTAACACACAGTACTATTGAGGCCCATAAGGAAATATAAATGTATTGCTTTTTGAAAGTGTAATTCTTTAGAAAGGGCCTTTTGTCATTTTTTTTTTTTTTCAAAATAGCAATTGACTCCACAATTTTACTGTAAGGACTATATTTGCAGTAGGCAGAATTCTAAGAAGATACATAATGACCTATGCCCTTGTGTAATCCCAGCCCCTTGACTGAGGTAAGCTAGGTCTATAACTTGCTTCTTAACCAATAAATATGGTAAAAGTTATAGACTGTCACTCCGGTGATTATGCCAAATTATAAGTCAACTATAAAGGGATTTTGAAGATATAATTAAGGCCCTATAATCAGTTGACTTTAAGTAGATCAAAGGTGAGATTATACTGGGTAGGACTGACCTAATCAGGTAAACTCTTATTAAGTATAAAAAAAAAAAAAAAAGCAAGATGCAGAACAACACGGTGATGTTCAACCAATTATGTAATAGAAGAAGAAAAAGAATACAGATTTTATTTGCTTGTATATACATAAAAAAGAACATGAATCAAAAATAGTAATCATTTGCTCTGGCAGTTGGAAGATAGGATTTGATCTGAAAGAGGATAGTCATAGGAGGTTACCTTTCTACTGTTAACATATTATTTCAAAACCTTTTAATACATCAAATTTATTTTAAAGTTAAAAAATAAAAGTATGAATGTCAAGATCCATCTTAAGGAATATCACAATTCAGGGAAAAATATGTATTAACAAGAAACACAAAGGCCAAGAACATTCAAGAACATAACACACTGTAAGAGCGTGGACAGGACAAAGAGGGTTCACAGTGAAGGTACATATTTCACACATTGTGGGATGGTTGGTCTGATTTAAAACACTGGAAATGAATAGATACCTGGGATAATGAGACACTGTCAGTTTTGGAGGCAGCCAGGTGTTAGTTGGGTCAGATATGGGGTGCATTGAACCTGGTGTTGGGAACAGAGAAACAGTGACCTGTTAGCAGTATGGCGTTCAGGGCCAACTCTGTTTTCTACCCAAATGTAGTCCAATTAGGCAAACTCCATTCTCATTCCTTAAGTCCTACTTTTCCCATAGTGCCATTTCTTTATTTGTTTCCAGAAAGCTTTCTTGAAAATCACGTGGTGTTTCCATGGGTTTGATGTAGATATTGCCAACATTATAGGACAACAATGCTGAAAGTATCAGTGAATTCCCAGTGTCTGCCCTTGAAGGAATCTCACAACTGCCTGTCTATTTAACTGGTTTCCTGACATGACTCATCTTTTATTGCTAGAATGATCCTGACAATATTTTTAGAAACAAACCCAGGCCAATATAATATATACATTATTTCATTATTTGTTTAGCGAGAAGATTTACACCTTTAAGCAGTGAGACCATAGAGACATCTCAGAAGTGCTCTGCATTTTAAAAGCACCTTTGTGACTTCAGTGTATGATGAAGGCTTTACCAGAACGATGATATCTGTAAATTAGGTACAAAGAATATGAATGAGAAAACCCCTTTTGTTTATTCAGTGTCTGTTTCTGGGATCTGTGTCTGTGCTGGACAGCTGTGGGGAACAAGTCTGAAGCTGATGCTGTTTGCACTTCATCTGGTACTATTAGAGGGTCCCTCTCCCCTCCCAAGGGGACATAGGGGTATTTTCACTCTCCATCATTCATTATAATTCCCCACTATTTAAGCTGCAACTTGGGAGTCATTAAACACTTTGGGGGAACTATATTAGCCATAGCAGGCCACTAGGGAACTATGTACTGTGCAGAAGCTATAATTTACAAAACACCCTCTGGAGAACAAAGGGAGAAAGGGAGCTTGGAAAGTGCTTCTTTTTCTGTACTGGAACTTTATAGGAATTTTAACTCCACAAACTCATAATGACATAAGACTTCATAAATACAAAGGAGCCTTTCTATCGTGTAAAATAAGATAATTCAGAAATCTCTTGTTCTGTTTCCACTTAAGCTATTGTTATAAACACACTTTCCCATGACTCTCCTAATAGCATTCGAACAAGAATATTAGCAAGGTCATTTCCTGCCTCTGGCTAACTCTCAGGACAGATAAGCTCTACTTGCTTTCTTCCCCTATTAGAATAAGTAGCCAATAAAGTTATGTGTTGATTTTTATTAGAAATTTATTTTGAGGAGGGTAGATAACTGATTGACATGAAATAACTGGAACCTTGTTGTGGATATTTCAAATGTATAAATAAACCTTTACTAAATTGACTGCTGTTGACCTGAGACAGGTCTTTCTTTTTACTGAGAAAAAAGTATTGCAAGACTGATTGCTTCCAGGTTTTGATGATTATAAATAAAAATGATATTAAAAAATAGAATACAGGTATATGTGTGGACATACAACTTCAAATACATTGGGTAAATAACTAGAAACACATTTACTGCATTAAGGGCAAATTATGTTGAACATCTTTTTATATGTTTATTTGCCCTTGGATATCTTCTTTGACAGTTGTCTGTTCAGTTCTTTGGCCCATATTTTAATTGGGGTAGTTTTCTTATTGTTGAGTTTTAAGAGTTCTTTGTACATCTCGGATACCAGTTCTTTAACAGAAACTTTGTTTTATTTGTGTTTTGCAAATACTTTTCCTCAGGTGGCTTGTATTTTCACTCTTTGTATTTGTTTGTTTGCAGAGCAGAAGTTTTCATTTTAATGAAGTCTAATTTATTTTTTCTCTCATAGAATGTGCTTTTGGTGTTGGGTTTAAAAATATATCACCAAACGCAGATCATTTCCTGTTTTCTTCTAGAAATTTTCTAGTTTCTGCATGTTTTTATTTGTTTGTCTGCTTGCTTGTTTTGGTTTTGGTTTACATTTAGATGTATTATCCATTTTGAGTTAATTTTTGTGCAAAGTTTTAGACCTGACTGGGTTTTTCTTGCCTTTTAGCAAGCTCTGTAATTTTTTTGTTGTTGTTGATAGACATTATGTATCAGGTAATAGTGCCTGATGTAAATAGTCTTTAATTTGAAGTTTTATGTTAGTCTGACTAGGAGTTGGGCTGTGTTTTATTTGCTGTAACTGTAAGTGCCATATACTTCAAATTCCTCTATTTATGTTTATCTCTCCTCTTGTCTTTGGATTTGTCTAAGAACTTCTTAAACAGAGTCTGCAACTTGCAGCCTTTTAGCTGCAATCCATTCTTATTATATTGGATCCCTGTTGATATGTTGATTAGTTATAGGGGAGAAAAGGGTTTCTACAATCCTATGATTAAATCTCGGTGATTTGGTGAGCCTGTGTTCATGGCCTGTGGCCTTCACAAGGGTTTCTTACCTTCTGGCCCTCTTAGGTGAGAAAGGAAGTCTAGATAGGATTGGTCAAGGATAAATGCATTTCTCCCTAGTGGATTAAGGTTCTGTTCAAGTCATCCTCTCTGGGGAGTAGGCCTTTGCTACCGAAAATGCTCTGGGAACATTTCAAAATTATTATTTACATCCTCCCATTTCCAGAGACATGAGGGGACTTTTCTTGACTCTTCACCATGAGTACCTGGTAGGGTACCTGAAGAAAAGCCTGTTAAAATATGGAGGTCCCACCTAAAACTGCAGGCTTCCAGGAGTTTTTCTCTTTCACACTCAGCCTACAGCATTTTACCAAAATTACCATTAAATATTTCTACCAGTTTATGCCTTCAGTGGTTTCTACTTTGGGTTACTTTATCTCTGCTGTGTTCTCTATATTTGCCTGTTCTTGTAGATCTGAGGGTGTCAATGTGTCCTATGATTTCCATTCTCTGATTAGTCCAAGAAAAGTCATTGATTCTTTCAGTTTGCTCAGCTTTCTGTATGTTTTTTTTTTTTTTTTTTTTTTTTGTAAAGTTGTGAGCAGCAACCACTTCCAAGCTCTTTACATGTTGGGGATGAAACTGAGACAGGTTCTTGTCTTGAGTATAATGAAAGAAAATACCTTCTTTAAATGTTTAGCCCCTTCTAATTACCATATTTTTATTTTTACTTTTCAATATTTCCTTTGTCCTAGTATTGAACATTATGAAGATGATTAATATGCACATATTTTGACAAATGAAATACAGGTCCCCTTAGAAAAAGCAACATGGCCCTGTGGGTCTGCAAGGACTTTTGCTCAGAGGAATTAAGTGTAAAAATATATAAAAATTAAGTCAGCATGCAAACCCTCATGCACCTACAGGGTCAAGCAGGTAGCACTAATGTGTAACTCACTCTGGTTGTAATGAAACTGAGGATTAGATTCATCAAACTTGCTTGTCTAATAATCAGTAAATTGTAACCTGCCTTCACTTATCAAGCTCACTTTAATTTTTCTTGCAAATTGCATACACTCTGAGCTTCATGTAGCTTAGACAATATATCACAAGACTCCTTTAACCGTCCCCTACAGATAACACCTCTGATGTATGGGTCAGTATAGTATAGTATAGTAACAATTATCTAAGTTGTTTTTCAGGAACTTGGAACTAGTTCTTGTCCAGCTCAAACTGGTGGAGACCACAGACCACTGAACTGGGCCTACCTGAGTGTCTGATGAATGGACTTTTGAAGTCACAGCACCAAAAACCCCACCCTTGGATTGTGCTAATGACAATATTTTCTGGACATGCATCCTGTGAAGGTTCACTAAGCTCAGTGTGCCTACAGAGCAATGATTACCTCATCTTTTCTTGCTTTCAATAAATTTCTCCTGCACTGCTGACCACCCTATACATTTTACCTAGGAATATCTCAAGCCCCTCACATCTGGGGAGTCTCATTTGAGAATTGTTCTCCTGTTTCCTCACACGACTGTCTCGTGAATAAACTCTTTCTTGGCTACAGACGTCAGAGTCTCAGCATGTGGCTTGCTTGGGAGTTACGCAAATGAACCTGGTTGGGTCACAGTTACAGGAGTATGGAATGGGTGGCCAGACTAATAGACACACATGTCATATTATGGCATTTAAATTAAAAAGTAGGGCAAGGAAAAAGTGCATCTGTGAGCTCTATGCAGGATAATGACCACTAATATTTCATTTGTTATGCATGTGGCTGATTTACTCATTGGGTTTCTACTATGTAGGCTCAACAAATGAAATATTTTAGATGAGGAAATAGGAAATTTTATCTATGGTAAGGGAATTATTATGCTTTCAGGATGGAAAGTGGATGCTTCTGCTATCCTATATGCACAGGAATTTGCTGCTGAACTGAATTTCTCATTCATGTGGGCAAGAAGATTAAACAGAATGTCATACTAAAGTATCTGCTTGGTGGCCAGACCTACTTTAAGAATTGCTATTGTAAACTCATTGTCACATTCTTCAGTATCTCCTGGAGGCCTCTCTGTGCAGGTTCTAGGAGCAAGAACAGAATTTTAGAAAGCAACTGTACAATATAATAATTAGAATTAAATTATTAATCATATTTGACCTGTTAATTCTACTTTTAAATTTACACTTAAGAACTAATATAAAATACAAACCCATATTTATGCAAAGGTGTTCCTTGTTTATAAAACAAATAAAGGATATGCACAAACAAAAACAATTTTTAAAGTAGATAAAACATGAAATAGTAAAATTGCTACATGTAATTTGAAGTAGATGTTAAAATTATTATGTGTACAAAGAAACAATAACAGGAAAATATATAAGTACTATATTAAAAAATGAAAATCTGTGGCAATCTAAAACAGCATGCATAAAAAAGGAAAACCAGGGTTTCCCTGGTGGCGCAGTGGTTGAGAATCTGCCTGCCAATGCAGGGGACACAGGTTCAAGCCCTGCTCTGGGAAGATCCCACATGCCGCGGAGCAACTAGGCCCGTGAGCCACAACTACTGAGCCTGCACGTCTGGAGCTTGTGCTTGCAACAAAAGAGGCCGCGACAGTGAGAGGCCCGCACACCATGATGAAGAGTGGCCCCCGCTCACCGCAACTAGAGAAAGCCCTCGCACAGAAATGAAGACCCAACATAGCCAAAAAGAAAGAAAGAAAGAAAGAAAGAAAGAAAGAAAGAAAGAAAGAAAGAAAGAAAGAAAGAAAGAAGCTTTCATTTAAAAAAAACAAAAAGGGAAAACTATACCAAAGTTTAAAGACCATTACTTCTTGGTTCAGTGTCATCTTTTTATTCTCTTGTCCACATTTTTTATCATAAAGGGTATTCCAACTTTGCTTCAACCATGCCCACTGTCTAATCAGCTTGGGTTGCCATAACAAAATGCCACAGACTGAGTGGCTTAAACAACAGGAATTTATTTCTTACAGTTCTGGAGATTGGAAGTCCAAGATCAAGATGCCAGCAGGGTTGGTGTCTGGTGACAGCTCACTCTTTGGACTGTGTCCTCACCTAGCTTTTCCTCTATGAGTGCTAGTGGAGAAAGAGTGAGAGAGAGAGAAAATGTGAGCCAGTGAGGAAGCTCTCTGTTGTCTCTTATAAGGGCACTAATCCCCTCTTGAGGGCCCTGTAGAAGAGGCAAAATTTACCCTTTCTCATGTTAGGGTTTCTGCTGGGGCTCTAACAAAATGACAGATTAACATGAGAAAAACAGTCTATTACCAAGCACAGTGCACATCACCTAAACAAAAAATGACTCAAAATAACAGTTGAATCCCACCTTATATGGCATCTCCAAAATAAATTAATAAATTTATTAATTGATAGAGTAATGACAGGAAAAAGAAAGCAGTTTTAGCCTTCCAAGGGTGGCAAACTGTGGAAAGGTGTATATGTGGCAGGAAACTAATAAAGTTAAGGTTTGTTTACAGATTCCTATGGTGCCATCTCTGGGCTGATAAGGTTCAATCTCCAATAAAATAATTTATATCTTTTCTTTAGGCAGAAAAGGGGAAGCTTTTTTTTCTGCATTAGCTCTTTCTTAATTGCCTTCAGCATAAAATATTTTTACATCAAAGAGGAATATTTTTGGTTGAGATATTCTGGTTTCCTTCAGCACTATACTCATGATCTCATCTAAACCTAATTACATCCCAAAGCTACCTTTACTAAATACCATCACATTGAGGATGAGGGTTTCAACATATGGATTTGGGGGGTACATGTTTCAATGCATAGCATCCACTTTAGGCATTGTGTTTTCTTATTTTTGACTAATATTTCTGCACGTAAAATGCTGTCTTGATATTTCTTTAATTTGCATTTATTCAATTGCTTATGTTTTTGTATAATTTCCCATATGTTGTTTGCTTGGGTTGTGAGTTTATATCCTTTCCACATTTAACTATAGGGATTTCATTTTTTTTCTCTGTATTTGAATGAGCTCTTTATAGTTTCTAGATATGTACTATTTAATTTTTTTATTGGGTCCAAGTTTTCCTTTAAACTATTGTTTTTCTTTTTATTCCTTTGTTTTTTCTATTTTCTTATTTCAGATAACATTAGGGACATTTCTGTGTTATAGTTGAATCCTACACACACTTTGAGACTTAAGATTGACTCCATTTTCATCATGAGTTCTTCCCCTTCATTAGGACTCTGTGAAGCCCACACATATCTACAATCCTTCTTGCCATTTTCCTCTCAGTAAATTTGTCTTTATTTATAATCACTTGGAAAATATTTATTGAGCTTTTATTATGAACCAGGAATATTTTGCAGGCATGGAGAACCAATCATGAATAAACAAATTTCCTACCTTCAAAGACCTTATATTGTAGAGTGATAGAAAGACACAAAAAAATAAGCCAATAAATAATATAATATCATACAGTAGTAAGTGCTAGTAAGAGAAGTGAAAGCAGAGTATGGATGTAAACTATGGTAATAGGAAGTTTTCTTTGTTTTGGTTTGTTTTTGTTTTTTTTCTTCTTCAGGTGGTAAATTCTACCAAACATTTAATAAAGAATTAATAACAAATCTTCACAAACTTTTCCAAAGAATGGAAGCAGGAACACCTCCCAATCACTCCATGAGGCAGCATTACCCTAATTCCAAAACCAAATACATCACGAGAAAAGAAAATGACATCTCACCATCTCTCAGGAACACAGACACATCCATCCCCTGCCTCAAAAGAAAAAAAAAAAAGAAAGAAAGAAAGAAAGAAAGCTAGGAAACTGAACCCAGCAACATATACAAAAGCTGTTATACACCATAATTAATTTGAATCATCTCACAAATACATCGTTGGCTTAGCATCCAAAACTCAATCAATCCTGCAGATGGGAAAAGAACAAGTAGAATCATCTTTTGTTACAGTTGATATGATTTTGTATGTAAAAACTTGTTAGGAATTCTAATAGGAAGTTTTAAGTCTTCATTTCAGAGATCTTGAATAGTTGGGGAGGAGGAGGCATGATAAACTCCCAATTTGTAGAAATGTTACTATTAAGGTGACTGTTACTAACAAGATTGTTCTGTCCAAGCATTTTTTAAAAATTTTGTATAGTTGTCAAAAGTGTGCTGAAATTGGATGTAGTATATGAAATACAACAGGAATAATTATCTGGTTTTGCCTGTGCTTTTAACAAAATGCTCTTTTCCTCAAGTTATTTCTTTGTTAACCCAAGCCATTGTGGCTTCAGAAATTCTGTAATAGTTTAAGGTGTCCAATGTGCCTTTTAAATATTGGACAGGCATATCCCCTTTTTAAAAATGACAGGGAGGGCTTCCGTGGTGGCACAGTTGTTGAGTCCGCCTGCCGATGCTGGGGACACGGGTTCGTGCCCCGGTCAGGGAAGATCCCACATGCCGTGGAGCGGCTAGGCCCATGAGCCATGGCCGCTGATCCTGCGCGTCTGGAGCCTGTGCTCCACAACGGGAGGGCCACAACAGTGAGAGGCTCGTGTACCGCAAAACAAACAAACAAAAAAATGACAGGGAGAGGGAAGTGTTCATTAGGAGATCCTCTGAAGAGATCATTTTGCCAGAAAGATACATTCAAAGAGCTTCCAAACAGACCACAACTAAACACAAAACACAGTGGAAGGAAAGGAAAATTAAAATCACTATATCATAATTCTTGTTGGTCAGCTCTGCAACAAGAAATTAGAATTTGTGTTGCATATTTAAAAATTACTAAGAATAGATCTTATAGTTTTCATCACAAGAAAAAAATATATATGTATAAACTATGTATGGTGGCAGAGGTTAACTTACTGTGGTGATTATTTTGCAATTTCTATAAATTTTGAATCATTATGTTGTACACCTGAAAGTAAAATAATTTTATATGTCAATTATTTGTCAACTACAGCAATAAAAAGAAGTAGGGATGTGTCTGAGCATAAACAATTTAAAGATAGCTTGCTTTCCTCTACTTCCTCTACACTGTGTCACAATCACAGTGTTCCTACATTTCCATTTTACTAGCCTAATTCTGCTTGTGAAACAAGGTAGGTAAAGCAGAGATGGTAACCTATGTGATATGACATGATGTCAATGACCTAAGCAAGTTAACCTGGACCAAAAAAAGATATATATAGATATACATGGATATGGATATGGATAGATATATAAAAAAATGGATTATTTTCTCACATATAAAATATTGTCTGAAATTAATTTAACGTGAGATAAAGCATTTTGCATTCCCCAGGCCACTGAAGAGTGAAGTCCAAGCTAGAACATTTACATAGATTATGATGTTAATGGTTCCTTCTAGACATGTTCAAATTAGGAGAAAAGTAAAAATGCAAATAACTTGATGCAAGAAATAACTAAAAATAATATATAGGTGGCCTGTGGACTAAATCAATCCCCTCTTTGGTCTTGGTTGGTTCTTACAGCGCTTATTAGTATTATTATTTTAATTTGAATGTGTTATTGCCAGGACCTGTGCTCTTCAGTTAGTTGTAGATACTACCTGTCTATTCTTAAGTTTTCCCTTTCTACCTTGCTTTGTAAAGTATTTGAATTTAAGTGTGTAGAGGAGGGAAAACAATCTTTCTACCTTTCTAAGTAGGGTCTGGGGCTCTTGTAACAAAACAGATTAGCAAGAGAAAACTAAACGGAAGCTGATTGACATGTATATTTCATATATACAAGGGAACCCTCGCAAGGAAAATGAAGACACAAAGAAGCAGTTAGAGTTGACCAGTTTTTATACTAGGTTGGAAAAAGAGTAGTGAAATATTGACAGCAAAAAAGGGGCTTGGGCAGGGCAGTTTAATGGTGAAAAAGAATTAGGAAGGTAAAGGTTAGTTTAACAATGATTTTTTTGCAAATTTCTCTGGTGCCATCTCTGGGCTGATAAGAGTCTAAAGTCCCTTTCAGTAAGGAGAGTTTATATCCATTCTTTAGGCAGAGAGGGGTAAAGGAAGAGAGAGCTCCTCTTGCATTTGCTGCTTCTTGATTGTCTTCAGCTCAAAATAATTTTTATATCAAAACATATTTGGGGTAAAATAAATATTCTGGTTCCTTTCAAGAGCCCTGATACAAATTTGTTCATTCACCAGTGACCAGACATTTCTCAACTGCCTCCCAAAACACTATGCTTAGTTGGCAAAGTGAGGGATAGAAAGAGAACTCAGATGTGACCCCTGCCTTTAATGAGCTCAGACTTCTCCAGGTGTGTTTCAGAGAAAGAGGCTGCTTCCTCACTCCTGAGGCTTTTTGCATGCTAAGAGAGTTCCTATAAATTAACTGTCTCTCTCCACCTTTTTACATATTCTACCCTAAGAAAGGTAGAGTGACTACTGTTTGGATAATTGGAACATGGAGAAAGGAAGCTCAGCTCTACTTTCTTTCCTTTGGAAACAAGGTAATCACAGTGTTTCATTATTTAAAACCAACTTGTCTCTCGCTCTGTATGGCAAATTTTAAGAGTCTCTGTTAACTAATGAAAGTGATATTCTGGTGTTCCAACTTGATGTTTTGTTTTATTTTTAAATCCCTGAAAAATTATGTTTATTTCCCTTTATACCTCCAATAAAGCATAAAAGACAAAATAAATTTAAAATTATATTTCAAAGCAAATTTGAGACATGTTGTATGAAGGAAACAGATGCAGTCATCTGAGAGTTTGGAAGAGGTTTCCATTTTCTGTTGATGACATTAGGAAAGGGGGAATTTGAACTTGGGTTTAAGTATGAGTAGAGTTCGGCAGGTGAGAGAGGATAAAGTCATCCAGGTAAGAGCTATAACAGGCACAGAATCAGGAAAATCTAAATAAATGCAGCATAGAGAACAAAGAATAATTTGGGTTGTTTGTAGCATATAGTAAGTCAAGGAGAACTTTGAGAAATTGAATCAGTTGCCAAAACAGTAACTGAAAAGCTACAACTTTAGGATAAAAATGTTAGCTTTATTCTTTGGGAATTTGAGAGCCATTGAAGGAGCATTTAAGAGCAGGGAAGTAGACTGACCAAAAGCTATTTCATAAAAATAATTTGGGAGTTATAATACAGATGTCAGATAACCTTCCCTATTTCTACTCTGGCCATGGACTGATTCTTGGATCTTGATTCCACAGGCCCATCAGAGATCAAATGCCATCCAATGATTCCTGTAGATTTGTGGGAGTTTATCCCTCATTCTTTTCTTGGTCTCCATACTCCTCCAGCCACACATATTGCCTTGGTCTGTACACATCCATAATGTGTAGCATTCACCATTATTAATTTCCAAGAAAAGTGGGCTGATCATAAGCCTACACACTTCATGAGTTTAGTAATATTGATGAGAGAAATCACTTCAGCAATTGCCTGAGGCTTTCCACCTCATTCCTTACTCACTCTCCTAGTATCTCCTTCCTCCCATATGCTCAAGGGGAAACTCTGAAAGCTTTTTCCTCTATATCTCACAAAACAAGTCTGTTCAGGCCCTGGAGGTTGAATTTGGCATTTCAAAGAATCAAATTTACAAAAAAGTTGAAAGATATAGTACAATGGACATCCATGTATACTTCTTAATATTTTATCTATCTATCTATCATCTATCTATCATCTATCTATCTATTTGCCCTATTTTTGTACCAAACTATTCAATAGTAAGTTGCAAGTGTAATACTTACCTTTAAATACTTAAGCCTGTATATCTAAAAATAAAGACATTGTTTTATAAAATCAAAAGTATTCATGCCTTTGTAAATTAGCATTATTTAAGAAACATCATACTGTCCACATATAAATTTTAAATTAGCCCTCAAGTGTAATTTTGTTAGGCTGCTTTTAAGATTTTCTCTTTATCATTTATTTTCAGCATTTTGATCATAATATGATGTTGTATCGCTTTCTTCATGTTTATTTTGCTTAAGTTTATTTGACTGTATTGGGTGAGTAGATTTATATTTCTCATTAGATTGGGAACACTTTCAGCAATCATTTATTTAAATGTTTCTTAATGCTTAAGAAATAAATATGAACCTTCCTTTATATATATGGTATAGTGCTTGATGATAGGCCACAGGGCACTGAGAGACACACTGAAAAAGTGCTAAGAAAATGAAAGGGAGAAGACAAATACGCTGCTTTGATATAATTGAAAAAGATGAGCAGATTACAAAGACTGATTCCTAAACAAGGAAAAGAGCTAACACCAGTCATTATCTGGCTCAGTACATATACAAGCAGACCAAGTAGCCAAATGAATTATTGACCGTCCTTTAAAATACATAGTATAATTGCTTACCCAGAATCTCAGATAACTTTGATCCAATGCAAGGTATAGAGCTCCTTCCTTTCCTCTAGCAACAATTTCCTGAGTTAAAAAACATTTTATGTGTAAAAGTATAATAATATGCCAGACAGGCTCAAAGAGGTTAGTCAATAGAAATAAGCTTGGAAAAAAAGGACAAAAATATTATGCTTGGATAGGGAGGAATGACAGACAATATATGTGTTTCTATGTAAATTCCTAAGCCAGAGTGGCATTGTGCCTCAAAAATCTATTACATAAACTAATTGAATAGTTATTAAGCTTTTAAAAAGTTTATATTATAATCTTAAAAATCTAATAATTAAGCTTACTAGTAATTACAGAGAGCTATTACATATATGGGTTGTTTGAACTGAAATACCCCTTCACTCATCATGTTTTTTACACTTATGCCACAAAAACTGATTATGGTCAATATATGTAAGGAAAATATTTAAAAGCTATGAGATGGCTAATAGAAATGGAAGGCAAGTTGTAGAATCCATGGCCACAAGCATGCCACAGACCAATCTGATAAGGACAAGGTCACAAGGTCATTTTATTGCTAAATATGCATGCTGCAGATTCACCACTGTTACCACTAGGGCTCTATGCCCATGCTCTCACCATCGCCAAAATAGATTTGTGAATGCAACTTTTGTTGTGCGGTGAGTTCTCATTTTAATTCAAGGCCACATGCCTATATCCTAGTTGCAAAATGTTCTGGGAAAATTCATATATGACCCTTTCATATTCTATAATAGGACAATTTTTGCCTCCCAACAAAACACATATGTCTGGGAAACTTTTCAATGTAAGATAAAAACAATGTTTATGTATTTCAGCCATTTAAGTATGAGTACTTTGGGCTAAGACATTATTATCAGTATTCCTTGTTTAAAATGCACAAAAAGTTATATATTATTACACTTATTGCTATTAACACTTTTGAATTATAAAATGTTTATTTCACAAAGGTTTTTTTCCAAATTATTCTCTAATCAAGCCTGTGTCCATAGCATTCTTACATACTTTTGACATATGACTTCTTAAATGACCTATACAAATCCAGAATGTTCTGACATAATAAGTCCTATCTATATGTTATACAAGGAATCAAGTGTCTGTTTTTCTTGAGTCAAATCTACCCCTAACAGCTAGGTGACATTAGAAAAATGCACTCTCTTTTACACTAGTTACTCTCATTGGTAAAATGAGAATCTTAGATTCAGTTTCATTAATATCATTTCTAACTCTAATATTCTCTGAAATATTTTCACTATAAAATGAAGATAGTAATAACTCTGTTGCTAAAATTACTTTGTTTTACATGATTGATCTCATATTCTTATGCAAGCATTTTTATAATATATCAGGATTTTGGCAATTTCAATATTTCATTATGCCCTTTCTTTAAGATTACATTTAATGATTTAAATTTTAAGATAAAATTTAATGTTTTAAAGTTAAAATTATATTAAGATTGAATTTAGATTAAGTAAATTAAATTTCATGTTATGTTCCATAATCCTTTCAGGAAATGATATATAAGTTTTCTAAATTGTTAGTAGTGCTGTTATCATGAACTTCAGTAGCATCATCCAGGTAATTTAGGGACACTTGTTGAAAATTCAATAGTGTAACTCCAAATGGATTTACAGAATTATTTCTTATCCAGCTGGATTTAAAAATTAAGATAGATATGCATTTTGAACTGGAATTTTTATCTTGGTGATAAGCACTGTCATATGTTTGTGAACATGTCTAAAAATCAATAAGATTATTTCAACAAGTTTGATTAGGTTTTCTCCTTTTGGCCTTAGACTTTCATAAAATGTATAGTTTTCTAAGAGCCTAGGGAATGAAATTGTCTCAGACTTGGTCATGTTTCCATTGAAGAATTTCCTAGCTGTGGATCTTCAGTTTCAGATAAGAGGATTTTATATAATCAAATCTATCTCAGCCCATAAATATTTTTAAATGGAAACCCCCACTAAGTTAAACCAAAAACTAAAAATAACCAATTTCAGTCTAGATTGAATAAAGCAATTGCACTTTTTTCTCACTATAAAGAGAGATTTCCACATGAATATAGTCAAAACTATTTAATTCTACATTTTCTTTTAATCTTATATTACTTTCTAGCTACCTCTTTCACTCATAGGTGTTTCTCTAATCAGTTGGAATAGAAATTTGCAAGCAAGTCAGGGGAAATATCAAAGATTCTTGTGATTCTACTAAGGTAATTTTATTAAGAAATTGGACATCAAAACCAGGTTCCTGTTGATTAGGGTATCAGGGAATCAACAGGTAGGCTCTGTAATTTAAATGTTTATTTGGAGCAGGAGTGAACCAGGTAGTAAGATTAACATTAGGACCATATATTTATATTCCGTATATGCCAGTAACTGTATTTAATTCCCTCATGTTATCCTTTTCAATAACTTTAAAAAATATTATCATATTAACTTCCATAATGAAATATGAGATTCACATAATCTGAGTAGCTTTTGTCCAAATCCCACACATTTTAAGTGATGTGGATGTTATTCAAAACCGTGGTTGCACATAGATTTTTACGATACCATTCTATCTCTCTGATTGCCCAGCTCTTAGACCCATTTAATCCATTCCTAGTAAAAATAAATATTAGTTACATTCATCATCAGTTTTCACTATTATCACCTATACCCAGAGAGCATGGATGTCTACTCTCTATCTGCTGTGACTCTCCTTTGTAAACGGGTAGTCTCCTTATGGATGCAAGTGTGTGGGTTCCAATTTAATCACGGATGTGATGAGCCATGCCATAAAGCTGGAAAGAGAATATAATAATTTATGAACCAGGGGCTAGAGCTATCAGAAAATACTTTCAGTATAATATCCAGGCTTTGAGTGTGCAGCCACATATATCTACCATCAAGCAAAAGGGGATTTGGGAAAGGGATAGTTTGGCTTTCTCACTATCAGGAATGACTTAGCTTTTATGCTGGAAGAGTGAAGAGTTAACAATGTGAAGTATGTCATAAGTGTCCTGAATAGTAACATTCTTTTTTCTTGCTAGTCTGGCACTGTGCATTGACCTATAAACACTTGTGATTTAAGGCACTTCTAGTATGAAAATGTCAGAAAAGGAAATTGCTCAGATAAACCAAAGGTGGAATAAAAAAATATATATATACATATTGCTTGGCCCACATTCATATGTTTATTTTATCAATGAATAAAACTATTTATCAGCCTTCTAATATATTCTAGGTCCCATTATAGCCTAGGGAATCAAGAAGATAAATATGATACCATACCTACCCACCTTTAAAACACTTAATATTTATTGTGTGAAACAGTCACATTAAGCAAATAAACATAATAAATTACAGTCTGGAAGCTTTAATATAGGGTGTTCTAAAAGTCTTAAAGCAGTTTTAAGGATTAATAACTTCAGAAAGTAAATAATACAAACTTATAAAAACTTTTCTGAAAGTGTCATTATTTCAAGTTCTTATGGATTCATTTAGTTTTGTGCATTTTGTGTAATCAGTTGGTAACTTTATTATCTTTTTTGGTCCATCTGACTAAAAATAGCAAAAGCTGACTAAAAACTTAAAATTAAAACTTTCATGAGTATATACAAAATTGAAATGGTAAACCCTCCAATTGATAATTACTTTGCAAGTTAATAATACTTAAAACTGCATGAAACCTTTTGAGACAGACTATATTAAAGAAATGCACAAAACATTTTAGAAACACAGAAGGGCAGGCTATCTGGATGTTATGAGTATTAGAAGAAAGAAGAAATTTGCAAAATAAATTATAGAGAGGACATTATGTATAGAGGAGATGGCATAGGTAAAGACAGAAAAATAAAGATGATTTGAGTGTGACACACAGCCACAATCTTCTCACTTCCATGGTGCTGACTCCTACTTCCTTCTACCCACTGCCTTTCATTCAGTGAAGACTTTTCCATTTAGTCCACATTTGCTGTCCACCACAGACTTGGCCATCATTCTTATTGCCTTCAACATTTATATGGATAATGTAACCAAAAAGGAAGATTCTTATTGAATTTTTCTCTAATTATCCTTTATTATTTTCTACATCTATCAACATTTTGGATATTTTCATCACCAGAAAATTTACCTTTCATGAGATATTAGTCTCTGACCACCATTTCTTTTCCTCCCTGATTGTTTGCTCAAAAAGACTCAGAGACTTTTTTTCCTATGACCTCAATGAGGCATCTAATCAACTGAATCTTCCAATGTCTCTGTCCACAACATCTGTTCACTATACAGAGAAACATGATGGTAAAGGAAAGACCAGCCAAATCAGAAGGGCACTATCTGATGTGATTTAAGCACCTGGTGGTGTACAAAGGACCCAGCTATGTCTGTTCACAGGCAGAGAAAAATTACAGCTCTCAGTACACGTTTCTACTTTCCTTTCAAATTAAACCCCTTTAACTCTTGGTTTCTAAAAATAGGCCATTCATAACGTCAAAAGTATTAGATTAATTAACATAATGGGGGCTTTACCTTTCCCTCATCTGATGAAAAACAACAACAACTAAAACAGATTTTGCATCCCTCTGATGCAGAACAAATAAGATCTCATGGTAGTTTTAGAAGTACAGTTAATGATATTCAGGGCTATCAGAGTGCAAGGCAAGTTTTCAGTATCAGTCTCTAGGAGAGCCAACATTTCCCATCTCATTGGTTTTACTGATGGGTATAGTATTTGGGCTTTATTTTCTAATCTAGGTGATTTCTTATTTATATCTGAGAAGTCAGGAGGTACTATTTTTATCAGTTTAAAATCTTCTGTCCCACTATTATGATAAAATATTTACATTTCATCAAATTTGTCTAGAATATTCCTTGCCCTTTATGCTTGATATTTTGTGTGTGCATGGTTATGCCCAGCTATAGATATTGAAATGTTTTGGACCTTCTAACCAAACAAGGTTTTCTGGGTTTTTTCCCCCCCAAGTTTTTCCACTATGTATTCTAGATACATTCAAAATATTAAGTGTATTAAAAACATTGGCTAACATTGCACTACTGTTTCCAATTTTCTAAATTTAGGTATCTTATATTTTCATTTAAGAGAGGGACAACACTGCAGGCTTCAATTATTGCGAACTGTGTTGTACATCTATAATGTGGGAAACTCTTAAAATTAGGACATACTGTTCCATACTGTATGTTTCCCAATGCTTCATATTCACCTTAATTTTTTTTCTATGCCTTACATATAAGACTTGCTTAAAATGGAGTTTTTCTGTGTATTTTGGTAACAAAAATGTTAAATGATGAGTTTTATAAGAACCTAAATATGGAATTTTATATGGTTCTGATTGGGGTCAAAACATAACCAGAAGAGTGGGCATCAAGCAAGGCATAACCCACAGTGGTAATTTAGGTCAGAACACAAAATTGACTCTTCCAATAGTGAATTTAATTGTTTTAAAACTAAAAGAGAGTAAGCAAAGTTAAAACAGGATTCAAGGAAAAAAAACAAAGCAGAGGGAGTGAAACCTCAAAGCCTAGTCAAATATTACTTGACTCAGACAAATAAAAGCCCCATCAATATTTTCAGATGCTGGTAACCCCTTAAGACCATAATTCTCAATCTCTGACATCTCTGTGCAGTGAGTTTATTGTTTTGGGCATGATAGCCTTTTAGAGCAGTTAGCACTGAGACATCATTTGCATGACCTTCAAGAAATAATCTTATAAAAATGTTTCCCTCGAGATGAAAAAAATATATTATATTGGTAAGATAAATAACCCTACCTTATTTCTGCTGTAAACTTAATCAATTTTCCCATTAGATATGAAAATGTTTTGAATTAGTCATAGTGCCATTAAAATCATGTTACCTTTCACTTCTTTCCATGGATGTGATCAGTCAGTACCATTTAGTCACATACCTCATTCTCACACTGAGGAATTCTGATGAGACAGTATAGGTAATGAAGGTCAGTGCTGAATTCTAAACTTGCTAGATGCTAGCTGTCATATATTTGCTGTCAGAATGTATGTCAGTACATACATTTTAATTATTGATCTGTTTTGATGAAATGGCAGAGAAAGGTGAATATTTTCTTTCTTTATTGTTATCTCCAAATACTTTAGAGTGATTATTTATACATGTTGGTAATATGTCAACAAAGTAACTATTTTAATAAAAGTTTCAGAAGTTTTACATTAGAAATAAATCTGGAATCCCACTTCCAGTAATGACAGAGTATCTCATTATCAGATGAACCATCTTGCCAGAAACAATTAAAAATACTAAAAAAAAATTTTAAATATCTGAAGTTAAATTCTAGAAGTGAGGCAACACTTGGAGTTTCCTGATATTATGGCTCTTTATCTGAAAACATAGAGGGGTTTTCATCTAGATGTGGGTCCAAGTTGTTGTCCTAAGAGCTGGCTAAAACTAGGAAAAAAAGTATTACATTTTTCCCACTTGAGGAATGGGAGTATGGTTTTCACTGTGACCACAGAAGCTGCAAAGTGTCAACCCTCTCCAGCAATCTGGTGACCTATGCAGTACATATGTGTGGGGCAGACTCCAGAAAACCCAGCTAAGTTTAACAGTATTAAACAAGCATTTTAGTTCCTGCTTACTGGAAGGGAGAAAGAGTTTAGAGTTTTAATTCAACTCAGTTAACACCCTGCTTAAAAGGAAAAAAAAAAAAAATCAATACTCTATAGAGCATAACAGAATCCAGAGAGATCACAGATTCAATGTCTTATCCAAGGTTAAATGGAAAGACTGATCAATCACAGTGAGTGACTTGAGCTTTGAAAAGTAAAATAAAATACTAACAGTAAGTATAGGTTATGTCCTTCATTAGTCACAGCTTTTCAGCTTGTTACCATCACAATATTACTGAAGAGGAAACTGAGCCTTCATAAAGTTATAGGAGAAACCCTGAGCCAGAGGATTCTCTTAGAGCCAGGCTTAGTTCTGACACTCAGAAATGGAAATAAACCACTTCAAGTAAATTTACATAGGTAAGTGACTGTTGATAGAATTCCCTGAGCTTGTGCCTCTCAGATGTTATGATTCATGAAACACTTTGCCAGTGGAAAATATCTATCACCTATTTTTCTTGCCATTGGAAAAAAAAAAAAAAAAAGAAAAGATGTCAAAAATGATGGAATGAGAAAAAGATAATCCTCAAAACATATCAATACTAAGGCTTTTTTTCCCCCTCAATGTTTGAGCTAAATAGTAAACTCAGAATAAGCATAATAATAATAATCCCAGGATAAACAATTTTATTATATAAGTCTAACAAAGTGCCACCTTTGGACACTTGATTCCCTGCTAACACTAACTTTAGGTAACAAGTATTTTCAATTTGCATCCTACGTGCTTTTAAATAAATTTGAAGCTATTTTTCCCCATGTTCGGCTCCCTATAGTTTTATTTTATCCAGATTTGTAAACTAAGTCCCATCTCAGTTATGGAACTTTGGGGCCTTAAGCAGAAGATATTAAAGTGGATGTAGCCTCACATTTAAGGACAGGGCAGCAAGGCACTTCATCCAACCATAATGGGATGCTCTGTTCTTGGGCTAGTATCTTGATTCTCACTTCATTTCTGAGACAGCCTTTTTTTCTTTGCATGCCAGCTCTGATGTCTGCCTTTTACTTTGTCCTTCTTTCTGAAGGACAAAGATATTACGCCCTATATAACACCATATTCATGAGTCTCTCCTTTGTTTCTGCCAATCTTTCAGGGTGATAATCATCCTAGGATCTGTCTTTATCCACATTCTCCAGAGCTATGTTCAATGAAATTTGGGACATTCTTAGACAATTTTGGCTCTGACTATCAGGATTGAAACTTATATTGCACACTCTTTTTCAGGTGTTAATATACTTTTTGATAGCTAACCAGAGTCTTCTTTTTCTAGACCTCTATTTGGTTTACTCTCTGCAGATCCTGTCTTGACCCTACGAGCATGGTTTGTTAGACCTTGGCCTTTCCCTACATGATTTCAAGACTATTAAAAATAATTTACCAAGATGGCGGAAGAGTAAGATGCGGAGATCACCTTCCTCTCCACAGATACACCAGAAATACATCTACACGTGGAACAACTCCTACAGAACACCTACTGAATGCTGGCAGAAGACCTCAGACCTCCCAAAAGGCAAGAAACCACCTATGTACCTGGGTAGGGCAAAAGAAAAAAGAATAAACAGAGACAAAAGGATAGGGACGGGACCTGCACCAGTGGGAGGGAGCTGTGAAGGAGGAACGGTTTCCACACACTAGGAAGCCCCTTCACGGGTGGAGACTGCGGGTGGCGGAGGGAGAAAGCTTCAGCGCCGCAGAGGAGAGCGCAGCCACAGGGGTGCGGAGGGCAAAGCGAAGAGATTCCCACACAGAGGATCATTGCTGACCGGCACTCACCAGCCCGAGAGGCTTGTCTGGTTACCCGCCGGGGCGGGCAGGGCTGGGAGCTGAGGCTCGGGCTTCGGTCAGAGCGCAGGGAGAGGACTGGGGTTGGCGGCATGAACGCAGCCTGCAGGGGGTTGGTGCGCCATGGCTGGCAGGGAGGGAGTGCGGGGAGGGGTTTGGACCTGCCGAAGAGGCAAGAGACATTTTCTTCCCTCTTTGTTTCCTGGTGCGTGAGGAGAGGGGATTAAGAGCGCTGCTTAGTAGTGGGATTGCTGGGTCATATGGTAGTTCTATTTGTAGCTTTTTAAGGAACCTCCATACTGTTCTCCACAGTGGCTGTATCATTTTACATTCCCACCAACAGTGTAAGAGGGTTCCCTTTTCTCCACACCCTCTCCAGCATTTATTGTTTCTAGATTTTTTGATGATGGCCATTCTGACTGGTGTGAGATGATATCTCATTGTAGTTTTGATTTGCATTTCTCTAATGATTAGTGATGTTGAGCATTCTTTCATGTGTTTGTTGGCACTCTGTATATCTTCTTTGGAGAAATGTCTATTTAGGTCTTCTGCCCATTTTTGGATTGGGTTGTTTGTTCTTTTGTTATTAAGCCTACTGGGCATATACCCTGAGAAAACCATAATTCAAAAAGAGTCATGTACCAAAATGTTCATTGCAGCTCTATTTACAATAGCCCAGAGATGGAAACAACCTAAGTGTCCATCATCGGATGAATGGATAAAGAAGATGTGGCACATATATACAATGGAGTATTACTCAGCCATAAAAAGAGACGAAATTGAGCTATTTGTAATGAGGTGGATAGACCTAGAGTCTGTCATACAGAGTGAAGTAAATCAGAAAGAGAGAGACAAATACCGTATGCTAACACATATATATGGAATTTAAGAAAAAAATAATGTCATGAAAAACCTAGGGGTGAAACAGGAATAAAGACACAGACTTACTAGAGAATGGACTTGAGGCTATGGGGAGGGGGAAGGGTAAACGGTGACAAAGCAATAAAGAGGCATGGACATGTATACACTACCAAACGTAAGGTAGATAGCTAGTGGGAAGCAGCCGCATAGCACAGGGAGATCAGCTCGGTGCTGTGTGACCGCCTGGAGGGGTGGGATAGGGAGGGTGGGAGGGAGGGTGACGCAAGCGGGAAGAGATATGGGAACATATGTATATATATAACTGATTCATTTTGTTGTGAAGCTGAAACTAACATACCATTGTAAAGCAATTATGCTCCAATAAAGATGTTTAAAAAAAATAAAAATAAAAATAAAGACTGCCCTCACTTTAAAAAAAAAAAAAAAAAAAAAAAAGAGCGCTGCTTAAAGGAGCACCAGAGACAGACGCGAGCCGCGGCTAAAAGCGCGGACCCCAGAGATAGACATGAGACGCTAAGGCTGCTGCTACTGCCACCAAGAAGCCTGTGTGCGAGCACAGGTCACCATCCACACCCCGCTTCTGGGGAGCCTGTGCAGTCCGCCACTGCCATGGTCCCGGGATCCAGGGACAACTCCCCAGGGAGGACGCACGGCGCACCTCAGGCTGGTACAACGTCACGCCGGCCTCTGCCCCCGCAGGCTCACCCCGCACTCTGTGCCCCTCCCTCCCCCTGGCCTGAGTGAGCCAGAGCCCCCGAATCAGCGGCTCCTTTAACCCCGTCCTGTCTCAGCAAAGAACAAACGCCCTCCGGGGACCTACACGCAGGGACGGGGCCAAATCCAAAGCTGGGCCCCTGGGAGCTGTGAGAACAAAGAAAAGAAAGGGAAATCTCTCCCAGCAGCCTCAGAAGCAGCGGATTAAAGCTCCATAATCAACTTGATGTACCCTGCATCTGTGGAATACCTGAATAGACAACGAATCATCAAAAATTAAGGAGCTGTGTGGATGAAAGGCTCTTGGTGCTGCAGCCAGGAGTCAGTGCTGTGCCTCTGAGGTAAGAGAGCCAACTTCAGGACACTGGTCCACAAGAGACCTCCCCACTCCACATAATATCAAACGGCGAAAATCTCCCAGAGATCTCAGTCTCAACACCAGCACCCAGCTTCACTCAACGACCAGCAAACTACAGTGCTGGACACCCTATGCCAAACAACTAGCAAGACAGGAACACAACCCCACCCATTAGCAGAGAGGCTGCCTAAAATCATAATGAGTCCACAGACACCCCAAAACACACCACCAGACGTGGACCTGACCACCAGAAAGACAAAATCCAGCCTCATCCACCAGAACACAGGCACTAGTCCCCTCCACCAGGAAGCCTACACAACACACTGAACCAACCTTAGCCACTGGGGACAGACACCAAAAACAACAGGAACTACGAACCTGCAGCCTGCAAAAAGGAGACCCCAAACACAGTAAGATAAGCAAAATGAGAAAACAGAAAAACACACAGCAGATAAAGGAGCAAGGCAAAAACCCACCAGACCTAACAAATGAAGAGGAAATAGGCAGTCTACCTGAAAAAGAATTCAGAATAATGATAGTAAAGATGATCCAAAATCTTGGAAATAGAATAGACAAAATGCAAGAAACATTTAACAAGGACCTAGAAGAACTAAAGATGAAACAAACAACGATGAACAACACAATAAATGAAATGAAAAAATACTCTAGATAGGATCAATAGCAGAATAACTGAGGCAGAAGAACGGATAAGTGACCTGGAAGATAAAATAGTGGAAATAACTACTGCAGAGCAGAATAAAGAAAAAAGAATGAAAAGAACAGAGGACAGTCTCAGAGACCTCTGGGACAACATTAAATGCACCAACATTCGAATTATAGGGGTTCCAGAAGAAGAAGAGAAAAAGACTGAGAAAATATTTGAAGAGATTATAGTTGAAAACTTCCCTAATATGGGAAAGGAAATAGTTAATCAAGTCCAGGAAGCACAGAGAGTCCCATACAGGATAAATCCAAGGAGAAATATGCCAAGACTCATATTAATCAAACTGTCAAAAATTAAATACAAAGAAAATATATTAAAATCAACAAGGGAAAAACAACAAATAACACACAAGGGAATCCCCATAAGGTTAACAGCTCATCTTTCAGCAGAAACTCTGCAAGCCAGAAGGGACTGGCAGGACATATTTAAAGTGATGAAGGAGAAAAACCTGCAACCAAGATTACTCTACTCAGCAAGGATCTCATTCAGATTTGATGGAGAAATTAAAACCTTTACAGACAAGCAAAAGCTGAGAGAGTTCAGCACCACCAAACCAGCTCTACAACAACTGCTAAAGGAACTTCTCTTGGCAAGAAACACAAGAGCAGGAAAAGACCTACAGTAACGAAGCCAAAACAATTTAGAAAATGGGAATAGGAATATACATATCGATAATAACCTTAAATGTAAATGGACTAAATGCTCCCACCAAAAGACACAGATTGGCTGAATGGATACAAAAACAAGACCCATATATTTGCTGTCTACAAGAGACCCACTTCAGACCTAGAGACACATACAAACTGAAAGTAAGGGAATGGAAAAAGATATTTCATGCAAATGGAAACCAAAAGAAAGCTGGAGTAGCAATTCTCATATCAGAAAAAATAGACTTTAAAATAAAGACTATTAGAAGAGACAAAGAAGGACACTACATAATGATCAAGGGATCTATCCAAGAAGAAGATATAAAAATTGTAAATATTTATGCACCCAACATAGGAGCACCTCAATACATAAGGCAAATACTAACAGCCATAAAAGGGGAAATCAACAGTAACACATTCATAGTAGGGGACTTTAACACCCACTTTCACCAATGAACAGATCATCCAAAATGAAAATAAAAAGGAAACACAAGCTTTAAATGATACATTAAACAAGATGGACTTAATTGATATTTATAGGACACTCCATCCAAAAACAACAGAATACACATTTTTCTCAAGTGCTTATGGAACATTCTCCAGGATAGATCATATCTTGGGTCACAAATCAAGCCTTGGTAAATTTAAGAAAATCAAAATTGTATCAAGTATCTCTGTCGACCACAATGCCATGAGACTAGATATCAATTACAGGAAAAGATCTGTAAAAAATACAAACACATGGAGGCTAAACAATACACTACATAATAACAAAGTGATCACTGAAGAAATCAAAGAGGAAATAAAAAACATACCTAGAAACAAATGACAATGGAGACACAACGACCCAAAACCTATGGGATGCAGCAAAGCAGTTCTAAGAGGGAAGTTTATAGCGATACAAGCCCACCTTAAGAAGCAGGAAACATCTCGAATAAACAACCTAACCTTGCACCTAAAGCAATTAGAGAAAGAAGAACAAAATCACCCAAAGTTAGCAGAAGGAAAGAAATCATAAAAATCAGATCAGAAATAAATGAAATGAAGGAAACGAAAACAAAGATCAATAAAACTAAAAGCTGGTTCTTTGAGAAGATAAACAAAATTGATATATCATTAGCCAGACTCATCAAGAAAAAAAGGGAGAGACTCAAATCAATAGAATTAGAAATGAAAAAGGAGAAATAACAACTGACACTGCAGAAATACAAAAGATCATGAGAGATTACTACAAGCAACTCTATGCCAATAAAATGCACAACTTGGAAGAAATGCACAAATTCTTAGAAATGCACAACCTGCGAAGACTGAATCAGGAAGAAATAGAAAATATGAACAGACCAATCACAAGCACTGAAATTGAAACTAAAAATTTTCCAACAAACAAAAGCCCAGGACCAGATGGCTTCTCAGGCGAATTATATCAAACATTTAGAGAAGAGCGAACACCCATCCTTCTCAAACTCTTCCAAAATATAGCAGAGGGAGGAACACTCCCAAACTCATTATACAAGGCCACCATCACCCTGATACCAAAACCAGAAAAGGATGTCACAAAGAAAGAAAACTACAGGCCAATATCACTGATGAACATAGATGCAAATATCCTCACCAAATACTAACAAACAGAATCCGACAGCACATTAAACGGATCATACACCATGATCAAGTGGGATTTATTCCAGTAATGCAAGGATTCTTCAATATACACAAATCAATCAATGTGATACACCATATTAACAAATTGAAGGAGAAAAACCATATGATCATCTCAATAGATGCAGAGAAAGCTTTTGACAAAATTCAACACCCATTCATGATAAAAACCCTGCAGAAAGTAGGCATAGAGGGAACTTTTCTCAACATAATTAAGGTCATATATGACAAACCCACAGCCAGCATCATCCTCAATGGTGAAAAACAGAAAGCATTTCCTCTAAGATCAGGAACAAGACAAGGTTGCCCACTCTCACCACTCTTATTCAACATAATTTTGGAAGTTTTAGCCACAGCAATCAGAGAAGAAAAGGAAATAAAAGGACTCCAAATCAGAAGAGAAAAAGTAAAGCTGTCACTGTTTGCAGATGACATGATACTATACTTAGAGAATCCTAAAGATGCTACCAGAAAACTCTAGAGCTAATCAATGAATTTGGTAAAGTAGCAGGATACAAAGTTAATGCACAAAAATCTCTGGCATTCCTACACACTAATGATGAAAAATCTGAAAGTGAAATCAAGAAAACACTCCCATTTACCACTGCAACAAAAATAATAAAATATCTAGGAATAAACCCACCTAAGCAGACAAAAGACCTATATGCAGAAAATTATAAGACACTGATGAAAGAAATTAAAGATGATACAAATAGATGGAGAGATATACCATGTTCTTGGATTGGAAGAATCCACATTGTGAAAATGACTCTACTACCCAAAGCAATCTACAGATTCAATGCAATCTCTATCAAACTACCACTGGCATTTTTCACAGAACTAGAACAAAAAAATTCACAATTTGTATGGAAACACAAAAGACCCTGAAGAGCCAAAGTAATCTTGAGAACGAAAAATGGAGCTGGAGGAATCAGGCTCCCTGACTTCAGACTATACTACAAAGCTACAATAATCAAGACAGTATGGTACTGGCACAAAAACAGAAAGATAGATCAATGGAACAGGATAGAAAACCCAGAGGTAAACCCACACACATATGGTCACCTTATCTTTATCTTTGATAAAGAAGGCAGGAATGTACAGTGGAGGAAAGACAGCCTTTTCAATAAGTGGTGCTGTGAAAACTGGACAGATACATGTAAAAGTATGAGATTAGATCACTCCCTAGCACCATACACAAAAATAAGCTCAAAATGGATTAAAGACCTAAATATAAGGTCAGAAACTATCAAACTCTTAGAGGAAAACATAGGCAGGACACTCTATGACATAAATCACAGCAAGATCCTTTTTGACCCACCTCCTAGAGAAATGGAAATAAAAACAAAAATAAACAAATGGGACCTAATGAAACTTCAAAGCTTTTGCACAACAAAGGAAAGCATAAAGAAGACCAAAAGACAACCCTCAGATGGGAGAAAATATTTGCAAATGAAGAAGCTGACAGAAGATTAATCTCCAAAATTTATAAGCAGCTCATGCAGCTTAATAACATAAAAACAAACAACCCAATCCAAAAATGGGCAGAAGACCTAAATAGACATTTCTCTAAAGAAGATATACAGACTGCCAACAAACACATCAAAGAATGCTCAACATCACTAATCATTAGAGAAATGCAAATCAAAATTACAATGAGATATCATCTCACACCAGTGAGAATTACCATCATCAAAAAATCTAGAAACAATAAATGCTGGAGAGGGTGTGGAGAAAAAGGAACCCTCTTTCACTGTTGGTGGGAATGTAAATTGATACAGCCACTGTGGAGAACAGTATGGAGGTTCCTTAAAAAACTACGAATAGAACTACCATATGACCCAGCAATCCCACTACTGGGTATATACCCTGAGAAAACCATAATTCAAAAAGAGTCATGTACCCAAATGTTCCTTGCAGCTCTATTTACAATAGTCTGGAGATGGAAACAACCTAAGTGTCCATCATCGGATGAATGGATAAAGAAGAAGTGGCACATATATACAATGGCGTATTACTCAGCCATAAAAAGAAATGAAATTGAGCTATTTGTAATGAGGTGGATAGACCTAGAGTCTGTCATACAGAGTGAAGTAAGTCAGAAAGAAAAAGACAAATACCATATGCTAACACATATATATGGAATTTAAGAAAAAAAAATGTCATGAAGAACCTAGGGGTAAGACAGGAATAAAGACACAGATCTACTAGAGAATGGACTTGAGGATATGGGGAGGGGGAAGGGTAAGCTGTGACAAAGTGAGAGAGAGACATGGACATATATACACAACCAAACGTAAGGTAGATAGCTAGTGGGAAGCAGCCGCATAGCACAGTGTGATCAGCTTGGTGCTTTGTGACCGCCTGGAGGAGTGGGATAGGGAGGGTGGGAGGGAGGGAGATGCAAGAGGGAACAGATATGGGAACATATGTATATATATAACTGCTTCATTTTGTTGTAAAGCAGAAACTAACACACCATTGTAAAGCAATTATACCCCAATAAACATGTTAATAAAAATAAAAAATAATAATTTTCCAGAGTTGTGGTAAGATACATATCTTCATATTGAGAAAACACAAGTTGTTGAACAAGGAAATTAAAAGAATATTTTTAAACAAAACTACAAATACATGCTCAATAACTTTTAGAATAAATACAGAATTAAAAAAAATGATTAAAAAATCTCAAGTAAAAACACTGATCACTTAGACCAAATGCAGATCATGTTTCTCACCAGCAACACTAAATTCTAAAAGGCAGTAGACTCACTGCCTTCAAAGGCCTGCATGAGACTGATTTTGAACGAAGACTTCTCCACCAAATCAAACTATCCATAATATATGAGAGCAAAATAAAGATATTCTCCTACTTCTAAAATCTCTGAAATGTATTAGGAAGTGCTAAATAATATTTTATAAAAGAAAACCAGGACAGAGAAAGATAAAATACATTAAAAAATCATATTAGAACAAGGATGCAAAGAAAGACTTCCTAGAATGACAGCTACTCAAATGACCTAGAAAATCAGCTTATATTTTACCATGTAATGTGCAACATAATTAAAAAAACTGGATGATGATATTACTGACATTAAAAAAATACATTTTCTACACAAAATTCAAAAGATAGATAATTTTAATTTTTAGGTTTAAGCTTTTAAGCTAAAAGCTGTCCATGAAATTAATGATAAAATATAAAACAGAATTAACTGACATTTTTGAGTAGTTGATGGCCATGTAGGAAAATAGTTAACCTGAAATATAAATATTTTTTTCTTAAACTGTCATAGACTTATAGACTGAATTGCATTCTTAATATATAGATCTAACAACCCTATTTAAGTCTAAATTTTAATAGTTAGGTAATCATAATTTTGATGCTATTATTATTTTTTTTTTAGAAATAACCTACAGACAAAACAAAGAAGGATTATAGTTGCATAACCTGGTGATGTAAATATAATGTGGATTTACCCTCATATTAAATAAAGACTCAAATTCAAATAATATGCAAAAAGATTTAAGTACAGGCATACCTTGAAGATATTATGGTTTCGAACTTCCCTGGTGGTGCAGTGGTTGGGAGTCCGTCTGCTGGTGCAGGGGACGCGGGTTCGTGCCCCGGTCCGGGAGAATTCCCACATGCCGCGGAGCGGCTGGGCCCGTGGGCCATGGCCGCTAAGCCTGTGCGTCCGGAGCCTGTGCTCTGCAGCGGGAGAGGCCACGGCAGTGAGAGGCCCATGTACAGCAAAAAAAAAATAATAATAAATAAAAGATATTATGGGTTCTATTCTGCAATAAAGCTAGTCACACAAATTTTTTGGCTTCCCAGTACATACAAAAGTTATGTTTACACTATGCTCTACTCAAGTATGCAATAACATTATGTCTAAGAAAATAATATGCATACCTTAATTAAAAAATACTTTATTGTTAAAAAATGCTAACCATTGTCTGAGCCTTCAGCGAGTTGTAGTAGTAACATCAAAGATCACTGATCACAGATCACCATATCTAATATAATAATAATGAAAACGTTTGAAATATTGCCAGAATTACCAAACTGTGACACAGAGACACAACGTGGGCAAATGCCATTGGGGAAAATGGCACCAATAGACTTGATCAACAAAGCATTGCCACAAAGCTTTAATTTATAAAAAGAGTTATCTGCAAAGCATAATAAAACAAAGTACAATAAAATAGGGTCTGCCAGTATATGATTTATGGCTGTAAATGTTCATAATATAAGAATTAATGATACAGCCAACACAACGGTCTGTCGTGAATCAAGATACTTTGGTGTAATCAATACAATCAAGAAATAGATATATTAGTATAATATTTGGAATATAAAAATGATTAAGGGTGTTCATTTCTTAGGTGTAGGACAGAGGGTAACTGTGAGGGCAGATATCTTTTCATTTCATTTAATATTTTTATGGATTGATTATTTAGCAAGTGCAGTTATTACATAATATGAATTAATTTTATATAAATAGATTTATATGTAAATCAATAAAATGCACATATACTTGGATTCATAAATTAAGTTTAGTTAATTAATAAATGAACAACTTTTAGGGAATCTCTTCCAAGTCCCGATTTTCTGAATTTGTAGAAGCAGAGAGAATTTGTTCTGATTGAAGAACTTCTGTGCCTCTATGATCATAGAGGGTGTTCTCAGAATTGACCTGGATTTCTGTCTTATTTATGCCACTCACAGGTTATATGACATTTTGCAAATTATTTACCTTGATGAAAAGTTAGCCATCAATCTGTAAAATGGACATTATAACACTGACCTCACTGAGCTACTATTGGGATTAAATAATATAGTATACATAAAAGGGTCAAGCACAATGCTAGGCACATAGCAAGCACTCAACAAACATGTTCATGTTGTTGTGGCTGAAAATATTAGGGGTAATAAAGACTACAATGAGACATATTTGCACCCATTAGGATGGCTATAATAATAATAATAATAAAAGTACGGACTTAAATAGATACTTGTATGCCAAAGTTCATTGCAGTATTATTCACAATAGTCAAAATGTAGAAACAACCTAGGCGCCCATCAAAAGGTGAATGGATAAATAAAATGTTGTATAGCCTTATAAAGGAATATTATTCAGCCATAAAAAGAATGAAGTTCTGACACACACTACGAGGTGGATGGGTCTTCAAAACATTATGCTAAGTAAAATAAGCCTGATATGGAAAGAATATTGCATGACTCATATATATACATAGAATAGGCAAGTTCAGAGACAGGAAGTAGTTTAGAAGTTACCAGGGGCTAGGAGTTACTGCTTAATGGTTATAGCATTTCTGTTTGAGTTGATGAAAAAGTTTCAGAAATAGAGGTGATGGTTGCACAACATTATGGAAGTAGTTAATGCCACTGAATTGTGCACTTAAAAATGGTTAAAATCACAAATTTTATGTATATTTTACCATAAGTTAAAAAAGAACAATGCAACTTATCAAAAATCATTGAATTAAATCACTTTAAATCTATGTACTGCATGGTGTGTGAATTATATCTCAGTAAAGCTGTTTAAAAATATACCAGGAATCATATTCAAAATATTTAACAAGGTAACCCAGAAAGGACAATCAATCAGAACTGTATCAGTCATTTTGATGTATTGGTTTACCAGCTGAATATCAGTCTGGATGTTCAGTTCTAGTCTTCTCCAGGAATGTAATCAGAAATATTGTAATTCAGTCTTATTCTGCTATTCTTTCAGAGTGGCTGCATTTTTTAAAACTTTGTACTGAACTGTAATACACAGAAAAAAAAATCTTTTTTTTTAGTTTACAGCAGAGATTTACAAACTATTGAGCTAAATGAAGGTAACCAACCTCCAGTTTCTATATGGCCCATGAGCCATGTAGAGAAATACCGAACTTTCCGAGTTCTGCTGTAGAGCTTGCTTAAAGATCAACAGAGCAGTCAGCCTGCAGGGTTATGAGGAGATACTCTGGTTGGTCTCCTGGCATAAGTTGGGCAATGTCCAAGCAGAGCTGGTAATTACAGCAGCAACAAATGAAACATGAGGCAGGCAGGGATGAGAGGGTTCAAACCAACACATGAGATGCAACCCTTATAACAAGTTCAAGAAATAATTACTTAATTAGAATTATTTTTAAAAACTCCCATATTTTCAGAAAAATATTATGTAAATAAATCCAAGGATATCTAAACTAATGGGATATAAAATTAGAAAGTACCTAGTGTGCAAAACAAATGATTAAAATCTTTGAAAATATTTAATTGATTAATCAGTTACTTTTATTCAATTTCTAGTTTTAATCATTTTTTTTTCATATTTTTAAAGTGTTTCATGTAAGGTTATATTGAACCACGTGGGGTATTTTTTGGGGGAGTGGGGATTAAATCTCTTGAATTGCTTTCCCATGTGAAGATAGAGAAGTGAGATCCATCTTTTCTCAAGTGATTTGGGCTGGTTATGTGATAGATGAACTGTATCCTCCCAGGGTCAATGATCTCACTTTCTTCCCCTTGTTTCTGCAGTGTTTGATTTCACTTCAATGCCCCCAACTTTATTTGGTCCCATCCTTTTTATCTGTTCTCTCAGTGACTGCAGAAATGGAAGCAGCTGGTATTTCCAGTTCCGACACACTGTTAAAAACTAACCTCAGGTTCAGACTGCAAATCTGTCACGGGTTGCTATTTTTCTGGAAAATGGCATGTAACTCCTTCTGCTGCCTTTTAAATGTCTGAAAACAATATTATTTCCTTCTTGCTGTGAAAAAGTAGTTAAAGAATTAATTGAAGGCAACATGAAGGGGCATTTATCTTATTGAAGGTGCCTGTAAAATGTCCTTAATCAAATGAATGTTTATTTGAAAATAAGATAAAGTCCCATCAACTCTTTCATGCAAGGAAATAACATGATAGGCAAATTAAAGAGTTCTAAGAGAGAAAGATGATATGTGTATATTTAAATATGAGATTTCAGAATGTTTGGTCACTGCTCAAGGAAAAGAAAAACTTTTATAAAAGAACTGCTCTTATGTTGAAAATTATAACACATTAAGTACATAACTTTGATGGAAACCCTTTAAATCAGACACTGTGTTAGGAAATTTATAAGCCTTATTTTATTTCATCATCTTACCAATAAAGTAAGTACTGTTAATATCTCCATGTAGATGAGGACCCTTAACAAGAACTTCTGGTTATAAACCAGAAGGATTTAGAAACGTACCCAGAAGATGATGAGTCAATAATGTAACCAGATGCAAAAATGGGAGGGCTGATACACTCTTCTCTAAGAAAAACCCTTGTTCTCAAACCTATATTGTGTGTGACCTCAATCTTAACCACAGAACTCTGATGTATTAGCTTGCTACAGCTTCCATAACAAAATACCATAAACTGGGGGCCTTAAACAAAAAGAATTGTATTTTCTCACAGTTCTGGAGTCTGGAAGTCTAAGACTGAAGTGTGGTGAGGATGGTTTCTTCGGAGGCCTCTCTCCTTGGCTTGCAAACAGCCACCCTCTGGCCGCCTCTTCACCTGGTCTCCTATGCATGACACCCTGGTATCCCTTTCTTCTGTTATAAGGACACCAGTCAGATTGGATTATGGCCCCAATCTGATCTAATCAGATTACTCCAGATTGTGTAGTGAGTGCCAGATCTGTCTTATTTTAATTTAATCACTACTTTACAGACCTTATTTCCGAATATGTGTACATTCTGAGGTGCATCCAGAGTCTGTGGGCTGGGGCTTCAACACATGAATTTGGAGGGAACACAATTCAGACTGATATTGTTAGAAGACTGGGAGTCCCAGATTACAACCTACCAACAAACAACAGCAACAACAAATTCTACATTTTCTAAATTCCTTTGTTGATAGGCAGAGTATATGATTGTCAAATGAAAAAAATGCACAACGTAAAAGTTGAGAATTATGTTTTATTTGGTGGACAAAAGTGGGGACTTAAGCCCAGGACGCAGCCTCTCAGATAGCTCTGAGGGACTGCTCTGAAGAAGTAAGAGGGGAGCCAGGATATATAGGAGTTTTTGCAACAAAGACCAGGTAGTTGGAACTTCAGAAGATTACTGTTAATGAAAGAAAACCAGATTATCTCAAGTTAAGAAATTTAGCAGGGCTTCCCTGCTGGCGCAGTTGTTGAGAATCTGCCTGCTAATGCAGGGGACATGGGTTCGAGCCCTGGTCTGGGAGGATCCCACATGCCGTGGAGCAACTAGGCCCGTGAGCCACAACTACTGATCCTGCGTGTCTGGAGCCTGTGCTCCGCAACAAGAGAGGCCGTGATTGTCAGAGGCCCGCGCACCGCAATGAAGGGGGGCCCCCGTTTGCCATAACTAGAGAAAGCCCTTGCACAGAAATGAAGATCCAACACAGCAGAAATAAATAAATAAATTACTAAACTCCTACCCCCAACATCTAAAAAAAAAAAAAAAAAAAGAAATTTAGCAGTTTTCTATGTATAGGAAAATACAAAAT
The DNA here is from genome assembly GCF_964374135.1 of Grampus griseus. Taxonomy (NCBI): domain Eukaryota; kingdom Metazoa; phylum Chordata; class Mammalia; order Artiodactyla; family Delphinidae; genus Grampus; species Grampus griseus. The sequence goes on along the minus strand of NC_139009.1, from coordinate 72,562,482 downwards.
TCTGGGCTCATTGAAATCATCCCTTTGGTATGCACCTCAGCTAGCTGGGGACAGCATCCTGTGTTTTCCCATCTCGAGTCTCCTCAGGGTGCATCTCTGTGGGGTAGCTACAGCGGCTGACTCCTTAATGACTGCAACATCCATTGTTTGCTGGAAGGCAACATTTTTTAACTCACATGATCTACTCCTAACTAAGGAGATATAATCAAAAGTAATTATATGGAATTATTATTCCCAACATATATATATATGGAGAGAGACAGAGACCTTAAATAACCCACACACCTCATGAAACTGACAAGGATGGAAGCATGTTGTATAAGAGGTAAAACCCCCTACCATATATTAAATGTAATCATGATAAATGGTGTGAAGTAGTAGGAACTGTAAGAGGAATAGGTAAAGGAGACAGAAACAAGAGCTTATCCATCCTTCACCAAGTTAGACATTAACTATGGCCTACCTTCTCCCCAAGACAAGATGAAGAAAGATTACTTATTTAATTTAACAAAAAACACATAGAAATCTGTGTGTGTGTGTGTGTGTGTGTGTGTGTGCCTGCATGTGTCCATGTGCATGTGAACATTCAGAGGGATTTTGATTAAGTACAATAAGATATAATTTACCTGGTATAATTTTGGTATTTTTTAAGGTATCATCAGCCTCAAAATATCTCCACAATGTGAACTTTACAATACTTGTGCATTTTGTCATTAAGGAAAAATTTCTTTGGCTTAGTGCCTTGCAATTCCTTTGTATTCCAGAAACATATGTTTATTGATGGGGTATGTATTCTATGAACTTTTTGTATTTTATAATAGATTTAAGATACTGGCCCCTTCCTTTCCTCTTCTTTTCATTCTTATTTTTCAAGAAAGTGAGAATTCACTATATTTGAATGTTAATAGTATTGTGGAGGAGTTGGGGAGAGAAGTACAGAGTAAGAAGGGACAGAGGCAGTTAGGAATAGAGAATTAGAGAGAATGGTGCTACAGTGCTGAAACAGTGATAGATGAGATGGAACATAATAGAGGAAATGGGGTGATCTTAGAGGAGAAGTGGTGGTTTGTGGGGGGGAGGGTGAGATCTAGAGCACATATGGATGGTTGATTTCAGATAAGACAAAGGGAATTCATGTATTACAGTAATAGGGAGGAGGGATGGATGGGTTCAGAATCCGGCGGTTTTATACATTTGAGAGTGGAAATGTATGGTAATTCCGATCTGATTATCTTTATTTATCCTACTAGCATGTATTAAAATTAACAGCTGTAACTCATACATGATCAGAGAAACTACAGAAATGAGCAAGAACAGAGCTGAAAGCAAGTTGAATTTAGAGTTGACTGTTTCCTGAAGCATCATAACTCATCGTGACGGTAGCTGGGAATGGAGTTCTGCAGGTTGCCTTGTGAGGAGTCCGAGTCAGATTTATTTTGCCCTTGCTCTGGGGGGATGGGTACCAATCACAGACAACTTGGAATTGCCTCTTATCCTTCCTGTCCTCTTAGTTGAAGAATGTTATTCAGAAGATGTCTCCGGCAGACAACAAAAAGGAATTTCGTGCTCTTTGGAATTTAGACTAAAAGATGGAGATAGTAGAGAGAAAGCTATATGGTATAAAAATTAAAAATACGTTGATTTAAAATGGTATGCATTAGGGACTTCCCTCGTGGTGCAGTGGCTGGGAATCTGACTGCCAGTGCAGGGGACACGGGTTCGATTTCTGGTCCAAGAGGATTCCACATGCTGCGGAGCAACTAGGCCCGTACACCACAGCTACTGAGCCGGTGCTCTGGATCCCGTGAGCCACAACTACTGAGCCCGCGTGCCACAACTACTGAAGTCCGTGTGCCTAGAGCCTGTGCTCTGTAACAAGAGAAGCCACCGCAATGAGAAGCCTGTACACTCTAAGGAAGAGTCGCCCCAGCTCACGGCAACTAGAGAAAGCCTGCACGCAACAACGAAGACCTAACGCAGCCAAAAAATATTAAAAAGGTATACATTAAATCTTAGGTAAATATCACATTTTTTTAAAATCTCGGCTTTAAAACCGAGATTACAGTCTCTCTGACTCATATAGAATGGCACTTTACTGTTAAAACTGGATATTTCAGAAGGTCATATTATTTGAAGCAAGGCTTTCCTTCATCTCAAAGGGAATGTATTTAATTTTATGTATGACGTAAATGCAATTAATTGATTATAGAATAATAAAAGGTTTTCTTTGGGGGGGTTTAGGTTTTAAAAATTAGAACAAAAGTTTTTTTTAGCGAAGATGTATCAATAAGATTCAAATCACAAAAACAAAAATTTTGAGATCAACTGATGAGTTTGTTTTTTCCTTCGGAACAGATGTTGGTAGTAGATGTGTTCTGTGTTGTATAAAAATGAGTAACAATTTTATAGGACAAAAACCAAATGTAAATTTTCATGTAATGTTAGGCAAATCTGCACATAAATTTAGCAGTTAGATGAGGGTATAGAAATGTCACAGGACTATGTATCTGACTTGACTCTAAATACATAAAATGAAAGGAAATCTATAAATTATAGTACAGGATATAGGCAGATAATTTCCCACAATTTTGATAAAATAACAAAAAATGTTCAGAGTTAGTTAATTCAAATAGGCAACTTAATGTATGATATTTGAAGAATAATCAGGCAGAACAGTCTTTTTTAAAAGATAATTTTAATATAAAGATAAAACATGTCATGCCATTTAATTTGAGTGATGAAGACAAGCAGCAAGTGTGACATTTGTTCTGATTTTTCCATAGAATTTGAAGAAGACAAAGTTTGTGAAAATGTTTAACTGGTCATAAAATACGGTATTCTAGAATGATCCAGAGACAAAAAAAATCACAGTTTGCTGGGGCAAACCAACCAAGTCCCCCCAGGAGACCTGAGAAAATATGCATGTCAGAATAAAAGGTGAAGATAATAATGATTTATCACTCTAACATTTGTGACATTTTTCCAGCAGAATCCCAGCCCACAAGGTTGGTCAGAAAAAACAACTCATAATATAGATATTTTGAAGGCAAGATTTATGGTTGGGCAATTGATTTTCTTTTTTTTTTTTTGGTATGCCAATACTCTCATGCATTTTTTATTATAATGAAACTTTTATTTTCTTGGTTAATCAGACCATTCCTCCTCAGTTATTTATTTACTGTATTTGTCTGTATGTGCTTATTTAACCTTTCTAGAAAAGGAATTCATCTTTCAAACGATAAAAATAACAATAGTGAAAAAATGCAGCACCCCCCCCAAGAAAATCAACAAAATAAATCTTTAGGAAATTCTCTAAAAAATTTAGTAAATCTGCTGATTCTTTGTATTGCCTGTTCAGATGATTACTTGAGTATATACACACTACTATATATAAAATAGATAACTAATAAGGACCTACTGTATATCACAGGGAACTCTACTCAATATTTTGTAATTGTCTATATGGGAAAAGAATCTAAAAAAGAGTAGATATATGTATATGTATAACTGATTAACTTTGCTGTACACCTGAAACTAATATAACATTGTAAATCAAATACATTCCAATAAAAAAAGAAAGACACTTATGCTTATTATTAGAAAGTAAGGTATGTTTGTTAAATCAATATAGTCTTAGTGATTTATAGCTACACCTTATAACCATTGTCAATTTATACAGTAGGGGATTCTGGAAAGCAAATTCTGAAGTTATTGGACACACTATTAGTTTTTTTCTGATTAAAATTAATAATTTCCCATTCCACATAAAGGAGTAAACTAATAAATGAATCAAACATGGAAATATGTGTGTGCATGTATTCATTAACTATAGAATAATCAAACTTTTCTTAGTTGTGTAGGAAATTTTGTTTTGTTTTGCTTTTTTTTTTTTCTCCCCTTAAACTTAAGCTCCTACTTTGACTGGTGGATCACAATGGCATTTTGGGTTCCTAGGAATTTGCATCATTTCAGAGCCAGGGTCTAGTAATCCCTGAACAGTCTCTATATTTACCTTTCCACCATGAACAGTCATATGACTCTTTGGGGAAATCTTGGAGGAAGAGATATTACTTATACTTTTGGCCATGTGATTTCCTCAGTGTGCCTTCATTTTAATCAAAGTGCTCTGATCAATATACTGACTGAAGTTGGAAACCTGGGAAAGGAGCCATGAAGCCATGACTCCTTATGGTCACTCAAGTCAGGTTTCTAGAGACCAGATCTAGACTTTTCCCTATTGTATAGATGAAATAACATTTTAGTAGGTGCATTAGTGACCCCCAAGACCACCCTCAGGCTCAATGAATTGCTAGAAGGACTCATAGGACTCAGAAAAGCTGTTATATTCATGGTTATGATTTATTACAGAAAAATTATAGTGATCAAAATCAAATCAGCAAAGGGAAAAGATGCATGGGTCAAATCCAGGAGAAACTAAGGAAACCTTCTACGTGTCCCCTTTCAGTGGTGTCTGACAACGATGTACTTCATTCTTCCATCAACAACTTGTGACAACAGGTGTGAAGTGTTGCAAACAGGGGAGCTCACCTAATCCCAGGTGTCCAGGTTTTTTATTGGGGGTCAGTCCCACAGGCATGCAGCACCCACTTGACTGACCTCAGTTTCTCGACTCCACCCTTACTCTCAGAACAAAAAACAGACATTCACCTTAGGTTATACTGTTAAGATTAACTCATGTGGTCAAACTGGTACAACAAGGTCCAAGGCTTCAGGTATACAAAAACATTCTTATCAGTCAAAATATTTTAAGAGCTCAGAAGTTATTTCCCAGGAGCCAATTAAGGACCGGTTCTGAAAATAAACTTTCTTTGGAATGTGCAGAATTTGAGCAACAAGTTCCTGTTGAGTTAGTTGTTTCTTGCCCAGTAGGTTATTCATCTATGTTATTTTTATGATCAACTAGGCATTGTAAAGACTCCTTAGGTCAAAATATCCCCACTCTTGCTGCCTATTCCAATGATCAAACTCACTTTGTCTCTGGAGCTGGAGCTTCCTAGCTGGCATTTATCCCATCAAGTTCAGAGAGCTAATCTCAACGATGGCACCTCCACCATCATCCTCAACCTACAAAGAACAGAGGTTAGAGATGTTTTTGAGGATGTGGTGCTCCCCTTACTAATGTTCTTCTCAATGTCTTAATAAAGAGAGTGTCTGTTGAGTTTCTCTGGGGATAATGTGTATTTGTGTGTGTGTGTGAGTGTGTCTGAGGGAGGCTGGTTGCAATTCACACAGCAAGGCTCTATTCCATCATTTCTGGTTCCCTAAGCTTTTGGATTTCATCCTTCATATTTGAATAGGGAACTTGTGGCATTTCAACCTTATGGAAAGTAGGCCCTTATTGAGCCCAATTTTCAATCAACCAAAGCAACTCCTTGAGGTGTTTCCTGTTGTGTGAACTAACATAATAATTCTGCAATCCTGGGTAAGCATAGCCACATTAATAAATTCTTAAAAATCCATTAATACTTTCCATGTTCTTTGGATTGATTCCCTTGTCATTCTTTCCCACACATATTCCACAGGTTTTTACTGAAATGAATTAGTAATATCTTGCAACTTTTTGGAGTATAAGCTATTTCATGCCAGGTTAGGCTTGGCACACGTCCTTCTGGAGCATGTTAAGATCTCATTGTAGTTACAAGACTAGAAGCAATAAAGAGTTGTTGGAGTGTGTCCTTAGAAGAATAGACATCCCTTTGCTAACTTAAGTGATATTATTACATGGTTGGCAATTTAGGATGACCTCAGAGACGAGAGTGCAAGTTGCTAAACTGACAGTGATATCTCAGAGAGACTTGTGTATTCAGGATTTTCAACTTCATCTCAGTATACTCAGATGCCCCTGTTCTAAGCTTCTGGATCTCACTCATTTTTAAAATATGCTCTTATTTTCATATAAGAAGCATAGCAAAGTTGTGAATTCAACTTCCATTATAACTTTGCCAACAGCAAAATTACCCTTGGGCCCTGTTTCATATAGGTTGGGCCTACTACTAAAAGAACTAAGATATTAGGGCCATGATTTGAACTGAAAGCTCAAAGTCCTGAACTTAGAATTGTTTTCTTCTTTAATCTCTCTAGTGCATTCAGAAATAACAATCCTTCCTCAGTCCTTGCAGTATTCATTACTGCCATAGATAAACCTACACAAGCCACTTGGTCTGCCCAGGTACGTCCTTTTTAATAAACACTTGATTTCAATTAACCACAGGTGATTTTCCAGTTAGTCATGATACCATTGCATGGCATGTCATTATAAAGCACAATTTCCCATTGCATTCAAGACCAAAAATTATAGCTAAACTAATCATATAACTCTCTTTTTTAGTTTGTTTCCTTCAACCATTCCTGATACCAAGTATGTATCAGCAATATAGTAAAAACTGTTTATATCCTGTCCATACTTTTCAGGCTTTCCCACTGTAGTGGATTTGACTTCCAGTTGCTTGAGGTCTTTCTCTAGAGGCCAGAAATCTCTCTACCTACCAGCACAGCTGGCCAGAAAGTCTGGGAAATAATTATTATTTCCTAGCAATAGCCATCAACCAATGACAAAGAATTGGTTCATAAGTATCCTAGCTCGGGCTTCCCTGGTGGCGCAGTGGCTGAGAGTCCGCCTGCCAATGCAGTGGACATGGGTTCGTGCCCCGGTCCGCGAAGATCACTCATGCCGCAGAGTGGCTGGGCCCGTTAGCCATGGCCGCTGAGCCTGCGCGTCCGGAACCTGTGCTCCGCAACGGGAGAGGTCACAACAGTGAGAGGCCCGCGTACCGCAAAAAAAAAAAAAAAAAAAAAAATCCTAGCTCACTTGTCTCTTTGCTGAGATAAAGCTGAAGCATGTATTTTACAGCAATTCCCAGAGTTCCCCAGGCAGATTTAGATCCCACAGTAGTAAGTGGCTTGATAAGTAACCATTTATTGGCTTATTTCCTCCCTTGTCTTATTTTTCTACTACCCTTCTAGAATTTTCTGAGATCACCCCTAACACCCTCTATTAACATCAACTAATAGGAAGAAGGCAGGCAAACATGAAAAGTAGTTTAAATAATTTTCCCCCTCCAAAGCAAGAACATTATTTTATTTACTTTTTTTTAATTTTAAAAAGTGAAAATCTCTAAATCCATGGCCCCTGGCTTTTCTGCTTTCCTGCAGGAGGAATTAGACAACAAGCTTGGATGATAAAGCTGGGTTACAAGTACGAATATATAGGTTAAGTTTAAATTCACTACAGAAGTAAAACAAAAATAGTGTCCCCAGAGCATTTTGACACTATGGGTACCCTTTGAGAAATGTAAAATAATTGTCAGAGAAGAAACAGACTTTAGAATCATCTTAAATAACATTTGTATATGATTTATATTTAATGCATTACCTTTCTAAAACATCACCTCACTGCTAACATACACAGCTTTTAATTTAACTTGAATTCAGTTTCCTTAACTACATTTTTCCTTTCCTCCTATGTAAAATTACTTCAAGGAAAATAATGTTTCATTTAGTCAAGTACCTAAAATAACTTTACCTAATCAAACCAAATATTTTCTTAAGAAAGATTACCATTGGTCTTGCTTAATTACAGAAATGATTGTAATTATCCACATATCTATCATTACATGAACAAACACACAAATATGGTGAATGAAAAATTAAATAAATACTTTTTGTTAATATGTATGCTAGATTATTAATATAGAAATGGCTCTTTTTTAAATTGCTTAACACAACTTATTTCCTGATATGGTTTCCAAATCAGGGTATCTGTAAACACCCTGGACCTACTGAATCTGCTTATCTGGTGTAAAATAATTAGGCAACTGCAAAGTTAGGGAACACAGCCCATATAGACTGCTTTCTCTTACAACTCCAGCAGCAAGTTCAGGCAGTACCCAAATGACCCTCAATTTCTATAATTCACTAGAAGGACTCAGAGAACTCACTGAAAGTTGTTATATTCACAGTATGGTTTATTAAAAGGAAAGGATATGTATTAAAATCAGCTGAGGGAAGAATGTACTGGACACAACACAGAAGAGTTTCAAACATGAAGCTTCCAGATGTCCTTTCCCTATGGAATTACAGACAGCATTAATGATTACTGGTAATCATGTGGGAGAATACACATAAAGTATTGTCAACCAGGGAAGTTCACCTGAATCTTGGTGTCCAGAACCTATATTGAAGCTCCATCAAATAGGCATGCTTGATTATCCATGTGCCTGATCTCAGTTTCCAGATGCTCAGGATGTCGAGATGATACCATATGACCCAAAGTCCTTACCCTAAACCACATTTTCCCTGTAGCTTATAGCCCCCACCTTTAATGACATTATTAATGTCAGACTGGCTCAAGGCCCACATACAAAGAAAGACTCCTATCAGCATGACATTCCAAGAGCTCCCAGAAGCCAAGGGCAAAGGCTAGACCTCTCTGGGCAAGGTTAAATTTTGACTACCCATGAAGATTTGGGATGGGACTATAAAGTTCCCCAAGTTATTTGGATGCAGTTTATTTAGCACTGGTTGGTAAATTGGCTTTTTTGGAACACTGCCTCAAATTACACATCTTCCCTGCCCCACCACAATCTGAGCTTCAGTACAATTTCCTAAAGAAAATAATATTTGATGGCATAAAAGTAAATTTGAAAACTGTCCCTTCTAGTCTTCTCATTAATACTTAATTACAATCATTTAAATTACTGACATGTTGATACTTTAAAAAATGCAGGGGAAATAAGGAAAATGGGAAACATGCACAAATGTGCATTTTTAAAAGGAAATACTGCTAATTAAGCCATCTGGAATATTGTCTTATACATAGTAATTATTGAAAAATTCCCATATCATATTGGTTTTCAAAAAAGAAAGGGATAATTTAAATTCAAAAACATGCTGATATTTGGATAAATTATGTTTTTATTCTAAAGGAAAACCCATGTTAGAACTGGTGATAGAAATTGTCCAGTCCAATGACAAAATGATTAAATTAGGACCTGTAGCTGTGGAGTGACTTTCCTAAATCATATTTTCAATTGGGATTGCATGTAACAGAAACCTCAGTGTACTGGCTTAAGCAAGGTAAGGTTGACTTCTCATGTGTAAAGAACTCCAGAGGCAGAGTCAAAACCTTGAGTGAGTGCTCAAGGAAGCTATTAAGGATATAGAGCCCAGCTAGCTTCCTGATCCATGATCCTTAGCATGTGGCTTTTTCACCTGTGCTCTTATGCTGGCTTCTTCTATTTGAGACATTATATCCACCTTCCAGGGGACATATAGTGAGCAAAAGAGAAATACAAAAGACTGAGCCTGACACTTTCCAGTGTAATTTGACTTACATTAGTTTGGGCAAAACTGTGTGCTATGACCCTTATATAATGGAGTATTGAGAAGTAAGTACTCTAATTGGGCACATAATAAATAGAATCTCCAAAAAACTGGGGTTCTGTTAGTAAGACAGAAAGAGAGATTGGATATTAGATATATCTGTGTTTTCTGCATGCTTCTTCAACAGATATTTATTAAGCACCCATTTGTCCTAGGCTCAGATTCTAAAGTGTTAAACAACACCACCATAGCCCTTAGTCCCTAATCTCATAGAATTTAGGATAATGAGGAAAACCAAAAGCAAAACAGTAAGCTAACAAGTGTTCACACATATATGATTGTGATTTGTAATACATGTTTTATAAGAAAAATATGCTATGAAAAGGAGCATTGGAGCAGTTGGTAAGGCATGATCCACTTTGGGTTGTGTGATCAAGAAAGGCATTTTTAAAGGGATGGTGTTGCAGCTGAGACTTGAAGGAGAAGGATCAGCTTTATGGAGGGAGGGAAGAGAGGTCTAAAAAGGGAGAACAGAATGTATGAAGGTGCTGAGTTCCAAGGGAATGAAATATTCAAGAAAATGAGCATAGGTCAGTGTGGCTGGAGTATGATGAAGGAGAGAAAGAAGCTGTGAAAGAAGTGAAGACAAATATTTGATTTCTTTTTACTGTGATTCTTCTTCTTCCTCTTTAAAGTAGGTAGATTCTGAGATACCTGATGCCTTGGAGAAAATGATAAAGCAGACATATAGAGAATAAGTTTTAGTGTCAAAAGTCTTGGGATTGACATATATACACTACTGATACTATGTATAAAGTAGATAACTAATGAGAACCTACTGAATAGCACATGGAACTCTACTCGATGCTTTGTGGTGACCTAAATGGGAAGGAAATCTAAAAAAAAGGGGATATATGTGTACATATAGCTGATTCACTGTGCTGTACAGTAGAAACTAACACAACATTGTAAAGCAACTATACTCCAATAAAAATTAATTTTAAAAAATAGCACAGGTAAACAAATAAAAAGCCCTCTCTTATGATTGAGGCAAAAAAAAAAAAAAAAAAAAAAGCCAAGGCTGCAAGGTGATGAATATCTTGGTAGATGAGAACAATCCTCTCACCTTGGACAGTAGAAGTTTTTCCCAGTAAGAGGTGAAAGAGAAAACAAAAAGAAAAAAAGAGGGAGAGAGATCTGTGGGGCTCAGACTGGAAATGCCATATCTGCAGAGGTCGCATGAGGAGGAACATCCGGGGTCAACAGCCAGAGGTTGTCCATGTGCCATTGTGGCCATGAGGTAACCACAGCCACACTCCCAGAGCTATGCCAGATTTAAATTAGCACCTGTTGTTTGTCCATCTAAGCTCCATCTGAGAACGCGGGTAGCAGGGTTTATGCTCACCATCTTTATCCTTGTCATCTAGCAGGGTTCTTTCCTTCATTGTAGTAAAGGTTGCTCTTTGATTACCCAGAAGTAATATCTACTTATGCTCTCTGGCTTTGCTCTACAGAAAAGGCTCTGTTCTTTATACTGAGAACACAGCAGCTAAAACATGGCCTCTTTTGTCTTTCATAGGCCAGTGACAAGAAGGACAGTCACCCGAAAAAAAAAAAGAAAGAAAAATAGTGAGAAGTTTTATAATTACTTACATCATTTAACATAATTGGGTTTTCTTTAAAGACAAACTTTTTATTCATTCAATACATGATTATTTAGAATTTACTGTAAGACAGTGAACCAACCATCCAGGAAAACTTACATCTTGAGCAGGTATTTTTAGCATGCATTGAATTTCTTTACTTGTATCTTATTTCCTGTCAACTCTTGGCTAACAATTGCCAGGAGTTTTATTCCTAACTCTAGCCCGCTTCCCTAGCTCCAACGCTCAGTGTTTCTGATGCTGTTCCTCTATGTTGACCCTTATGCCATTAACACCTCTACAGGTTACATATCTTCTCTTTTGGTAGGTTCTAGAAATCCTGTCTTTCAATACTTCATGTCTGTGTCTGCAGGGCAAGACAGTCTATTGATTTGTGGGGGAGGGGAGGGCATCACATACAACTACAGCTGATGTTTATACCACTTTGTGTAGTCCCAAACAGAGGATTTTGGCATAACAATCTCTTTAATCACTTGTTATTCTTGTCACCATTTTATCAGCATCTGTCAGGCAGGGACACATGCTGTCTCTGTTTTGTATGACATGACTGTTCCGGGTTTCTAGCAAAGATGCCACAATCCCCACAGGCAAGCACTTCACATTGATAGGATGCTTGGTGCTCAGACCTGCTCATCAACCTTTCATGAATTACAAACATTTTAAGTTTGACTCACATTTTATTTTTAACATGATTTCAAAATGCCTTGAGAACCCTCAGCATGATAAAATCCTATCAGAGTTAGAGTTGCTTTTGTTGCAATTCTGAACAATCAAATGTGTGGAGTCACCCTTGAGTGACTGTGATAACCATGGCATTTCTAAAGAAAATGTTGAAGTTCTTAATAAATGATGGCTTAGAGGCTAGATGCATCAGCAATTCCATATATATATGTGGCTATGTATATGGAATACATTTTAAAAAGCAGAGTTTCAATACAAAATCTTTTGAAGTCAGACATACTTTAGTCTCTGTATATTACTATTTGGTATTTAACCTTACCTTCTCATTTGAAGCAGAAAAAGTATTTGATAGAGTTTATTTCTTTGAAATTTCAATTATTTTCAAAATAGAAGTCTGTAATTTTAGTTGTGCTTTGGCTCAAGGGAAATCTAAATATTAATCATATGAGCTATGTTATTGGTCCCATGGGTTTTATTCTTGAGAATAAACTGCTATAGAAATGGAAAAAGGGCAAGAAGAGGAGGAGGCACCAGGGAGTAGTAGAAAATGCACTGGTCTAGGTTAAGGAATCCTATCCTAAGTCCTACTGATAGCATTCACTTATGTCTGTTTTCTTATTTTTTAGTAATAGTAAATGATAATTTCCTCTCCATGACTTAATTATAACCTTTCTATTGTCTGCAAACCAACAAAAAGTGTATGTTATAACACACATAATAAATATTATGCCCATGGAATAAATCATTATTATTATTACTTGGTGAACATTTATTAAACACACTCAAATTGGCATATTAACCAACTAAAGCCCACATTCAAGTTTTATTTATTTCTTAATAACCTAAAAAATTCAAGTTAAGAAAAATTATATTTTATCCAGGTATCCATTCATTGCATATGCTGTAAGATAATGCTTAAATTTGAACTTCATCATTGTCTGTGGCATATATTTGTTCTCGTTCTACAGCAATTCACTAATTCACTCCGTCTCTCCTTACAAACAGTACTGATTTAGTTTGAATGGCCACATCCTTGACCTAAAAGGTCGTATCAGAATGGGTCCAAGCTAATGATCGAAACACTAGTTCACCTGTGGTAGTGATTGGCTAATGACTATGCCCAGCTCTGAAGGGTGGGGGAGAGAAGGAGGGAGAGAGAGATTGATTACATAACAGCAAGGCAACAAATCAAACCCTTGACTTCTAATCATTGCAAAACTTCCTAAGTAACAGAAAATGACCTTCAGATGTATGCTAATATTAGCTATGTTTTCTGTTCCTTGTGGCTGAAAGTATCTGTTATTAGAGGTATTCTGATCCCCCTGCCTTTTGGTCAAATTGTGGTATTATACTCCTGGATCCCCTGGGCTTATGACTATTCAATGGCCACCTGTGACTGGAACAGTGGCACAATGACTGGAAACTTTGGGGATGATTACTACTCCATTAGCCTGGTTTCCTGAGTGACTGTGGTAAACAGAATATTATCATCTAGCATGACTAAGATATGTCTTTGTTACTGTAAGCCACATATATTTTGGGTTTTGTTACTATAGTATAAACTAGCCTGATCTGATAAAATATCACTATTATGGGGTGATAAGTGACCTCTGAAAAGATATGTTGAAGTCCTAACCCCCATACCTCACTCAGGATTTGACCTTACTTGGAAATAGAATCATTTCAAATTAATTTAAGTTGAAGTCACACTGGAGCAGGGTGGACCCCTAATTCAATATGACTGGTGTAATAAGAATAGGAGAATTTGCACACAGACACAGAGGGAGGATGCCTTGTAATGACAGAAGCAGAGATTGAATTATTGCAAACACAAGCTAAGGAGCGCAAAGGATTGCCAAAAACAAACAAACACTTACCAGAAATTAGAAATATGCAATGAAGGATTCTCCCCAACAGGTTTCAGAGGGAGCATAGCTTTGTTATTACCTTGATTTTGAACTTTTGGCCTCCAGAACTATTTAGACAATACATTTTTGTTGTTTGAAGCCACCTAGTTTGTGATACTTTGTTATGAAAGCCTTAGGAAACTAATACTATCAAGTAAGGCAGTGCTATCGTTATCCTTGTTTTTGTTGATTTTGTTGTTATTGTGTTATTTGCATTGAATGTATAGATCACGTTAGAAAGAACTGACATCTTGACAATATTGAGTCTTCTGCTCTATGAACATGGAATGCCTTTCCATTTATTTAGTTCTTCTTTCATTTCATTCACCAAAGTTTTTAAATTTTCCTTATACAGATCTTGTACTTTCTTTGTTAGCTTTATACTTAAGCATTTTTTGTGATAATGTAAGTGGTATTGTGCTTTTAATTTCAACATCCACTTGTTCATTGTTGTAACCTTGCTATGATCACTTTTTAGTTCCAGAAGTTTTTTGGCAAAAAATTTTAGATTTCCTACATAGATAATTATTCCAACTGCAAACAGAGAGTTTTATTCTTTCTTTCTCAATCTGCACATTTTTCATTTCCTTTTCTTGTCTTATTATATTAGCTAGAACTTCTGGTATGATGTTGAAAAGGAGAGGTAGGAGAGGACATCCTTGCTGTTTTCCTGATCTTAATGGGAAATCTGCAAGTTTCTTACTACTAAGTATGATGTTTGCTGTAAGGTTTTTGTAGATATTATTTATTCTGCTTGAAGAAATTTCCTTCTATTCCCAGTTTACTGAGAATTTTTATCACAAATAGGTGTTGGATTTTGCAAAATTCTTTATCTGTATCTATTGATATAATCATGTGATTTTTCTATTTTTGTTTGTTGAAGTGATAAACTACATTAATTAATCATTGAATATTGAAACAGCCCTGCATAACTGGGATAAATTGCACTTGGTCACAGTGTATTATTCTTTTTATACATTATTGGGCTTGTTTTGCTAATATATTTTGTTGTGGATTTTTACAGGTACATTCATGAAATATATTGATCTATAGTTTTGTTTTTTTGTAATGTTTTTGTCTGGTTTTTGTATTAAGGTAATACTGGTCTAATAGAATGAGTTAGGAAGTATTCTTTCTGCTTCTATATTCTGAAAGATATTACAGAGAATTAATAAAATATCTTCCTTAAATCGTTGGTAGAATTAACCAGTGAGCCTATCTGAGCATGATGCTTTCTATTTTGAAAGTTTATTAATCATTGATTCAATTTCTTTAATAGATATAGACTTATTAAGATAATTTATTTCCTTTTGTGTATGTTTTGTAAATTGTGTTTTTGAAGAAATTGGTCCATTTCATCTAGATTATCAAACTTGGGGACATTAAGTTATACATAGTATTATTTTATTATCCTTTTAATGCTTAGAGTATCTCTAGCAATATCTCCTTTTTCATTTCTGATATTATTAATTTGTGCCTTCTGTCTTTTTTGTTTGTTTGTTTGTTTTAGTTAGCCTGGCTAGAGGCTTATCAATTTTATTAATCTTTTCAAAGAACCAGCTTTAATTTCATTGATTTTCTCTACTGATTTTCTGTTTTCAATTTCCTAATATTTATACTTCAATTATTATTATTTCTTTTTGTTCTCTTACTTTGGATTTAATTTGCTCTTCTCTTTCTAGTCCTTAGGTAGAAATTTTGGTTATTGATTTTAGATCTTTTTTTCTTTTCTAAGAGTTGTATTCAATGCTATACATTTCTCTCTAAGCATTCCTTTTACTGCATCCCACAAATTTTCATAAATTGCATTTTTCACTTTTATTTAGTTCAACCTACATCTCAATTCATCCAGAGCCAAGATCTATGGATATGGCCTTTCCCTGCTTCCCCAAGACTTAGGTGACTCAGCTGTGATGAAAGAGAATGATATGTAGCTACACTCCTTTTTAATTTTGGACCCTGACAAAAGTAGGCTTCCTCTACTTAAGACTAGAATCATTACAAAATAATAAGTGTGTATAATTTACCTGGACAGAAATCAAGATTTTAGAGCTTGGCAAAACATGATGTGCTTCTATCTCCCTCCTTCATTTGTCTTGATATAGATTAATTACTTACATGACATTTTATAAAACTATTTTCCAGGCAAAGAAAAAGATTGTTACTTGGCAAATGACTAATATGCCCTCTGGTCTGAATAGGAGTTTCCTCAGCATTTCCTGGCACAGGAGAAACTAAAGATATTTAGTGCAGAAAACAAATGATTTAACCATTTCTTAATGTTTTACAGGTTATGTATTAGAAGGGTGGATTTCTTTTCTAAATAGTGCTACAAAACAGAATCATGCAAAAAAGGTAATAGTTAATGAAATAATGCAATTTCTTCTTAGTAAAATACTGTCCTTTTGAAATAAATACCCTACTTCATATTATGTGGTGTGTTTAGATCAAGGATGAAAGAACATTCTTCAGATAAAATTAAGATATTATTGTTACATTGGGTGGGGTTTTGGTCTAGAAAGCTTCTAAGGTGTCACTGAACTTCAAAATTATATCATTCTCTAAAAACGACTTTGTCAAAATTTTTAAGTTGGTAATCATTCAAAGTGAAAGGGACTCTGCAGGTGGAAGAGGCTTGAAAAGAGCAAAGATGGCCCTATGGAAAGAACATGATCTTTAAAATAAGATCCACCTGGCTTTGGACAAGTTTCTGTAGGTATCAAAGCTAAGGTTTCAAAATCAATAAAACTAATAACACCCACCATTCAAAGTTTAATAAGAGACAAAATTGCAGTTACTAAATATACATTTGTTAAATGGTAATAGAATTAAATAAATTTTCTTTTCAAATGACCAAATGTTAAGGTATTAAAAAGAGAAAGAATTGGGGCTTCCCTGGTGGCAGTGGTTGGGAGTCCACCTGCCGATGCAAGGGACACGGGTTCGTGCCCCGGTCCGGGAAGATCCCACATGCCGCGGAGCGGCTGGGCCCATGAGCCATGGCCGTTGAGCCTGCGCGTCTGGAGCCTGTGCTCCGCAACGGGAGAGGCCACAGCAGTGAGAGGCCCACGTACCGCAAAAAAAAAAAAAAAAAAAAAAAAGAGAAAGAATTGAACAGTAGCTTTAATCCTGCTAATTAGGTGAGAGATATATTAATGGCAATAACAAATTACCCATCCCTTTTAGGTATAGAAACTCTATTGAAACAAAGGGAAATGGATTTGTTTTTTATGTTTGTTTGTTTATTATATATATTTGCTATTGTTCTTTCTGTTATCCCATGACAACAAATTATGTAGGAGCAATGTTATAGTAAAGCCAAAACAACAAAAAATAATAATAAATAACATATTTACAACTCTTCCTTTCAGATGGTCCATAAATACATACAGATACCACTACTCCCAAATTTTCTGAAGTTGACATCTTCATCTCAATCACATTGTAGGCCGTGGTGAATAGATCAAAGAAGTGACATATCCTGCTCAGTACCCATGGACTGTCTAGCAGGGAACAAGAAACTCTGACCCTTTAACTCTACTTTTTCAGTTTTCTTGTTTAAAAACCTCATTGGTGTCTCTGTAACTTTATATGATACATTTTCTTTCTGACATCCCTTGGAAGTTTTGGTCTGACTTTGTATTAAACAGTTTCAACCCAGGCTTTGCAATATTCTTATCCTTAAATTTGACATCTCAAATGTCTTCTCTGACCCTGATCAGTGTATCTCAGGAATCTGGCTCCATGGGGAGCAGGGAGTCTTTCTGATTTATGGTGACATTTCTGTATAAGCAGCAGAGCTGAGATAGAATTGAAGCTTCCTCAAAATGGAGGGTTAATAATATCAGGTGATTAAGGGAACTGGTAGTAGCAGCATAGTGTCTGGATAAAGATATGTATACACTTGAGATTGGAAAAAAAAAAAAGAGATGGCTACATCTTGAACCTCTGAATTCTTGATCTGATCTCTACTGCTGAAGCTGATTCTCCAGGCAGAAGTAAAGAAGGAATATTTTATGAAAAATACTTCTCTATTGTTCTAATAGAAAAAATCTAATGGAACTATAATTTTGGCCATTATTGGAGGGTTTTTTTTTTAACATCTTTATTGGAGTATAATTGCTTTACAATGGTGTGTTAGTTTCTGCTTTACAACAAAGTGAATCAGTTACACACATATATAAATGTTCTATTGGAGGGTTTCTGACAACAGGTATCTTTTCAGAATCCTTGGAATGTATCCAGCTGGATGAATACTTTGAAGCTGAAATGACCCCTATTTCTAACCATCAGAGAGTCAATAATATTTGTATAAATATGATAATATAAGTTTCAAACACCTACATTTTAGAAAGCAAGTCACCTCCTCTCTAATTCCATCACTAAATATAAACATTAAAAGAGCTTTAAATATACTGATATAGCGCTATGCTCCATATAAATTCTACTCATCAGCACAACAAATGCATCTTCAGAAAAGGATCCCCATCCCTATCCAAAGCTAATTACCTTAGATACAAAATTCAATACCCTTTCTCAATGCATAAACTTGCTTATGAGAAGTGTGGCTGCCTTTGCAATACAAGGTTTCATACAAACCCAAGTTAACTTTAAAGCCATACATTTATTCTTTTAAAACTTAAATGTTTCTCACACTATCATATTTGAATTTTGATTTTAATATCATATCATTTTAATATCATAAAATGAATTTTGCGTGAGCTTTTGCTCATTTTAAATCCAACTATGACAACATTTGGGAGAGTAAGTCTAACTTACAAAACACAGATCTTTGTGCATGTCTGACCCTAGTTCTCCAATCCATACATTTCTTGCTTGCTAATTCATACCTTTTGTGATTAATATGGATAAAGTTGGCAAATATAACTAGAATAATACAAACAGGTAGGTATATGCACAGAGGTATGTGCATTACTGTATTTATTTTAGTCCAACCTCCTTTCTGCAAATGCTAACACCTGTTTGATGTCCAAACCTATATGTACACTTCCTAACCAAATATAGAATTTAATTTTTTTTTTTTTTTTTTTTTTCCGGTACGCGGGTCTCTTGCTGTGGTGGCCTCTCCCGTTGTGGAGCACAGGCTCCGGACGCGCAGGCTCAGTGGCCACGGCTCATGGGCCTAGCCGCTCCGCGGCATGTGGGATCTTCCTGGACCAGGGCAGGAACCCACGTCCCCTGCATCGGCAGGTGGACTCTCAACAACTGCGCCACCAGGGAAGCCCGAATTTAATGTTTATGTTAATTCTTCTCTAGGCCCACACTATGTTTATATGGCCCTTTAAAACTTGCTACTATTATATTGAAAAAAGACAAAGATAAGACTAAGAAAGAGTAGAAAATAGTAAAGATATGTTCTTCTGTCAAGAGTTTAAGTAAGCTACTCCATGGTATTGCTGCTGCAGCATGTATTTTGTTTGGCCAGGAAGCTGAGGGAGTCTTAAACTGACACTAGCCACCTCATGCAAGTGCATGCCCTAGATAACAGACTGCAGAATCACACGTAAGTATAAGGTCCTGATACGACTTCCCCAACAGATCAAAAATCTCCCTACCTCCCAGGACCTTCCCTTGGTGGTTAATTGACCAATCTGGCCTTAACCTGGGAACATCAAAGCATCCCACCCATGGACCCTGCTATAGGCATGTGCCTCAGGCCCTGCCTCCCTCTCTGCCTGCGCCTGCTTTTACCTTCTTGTGTGGACCCTCCAAGTATGCCTCATACTTCTTCCAGGCCTTGTGAGTGATACACTTCTCTATACTGGTTTCTCTGGTGGTCTTTGTTTGAGCCATCCTGTACCCTGCACTCCATTTAACAGTCTTAACAACAAATCCTTATCATACAAAGTAGAAGCTAAGCCATTCTCTCCATGCATACTTTCCCCTGTGGCTCATCTCATCTAAGTTTCTGCCCATCTCTCTTAGGAATTCAGGCCCACCCAAAAAAGCAGGAGGCCCAGAGCAGATCTTTAACAGCCATTGGGAAAAATAAGTCCTCAGTGTTAGAGAATCTGTAAATAGTTTTATACCAATGTTCTGTGAGAATAAAATAACTTTTACTCCTTTGCAAAGTCATACCTTTATCAGGGGATACAATATTAGAATTTCTTCCTGCAAGGGTCAGAGAGAAAAAACAGAGGAAAAGGTTATGATTTTCCCAAAGACCAATAGAAATCACCTTGGACCAAATGCACTAGAAAATTCTCCAATTTTCTTCACAGTTTGAAATCCATGAATAAAGACTGGGGGAATTTGGAAGCCAAATACTTCTTTTAGACCATTAATTTGGAAATTATGTTAAACAAAAATCAAATCATGTTCAGTTCAGGAACAAAAATAATTTCAAATTTTCCTTTGGGTAAGATTTTAATATAGCCTACAAGCTCTGCTAAAAAAAAAAAAAAAAAAAAAAAAAGGATCAGTTTTGCATTTTGTCCTGAGGAAGACATGTAATTACACTCACATATGCTACACAATAAAGAAACTGCCTTTGGTCATCATTATTTTTGAATGTCAGGATAGCACACAGTTGTAAGCACAGTATGTATTTTTTTCATTTAACATTGTTTTTAACTGAAAAGCTAGGGGCAATTGTCAGGCCACTCCATGGTTCCCTTTCTTAGGGGTCCCTTGAGTACTGAAGTGTTAGGGGATGATAATACTCAGGCTTCCTTCATCTGTAGGTGATAGTAGAGGCACTAATGTAATTCTATGTTTCAAAGTCACTGTGTCAGTACCTTGTTTAGTTTAGACCCTTGGGCAAGCTTATGAAGATGGATGTGCAGACTTTATGTTTCAAATACAATCAGCCTTGTGCAATGGGTGGAATCTGAAACTTGAAGTCAGATCATCAGTATCTGAGCTTAGTGTTTTTACTTAAAATCTGTATTTACCAAATCTTCAAATTTTTAAAATTTGTTAAATGAACATATTAGGAGCTGCCTTACGTAAGTTATTCTGTGCATCCAATTCATTAATATTTTGGCATGGAATATTAATTATAAATCATTTTGCAGATGCTAATTATTATTTAGAGGAGCTGAAAACCTTCACCTCTTACACACTAAGGACTCCCTACCTACCATCCTCTTGTAGCACCTATATTTCCCCATCATTTACTCCTTTGGGCTAAAGTACCAAAAAGTTTATTTTAAAATATAATCATACTGGGTTTCCCTGGTGGTGCAGTGGTTGGGAGTCTGCCTGCTGATGCGGGGGGTGCAGGTTCGTGCCCTGGTCTGGGAGGATCCCGCGTGCCGCAGAGCGGCTGGGCCCGTGAGCCGTGGCCCCTGGGCCTGCGCGTCTAGAGCCTGTGCTCCGCCATGGGAGAGGCCGCAGCGGTGAGAGGCCCGCGTACCGCAAACAAACTATATATATATATATAATATCATACTGCTTGGAAGCAAAAATTCAATAGCTATTCCAGTCAATCAAAGACTGAGACTTCTGGGCTTCCCTGGTGGCGCAGTGGTTGAGAGTCCGCCTGCCGATGCAGGGGACACGGGTTCGTGCCCCATTCCGGCAAGATCCCACATGCCGCGGAGCGGCTAGGCCCGTGAGCCATGGCCACTGAGCCTGCGCGTCCGGAGCCTGTGCTCCGCAACGGGAGAGGCCACAACAGTGAGAGGCCCGCGTACCGCAAAAAAAAAAAAAAAAAAAAAAAAGATTGAGACTTTTAACCTACCAGTGTTCATTGAGTATGGCTAGTTTGTCACACAGTTTGCAAAAATATTCTTTAAGGTTATCATGTGTGGAAAAAAGCAACCCAAGCCAAGTAGAGTTAAGGTTGCAAACTAGAAGCTAGTGTCCAGAGAAACAAGTATCAATGTTCTTTCTCGATTATATAGACTATTTTTTAAAATATGTGAGACAATAATTATATTAGGAAAATTTCTTTTAAAAAGCTGACACGTAGCTTCTTTTATTAATTAGATTAGAAAATGTGGAAAAACTTGGCATGTTTTCAGAGGGCAGCCGTCCATAGAAGCTCAACTGCAGTTACCACCTGATGTGTGTGTACTCTCTAATTTAACTCTATTCCCACTGTTACTTCTTGCTTTTCCATGAGAGTACGTAATCTATCTGTTTTTGGACTAGAATCTTTTAACTGGAATTTGAAATTCACTAAAAAGCTGTTCTAACTGATCCATGTAAGCCAGGTATTGACCACTATTTTAATGTTTTATGTCGAAGGCCATTGGAGAAAATGACTTAGTAATGGTTGTGCAGTTTATCTGAGAATTTCTTGTTAAAGCAGTATGGTTAAATTTTTCTCTACATTGACCACTTATTAGAGTATCCTATGATGAGGTTGGGATAAGGCAAGACATGGTAGACTCTCAATATTTGGGTCAAGTATGTATCCATGCAAATCAGACATAGGCCAGAGCAACAATAGGCCAGGAGAGGAAAGAAATTGTTCATGGGTACCAAAGAGGTGTGCAGGGGTCTTATCTCAGAGATTTGTGCTCATAGATCCAGAAGTGCAGTGTGGGCTTCCAAGGGCTTCCACTGAGGAAGGAGAAGGAAGTAAGTATAGGATCCAGACCTGTAAAAGAAATGGAGCAAATTGAAGGCAGCAGTGTAAAATCTTGGCTTTAAGGCAAAGTCCATGTAGCACTGGGGGTAAGAAAAAACATCTAAATAATAAAATATTAGCAGAACAGGCCCAGTAATATTCAGCAGGAGTCACTTAGATAATAGAATAACTACTGAGCTTAAAATTTCTTCCCTTATGTGCAGAAACATCATTCTCAAACTTAGGAATGGCAGTCATGAAGTGAAGAAAGCTGGATTTCTAGTTCAAAGAGAGAGATGTAGCTTCACACATTTGGAAGTTCATTCAGAGAAGCAGGAGCAGGGGCCAACACTCTCCTGTATTAAGATGATTAAAACTGCCTCCACACAACACACATGCAAATCATCTTTAGTGATGTGAATTGTTTAACACAAGTCCGAAAGGTGTCCGTGAGAAAGGCAACATGGTAAGTGAACTGTGTGAAATAGTCACCTCCCTTTTCTTTGTGGTTCTTGTAGAACCACAAAAGTTCTTGGTTTTCCCAATGTCAGCACTATTCACATTTGGGACCAGATAATATTTTGCTGGGGGGTGGACTGTGCTGTGCATTGTGGGATGTTTAGCAACATTCCTAGCTTCTATCCACCGGGTACCAGTATCCCTCTCCCTCCCTTCCCCTGGTTGTGATGACTAAAATTGTCTCCAGACATCTCCAGAGGTCTTGTGGGGAAAATCATCTTCAGCTGAAAATTTTCATGTAGAGCATGACATTAAAGAAAACCTGAGATACTCAGGCAAGAAAGCAAGCAAATATACTAAGTCTTAAATTTATGCTAAATCAAAGTAATTTTTCCTGACATTTCATCCTGTCTATGAAGGTGGCACTATTTTTCCCCATGAAATGCCAGTTCAAATTCCTCAATAAATAAATAAATTATGGTAACAAACATACAGTGGAAAAGGATTTAGTCATTAAAATAATTTCATAGAAAGATATTTGATGTCATGAGAAAACAGTCATAGAATATTAATAAGTGGGAACAAGTTATAATGCACAACTGTACTGCTGCCCAGTTTGGAACTCCCTCTTTTGCAGAGGGGATGGTCTCTAATGTCCATTTGCTGTGAGAGAGCTATTTTGACAGCAAATTGGTTGACTGCTCCTCACCCAGACATAGAACTAGGAGAACATTTTGCTAATTCATGATTTCCTGTGTGCAGCCCTGTCGAACAGAGCAATAGGAGAATCAAAATAGATATACAAACTTCATAATACACAACTTCTGAATCAATGCTTTAACCAAAGAAGGTAGAAGAAGCAAAGGTTTGGAGTGCTCCAGAAATTCTTAAACATGTAGGCTTGGATAGTCGTATTTATAAAGACAAACAAACACAAAACAGCAAAAACTTTTTTTCCTTCATTCTCTCTTTTGACTACATCTTTTTATTAACACCCAGGCACTCCTTCAGAGTTCTGTATATTTTTGTGTGAAAATTACTATTGTACACATTCTTGCTTGTGTCATCATGTTGTTAAATTATGGGAAGTACTTGTCCTTAGGTAGAGTCCAAACAGAGCATTTTTTTGAGGTAATACATTAATATTAGTTCATTTATGAGAAATTTGGGAATTTGGGAATTCACATTGAGCCTGTATATAAAACTGTATATTTGAGTTGTGTTATATTTTATTGACACTAGTAAGGGCACATGGGCCTTTTCCCTGCATTTTAAGAGTTATTCCTGCTCCTTGGAAATAACATGTATTTCTATAGATTACAAATATTATTTGAATTTGAACATCCAAAACTCTTATATTGTCAACTTTGTTTATATTACATTGCAAAAAAGATAATCCATGAAATTAAATGAGTGTGTTTGTGTGTGTGTTCATACACATCTGCTCCAAAATTTTAATTCTAGCATTCTATTATAGTAGTAAAGTTGATTTCATTTTAATTTTCATCTTGACTCATCTTTTCACATTGTCCCAAAATTTATTATTTCTTGAACAAAAAAACAGTTATTTAAAAATAATAAATAGGATGAAAATGTTTTAGAACTAGCTTGAGTTGGTGTTCATACAAAAATTTTGAATGTATGAAATGCCACCAAATTTTTCACTTAAAAATGGTCAACTTTATTGTATGTGAACTTCACCTCAATACAATATAATAAATAATACTGCACTGAATTTTGAAAACTCTCTAAAGAAGGTGTGTGTGTGTGTTTGTGTATCATAAATATATATATAAAAGATCATCACAAATCAGTTGTCATTAAGCTTGCTGTATAAAAATATAGGACTTGAAATATCATTGAATCTGGTGTTCTTACCCTGCTTCTTCACACGTGAAGGGAAAAGAATCAGGAAGTGTCAAGCAGAACAGGTTAACTTTTTTTTATATATATGTAGAAAAGGATTTCTACTGGTAACCAGTTTTGTCAACCACTAATCTAAATCAAATTTTCATTTAGCAGAAAAGACTTGAAGGCCAAGACAAACAATTTTTTTTCAAAGTCACTGCCATTGTACCGAAGTGACTCATAGAATTCTTATCTCCCAATTCCCAAATAAATATTCTATTCAAAAAAAACGATTAACACAGTGAGTACATGTGTGTTGAAACAAAGAATGGGTCAAAGATGGTATTTGTTTATGGGAGGATGTAAAGAACCTATCAGTGAAGAATGTCACTTTTCAAACCTCATAGAAGTTCCCACCTAACCAAGGAACTGACCTGCTCTAGATATCTCTGTGCTAAGGAAAAATTCTAAATCTGGCCTTGTATTTACAGATGCAATCAATCCAGCATTTTGGTCACACAAAACTAGAGCACTGGCAATGATCAGGGTAGAGGGTGAGCACACTGAATGTTTTATTAATATCTACTTCAAAAGTGTGTGGCATACGTGCCACTCAAAACATGACCAAAAGACTGCAGTGCAAGGATTTTCAAAAGGCAAAAGAAAGCAGGTGGGAAGTTGTGATTCCAAGATAAATGAGCTGTCTTAGGCTTGGATTATGGGTCTATTTTTCCTGTTTATAGGAAAATGTCTTTTAGTATTTTTTTTTAGCTTATGTCTCTGAATATTCAAATACCTCCAATTTACGTCTCAAAATATCCTCCAGAGAACTGATAGAGAAAAATAAATAAAGGAGACAAGTCTTGTATGAGCCCATCCTAACTTTTACTCAAAGAAAGTGACTATGATGAAGGAGGAGAAAAGTTGTCTACCACCCTCTACAAAATTTTGCACTGTATCAAGCTGTTCTGGTTACTATTGCTGAATAACCACCTCCAAGGTCAGTGCCTCAGAGAAATAATTTTATTGTGTTCGTATATTTTGTAAGTCAGGGATTTATATCTTTTTTATTTTTCTCCCAGTTTCTTTGAGATATAATTGACATATAACATTGTATACATTTAGGGTGTACAACGTAATGATTTGGCATATGTTATATTGTGAAATAATTGCCACAATAAGTTAGTCAATACTATGTGAGTCCATCTTCTTACATAGTTCTTTTTTTTTTTTTTTTTTTTGGTGAGAACATTTTAAGATTGCCTCTCTTAATAACTATCAAGTATACAGCAGAGTATTATTAACTATAATCACCAAGCTGTACCTTAGATCCCCAGAACTCATTCATCTTATAACTGGAAGTTTGTACCCTTGAATCACCTTCATTTATTTCCCCCACCCTCCTGTTCCCTCACTCCTGACAACGTCCAATCTATTCTCTGTGTCTATGAGTACTGTGGGTTTTTGTTGGTTTGTTTTGATTCTACATATAAGTGATATCATATGACATTTGTCTCTCTATGTCTGATTTACTTCACTTACCATAATGGCCTCCAGGTTCATCCATGAGTCACAAATGGCAAGATTTCCTTTTTTTTTTATGGCTGAATAATATTCTATATAATTATATGCAATACCACATTTCTTTACATATTCGTCCCTTGACAGACACTTAGGTTTTTTCCTAAGTGTCTTGGTTTACATGAAATAATGAGGTAATGAACATGGATGTGAAGATATGTCCTCCAGATAGTGATTTCATTTTCTTCCGATAAATACCTAGAAGTGGGATTGTTGCATTATACGATAGTTCTATTTTTAATTTTTTCAGGAAGCTTTCATACTGTTTTCCATAGTGGCTGCACCAATTTACATTCCCTCCAAGGTGTGCAAGGGTTCCCTTTTCTCCACATCCTCGTCAACATTTGTTTTCTCTTATTTTTTTGATACCAGCCATTCTAGCAGATGTGAGATGATATCTCACTGTGATTTTCATTTGCATTTCCCTGATGATGAGTGATGTTGCACATTTTCATTTATCTGTTGGCCATTTGTATATCTATTTTGGAAAAATGGCTATTCAGTTTCTTTTTAAAATTTGATTGTTTTTCCTTATATTAAGTTGTATGAGGTCTTTACATATTTGGATGTTACCCCATCAGATACATAAATTTCAATTTTTTTTCTCCCATTACATAGGTTGTCTTTTAGTTTTGTTGATTTTTTTTTCTGTGCATAAGATTTTAATTCTGATGAAATCCCACTTGTTTATTTTTGCTTTTTTTTTGCTTTTTTTTGGTATTAAACCCAAAAATCTGTTGCAAAACCAATGTCAAGGAGTTTTTCCCCATGTAGTCTTCTAGGAGTTTTATGGTTTCAGGTGTTACATTTAATAAGTGTTTAATCCAGTTTGAGTTCATTTTTATGAGTGATATAAGATAGAAGTTCTGTTTCATTCTTTTGCATGTGGATATCCAGTTTTCCCAACACAGTTAATGAAGAGACTATCCTTTCTCCATTGAGTATTCTTGGCTTCCTTATCAAATATTAGTTGACTATATACACATGGGTTTATCTTGGGTTCTCAGTTTTGTTCCAATTGTCTCTGTATCTGTTTTTATGTTGAATTTAGATATCTAACTGAAAACTCCCTGATTCTTCATCATCATCAACATCAACAGCTATATCTTCATCATCATAACTACCATTTGATAGGTGTCTACTTGATTCCAGCTCTTCTTCAAGGCCATTTGCATGTTAGGCTTTAATAATAATAGAGCCATTAATATAATAAACTATTCCAATTTAAAATATCCACATAATACCATGTTTGTTTTTTTTTTACAAATCAGGCTAAGCTAGGCTATACTGTGACATCAAAGTATCCCCCAAGTCTCAGTAGCCTAACAACTTATGATTAAATATCTCTCAAAGAAGACTTCTGTCAATAGAGGGATGTTTTATCTGGCATATCTTCCCATGGAAAGGGAAGATAAGGATAGAGGAATCACAACAGATCTAAATGTTTTAGCTTTGAGGCAACATAAACACAACATTCACACAAATTCATTGGCCAGAATTAGTAGTTTGGCCCCAACGTCACTGCCTATGAAATATTTAGAGAAAACTAATGGCCTCTGGGACACTCCCACTCCCAGTCACCTGGTTCTTCCTCATCCCCAGCCTCTCTCAAATTTTATTGGTTTAACGTTTCTTTTTCTTTGAATGGTAGGTTTATTTTACCAAGGGCCAAGAGGATTTTGCCGTCACCATAGAAATCTTTGACGTGCTACTTCCAAATCACTTTCACCAGACTCTCCTATAAAGAAGGCTATAATTTATTAGCTAGCTGAAGTTCATAATAATATGTAAATAAACTTGAAGAAATAAAGAAAAACACTATAATACACTTGCAATAAAAACCGAGAGAAAATGCCCTAACCAGAAAACAATCTTAGTAAGACTAAAGTAGTAATAACCCATTGCATCTGTATAGTGATTTATAAATTATGAAACAGTTTTATATACCATCCTTGTTAAATATATATCAGACCATCTAAGGAAGACAGAATAAGTGTTAACATTATCATATACAGATAAGATAATTAGGGATCAAAGAAATTGAGACATGCCCCAAGGAGACACAAATTAAAGTGAGAGGATTGAAACTCAGGTTTCCAGATACTCCCCCATTGCTCATTTTACTTCAAAAACTAAAATAGGCAGTGGAGAATGTTTTTAAGCAGGATCACATTCCTGGACCACTTGAATTGCACAGAAAATGCACCTACCTACTTAGTTTAAGCGTAGTAATAACTAAACAGATAAAGGTTTAAAAATGGAGGCTCTTTGGTTCTTACCTATATTCAGAAGCTGAAAACATAGTGTAGCAGACAAAGAATTGAGCACAGATCTCAGGAACTGAATAATGTCAAGAAATCATGTTACCTGAGATGGGAGTCCAGAAGGTTATGGGAGTGAGGAGAACAGAGGGGTGGCTGATGCAATGGGAAACCAACCCAGATTTATTCCACAGGTGTGTAATAGTCTATGATATGTCAAACAAAAATCAAATCTGGACTTACTAAGGAGATACTAATCCAAAAAAAAATATTGTAAGAAAAGTAAAAGGGACTATTGTAATAGAGAAAAAGCTCTGTAATAGGAAAAATGATCTGCAAGCATCTCAAAACATTACACAGAAAGGGATTTTCTCTTATATGGAGGGATACACAAGGATACAAAGAAACAGGTGTGTGGAAATGGGATGAAAATGTAGCATGATCAGACAATCAGAGAAAGTTTTACCCTGAGGTGAGCCTATTTTCTAGAGGAGCTGTATGATGGCTCAGGCTGAGGGTGGGCCAAATTTGGGGCCCTGGTAAAAGAGGGAATCATAACCAAAGTTTGGGTAATAAGCATTTTGTCCCTATTGAGATCAGTGGGGAAAAGCAGTTCAGCTAATCATTTATGAGGAAAAGAGTGGGAATTTGAAGGATCTTTTTCTGGCCTTGTAAGGTAAACTACAGTGGCATCCATGAGTCTTATCCAGGTCCTATGGGGAAAGATGTTTCTAGAAGTAAGCCATTTTTGGGAGAGGGGGCAGATTTCTTAATCTTGACTCTTTTCTATGACCACATGGGTCTGGCAAAGTTTAACATTGTCAGATATATATTTTTTTAATGTTAACCTAGCATTTTATTTTATTTTAAAAATTTTAATTGAGGTATAGTTGATATACAATATTATATGTTACATGTGTACAGTATAGTGATTCACAATTTTAAAGGATATATTCCAGGGCTTCCTTGGTGGCGCAGTGGTTTAGAGTCCACCTGCCGATGCAGGAGACACGGGTTTGTGCCCCGGTCCAGGAAGATCCCACATGCCGCAGAGCAGCTAGGCCCATGAGCCACGGCTGCTGAGCCTGTGCGTCCGGAGCCTGTGCTCCGCAAAGGGAGAGGCCACAACAGTGAGAGGCCCACGTACTGCAAAAAGAAAAAAAATGGTTATATTCCATTTATGGTTATTATAAAATATTTGCTATATTCCTTGTGTTGAACAATATATTCTTGTAGCTTATTTTATACATAATGATTGCTACCTCTTAATCTTCTACCCCTATATTGCCTCTCCCTCCCTTCCCTCTCCCCACTGGTAACCACTAGTTTGTTCTCTATATCTGTGAGTCTTTTTCTCTTTTGTTAAATTCACTAGTTTGTTGAACCTTTTGGATTCTACTCATCCAATTTTTTATCTACACATCAGAACAGTATCTTTGAAACAAGTAAAGGTAGTCTTCAGGGGAATACTGTCAAATTGCTATAATAAGATCAACATTTGCTGTTAATACTGACTATGTGTAATTTGTTGACCCAGGAGCTTGTATAACAAACACATATGATATTTAGCACTGCCAGAGATGAGTTATTTAACCAGAGTACCTAAATTTGTTCAAGTATTTGCCTTACTAAACATCACCTTGGTGATTTCCTAGATTCTAAAATATATGCTAAAATATGCAACTAGGCACATCATTTTCCAGGACAGCTGTGGGTAGGTGGAATTGAGAATTTTCAAAGCATCCTCTGAGAATATAGACCAAAGAAAATGGTAAATTGCTGTAAGAGCAGCAAAAACAGCATTATAATATTGATGAAACACTGTGTAGAAAAAGTGAAAGTGGATATAGTAGTATTTTATTTCAAAGTTTACCTTCTATATTCAAATTCAGTTATTAAAAATGAAATTCATTTACTTTAGTGTCCAAATATATTCTCAAAAATAACAAAATGAATTTCAACAACAGCAAATCACAATTGGACCTGCAGAAACACACCTTCTAGAATCATCCATGACATTAAGAAAATTAATTTTTAATAATTGTCAAAAATTGAAAGTACAAAATAAATCATAAAATGTAATGAGTGATACAAATGATCCCTGGTTATAAATAATGGTTAAGGCCTTGTCATGCCAAATGTAATGCATATCAGTTACGTGGACTGCAGTTTGAACTTCAGCTATCAGGTAGACAAAATATCTAGTCACATCACTTTCATTCTCACAGGTCTCAAATATGTCTTCTGAAAGTGAGAGGGAAAAATTAAATAATCTTTAACTTTGCACTCCAAGCAATAATTCTGCAGCATTGTCTCCTGGGAATAGCTTAAGAGATAATAAAATATTTGATTTGAATAATAATATGCAATTTAAATTATGTAATCATACATATTAGGGAAGAGAAGGAAATTCCTGTTCAGTGAGCTATGTAGCATTACCTCAAAATGAGCATTTTGAGGTAAATGAGCATTACCTCAAAAATAGTTCTCACAAGAAATCCACAACTTGCAGATGAGGAAGTTGAGGCACAAATAGGTAATCATTTTCAATCACCTCTAGAAAAAAAATTGGATTTCAATGTAAAATTATGCATTGTCTAGAGGACATTCTTCCAGGTTATCTGATGCTAGCCTTTCACTGTCTTTAAGCTACTGTACAATATCTTGTTAAGTTGTAGTTAACTGATAGATGTGCAAACCTTCTGGTCCTATAGAATAGCATTTTCCTTCCTTTCTGCCATGTGGAAAACCAGCTTTGCATCTGTTTACATAATCATTTCAACATAACTGATACACACACACACACACAGCATGTATATAGCATCTTCCTAGTTTCCTCATTCATGAGAAGAATAAAATCTACAGAATGTGTTCATTTTTATATTTGCATGATATTCACAATTTTACATTTTTAGAAGATTATCTTTTTCTTAAAACAAATCTGAATTTTTCACCATAGAGTGGGGATTTGAAACTTGGATTTTCTGGTTCAAAAGTCCACAGTTTTTCCAGTACCTTTCCTACCAAGAATCCTGAGCAGCTGGGAGAACAATTGCATGTATTCTCTCTAGGCAGAAAGAAAACAGAGTATGAGAATATTTTCTTGAGAGAGACATGGTTATTTAAATGACGTATTCAACCCTAGATCTCTAGTACTTGGACTCCTTGTCTGTTAATCTTTTTTACCAAATAGTTGAGCTGGGATGATGTTTTTCTGTAGAAAGAGACATGATGAAAACTTTGAAGTGGCAATGGATCATAAAGGAAGAAATAGAAAGAAGACTTTCAAAGAGATAAAGCAGTAGGAGAGAATGAAGGATGATGAGCACCAGCCAGAGGATTTGAAGGGCCAGGTTGAAGGTATTTGATTTGCTGGCTCAGGAGAGAAAGAAATCAATAGCAATGGGAAGCCCAAATTCACTCTGGGACAGGGGTTACTTTTTCTAAGCCTCGTACACACTGTTTTCAGATAGATAGGTTAAGAAAAAAATCCCACTTTCCCTGCCACCAATGAACTTATAAATGTTGACTGCTTAAAATACAAACGATTTTCAATTAAAATAGAATAATTCTGAATAAAACAAAAGCTCTAAAAATAGGACATTTCTATGTTTTAACCTTCATTAAACCTTATATTGATATTCAAAAGATAAATTTGGGGCCACAAAGATGAATCAGCTCAATATTTATTAAATAGAAGAAGAAATCAAGGTCAAAGATAATTAAAGGAAATTGAATTATAATGGTTTATGCTGTTGTTGAAAAGACTAGACAAAGTGGCTGTCAAAAATCCTTATTTATTAATTTGGTTTCATTTGACCATTTCAAGAGCTAATCTGACACAGGCTATTATTTCATCCTGTTAGTGCAAGTATCATAATGATCAAATTAACAAAATATTCTAGATAAATGGTTGATAAGTGATTGGAAAATAATGTTTGATAATTGAATATTGAAAATTTCCACAAAATTAAGTGTGTCTTTGTAGGAGGAAGAGGACCTTAGAAACAGAATTAAGCTATTTTGTATAATGGCTCTCCAGCTATATACCTGAACAGTCTCCAGGATAATTATCAAATTAACTCATTATTTGATGCTTTCATATATTCCCCTCCTAGTGCATTTCAGTAATAATTATGTCCACAGAGCTTTACAAGTTGCAAGTGTTGTAAGATCAAATTTGATAAGTCAAAATATTTTAAATGTTTATTGAATTGGTTTGTTTGCAGTTTCTTGCAAAATGTCAGTGACTGAGGAAATAAGCAAAAAATAACTGATTGTTGATGCTTTCTCTCTTCCTAGCAATTTGTACTTAAGAATGTATTTCAGAAATAATTTCAGACTCCTGTATTTTATATTCACATGAAATAATTTTCTAATTTTCATTCAGAAAAATTTAACCCAAGTGTGAATTCACATGTTCAGCAGATATTTATTGGGGACTTACTGTGTGTCAGGATCAGTACTTTGGATGCAGCACTAAATGATACAGAGAAGACCTACTAGGTTCCTACTCTCCAGTAATAATTAGTATAGTAGAAGATCCAGACATTAAATATAGAATAAGTTATTTGACTTATGTCAAATAATGCTATAAAAGAAAAAACAGGTATAATAAAAAAGTAAGAGGTGACTTTACCTGGTATTTATGACTAGAAAGTATACACCATACATTATTTTGAAGTCATTTAAAAATATTAATTCTAGACTGTATGGTGGTTTTTATTTTAAATTTATTTCAATTCTGCTCTGAGTTTATGATGAGCATCTTATCTAGTAAATAAAAATAAGGATCTGATTTGAAGCATATAAAAAATAGCTTTGTTCACAAACATTTCCTGTACTGTCATTCAAAGGAAAATATAAGAAGAGTTATTTACACAGTTTCAGATGGTTGATAATAAAACTCAAATGCCTCATAAGCAAACAAAAGTACATTTTTTCCAAATCTGTAGCAAAACAAACAAAAGACAAAATCAAGTACCTAAGTAGTTCATTAACACAAGTGTGATTATACCTTTATAAAATAATTTCAAATTATTTTAATTTCATCTGGCAGAAATTATATGAACTAATCTGGAAAGTTCTGAAAAAAGAAGTGTTACATGTGGGAATTTATTTTGAAGATATATTTATTAAAACCTTAAGGTCCTCACAGAAGATCAGTAAAACAGAAAATTAACAATGTCGCTCACAACAAATATATTGATATATAAATAGGTAGATAAATAAATAAATGCAAGAGGCCCTATATCATATTAAACAAAATATATCACAGATGGTTCAATAATATAAACTTGAAAGTATAGAATGCATTACAGATAAAAATTTTATTCAATTTTTAATACAATTTGTATTTTAAATGTTTAGCCAATTTTTTTCACTGTGGTGAAAAATAATTTCATTGACATAATTATGTCAGAAAAGTCAAAGCAAAAGATAGCTTAGATACAGAAGATATAAAATATCTTTATGACAAACTTAAATTTAAAAAATCAAGTGAAAAATGCTACACAGATGAGAGATAAAACCTACATATTCTTAATATGTAATTAGCCTTTACCAATAAATAAGATACTATGAATAAGACAAAGGGCAAGAGAAAGAAACAAATTATATAATTTGATCGTCCACATACAGAAAACTTGCCAATTGTAAATGAACATTTAAAATGACTTTCAGTATATCAATTAATAAAATGAATACAAACAAAAATGATAATTTTGTCTTTCTACAAATATTTTTTAACTGTACTGTGCCAGATTCTGCTTTTATGATTGAAGACTTGTTTATGTAAATATATGTTCCAAAGAGGAGGAACCAAGATGGTGGAGTAGAAGGACATGCTCTCACTCCCTCTTGCGAGAACACCAGAATCACAGTTAGCTGCTGGACAATCATTGAAAGGAAGACACTGGAACTCACAAAAAAAGATACCTCACATCCAAAGACAGAGGAGAAGCCACAATGAGATGGTAGGAGGGGCTCAATCACAGTAAAATCAAATCCCATAACTAGTGGGTGGGTGGCTCACAGACTGGAGAACACTTATACCACAGAAGTCCACCCACTGGAGTAAATATTCTGAGCCCCATATCAGGCTCCCCAACATGGGGGTCCGGCAATGGGAGGAGGAATTCCTAGAGAATCAGACTTTGAAGCCTAGTGGGAATTGATTGCAGGACTTCAACAGGACTGGAGGAAACAGAGACTCCACTCTTGGAGGACACACACAAAGTAGTGTGTGAATCAGGACCCAGGGGAAGGAGCAGTGACCCCAGGGGATACTCAACCAGATCTACTTGCTAGTGTTGGAGGGTCCCCTGCCAAGGTGGGGGGTGGCCCTGTTTCACTGTGGGGACAAGGGCACTGGCAGCAGAAGTTCTAGGAAGTACACCTTGGAGTGAGGCCACCCAGAGTCTGTCATTAGCCCCACCAAAGAGTCCAGGTAGGCTCCAGTGTTGGGTTGCCTCAGGCCAAACAACCAACAGGGAGGGAACCCAGCCCCACCCATCAACAGTCAAGTGGATTAAAGTTTTACTGAGCTCTGCCCACCAGAGCAACAGTCAGCTCTAGCCACCAACAGTCCCTTCCATCAAGCCCCTTAGATAGCCTCATCCATGAGAGGGCAGACAGCAGAAGCAAGAAGAACTGAAATCCTGCAACCTGTGGAACAAAAACCACATTTACAGAAAGATAGACACAATGAAAAGGCAGAGGGCTATATACCAGATGAAGGAATAAGATAAAACCCCAGAAAAACAACTAAATGAAGTGGAGATAGGCACTAAATGAAGTGGAGATAGAATTCAGGATAATGATAGTGAAGAGGATTCAGGGCCTCAGAAAAGAAATGGAGGCAAAGATCGAGAAGATGCAAGAAATGTTTAACAAAGACCTAGAAGAATTAAAGAATAAACAAACAGAGATTAACAATACAATAACTGAAATGAAAACTACACCAGAAGGGATCAATAGCAGAATAACTGAGGCAGAAGAACGGATAAGTGACCTGGAGCACAGAATGGTGGAATTCACTGCTGTGGAACAGACTAAAGAAAAAAGAATGAAAAGAAATTAAGACAGCCTAAGAGACTTCTGGGACAACATTAAACGCAACAACATTCGCATTATAGGGGTCCCAGGAGGAGAAAAGAGAGAGAAAGGACCAGAGAAAATATTTCAAGATATTATAGTCGAAAACTTCCCTAACATGGGAAAGGAAATAGCCACCCAAATCCAGGAAGCACAGTGAGTTCCATACAGGATAAACCCAAGAAGAAACATGACGAGGCACATAGTAATCAAATTGGCAACAATTAAAGACAAAGAAAAATTATTGAAAGCAGCAAGGGATAAACGACAAATAAAATACAAGGAAACTCCCATAAGGTTAACAGGTGTATCTCAGCAGAAACTCTACAAGCCAGAAGGGAGTGGCATGATATACTTAAAGTGATGAAAGAGAAGAACCTACAACCAAGATTACTCTACACGGCAAGGATCTCATTCAGATTCGATGGAGAAATCAAAAGTTTTACAGACAAGCAAAAGCTAAGAGAATTCAGCATCACCAAACCACCTCTAAAACAAATGCTAAAGGAACTTCTCTAAGTGGGAAACACAAGAGCAGAAAAGGACCTACATAAACAAACCCCAAACAATTAAGAAGATGGTCATAGGAGCATACATATCCATAATTACCTCAAACATGAATGGATTATATGCTCCAACCAAAAGACACAGGCTCACTGAATGGAAATAAAAACAAGACCCATATATATGCTATCTACAAGAGACCCACTTCAGACCTAGGGACACATACAGACTGAAAGTGGGGGTATGGAAAAATATATTCCATGCAAATGGAAATCAAAATAAAGCTGGAGTAGCAATACTCATATCAGATAAAATAGACTTTAAAATGAAGAATATTACAAGAGACAAGGAAGGACACTACATAATGATCAAGGAATCAATCCAAGAAGAGGATATAACAATTATAAATATATATGCACCCAAAATAGCAGCACCTCAATGCACAAGGCAACTGCTAACAGCTATAAAAGAGGAAATTGACAATAACACAATAATAGAGGGGGATTTTAACACCTCACTTCCACCAACAGACAGATTATCCAAAATGAAAATAAATAATGAATCAGAAGCTTTAAATGACACAATAGACCAGATAGATTTAATTGAGATTTATAGGACATTCCATCCAAAAACAGCAGACTACACTTTCTTCTCAAGTGCGCACGGAACATTCTCCAGGGTAGATCACATCTTAGGTCACAAATCAAGCCTCAGTAAATTTAAGAAAATTGAAATCATATCAAGCATCTTTTGTGACCACAATGCTATGAGATTATAAATGAATTACAGGGAAAAAAACGTAAAAAAACACAAACACATGGAGGCTAAACAATATGTTACTAAATAACCAAAAGATCACTGAAGAAATCAAAGAGGAGATCAAAAAATACCTAGAGACAAATAACAATGAAAACACGAAGATCCAAAACCTATGGGATGCAGCAAAAGCAGTTTTAAGAAGGAAGTTTATAGCTATAAAAGCCTACCTCAAGAAACAAAAATATCTCAAGTAAACAATCTAACCTTACACCTAAAGGAACTAGAGAAAGAAAAACAAACAAAACCCAAAGTTAGCAGAAGGAAAGAAATCATAAAGAATAGAGCAGAAATAAATGAAATAGAAACAAAGAAAACAATAGCAAAGATCAATAAAACTAAAAGGTGGTTCTTTGAGAAGATAAAAAAAAAATGATAAACCATTACCCAAACTCATCAAGAAAAAGAGGGAGAGGACTCAAGTCAATAAAATTAGAAATGAAAAAGGAGAAGTTACAACAGACACTGCAGAAATACAAAGCATCCTTAGAGACTACTACAAGCAACTCTATGCCAATAAAATGGACAACCTGGAAAAAATGGACAAATTCTTAGAAAGTTATAACCTTCCAAGACTGAACCAGGAAGAAACAGAAAACATGAACAGATCAATCATAAGTAATGAAATTGAAGCTGTGATTAAAAATCTTCTAACAGGATTTCCCTGGTGGAGCAGTGGTTGAGAGTCCGCCTGCCAATGCAGGGGACATGGGTTCATGCCCTGGTCTGGGAGGATCCCACATGCCGCGGAGCAGCTGAGCCCGTGAGCCATGGCCGCTGAGCCTGTGCTCCGCAACGGGAGAGGCCACAACAGTGAGAAGCCCGCGTACCACAAAATAAAAATAAAAATAAAAAAATCTTCTAACAAACAAAAGTCCAGGACCAGATGGTTTCACTGGTGAATTCTTTCAAACATTTAGAGAGGAGTTAAATTCTTCTCAAATTCTTCTCAAATTCTTCCAAATTCTTCCAAAAAATTTCAGAGAAAGGAACACTACCAAACTCATTCTATGAGCCCACCATCACCCTGACACCAAAACCAGACAAAGATCCTACAAAAAAAGAAAATTACAGACCAATGTTACTGATGAATATACATGCAAAAATCCTCAACAAAATACTAGCAAACAGAATCTAACAACACATTAAAAGGATCATACACCACGATCAAGTGGGATTTATCCCAGGGATACAAGGATTCTTCAATATATGCAAATCAATCAATGTGATACACCATATTAACAAATTGAAGAATAAAAACAATATGATCATCTCAATAGATGCAGAAAAAAACTTTTGACAAAATTCAACACCAATTTATGATAAAAACTCTCAAGAATGTGGGCATAGAGGGAACCTACCTCAACATAATAAAGACCATATATGACAAACCCACAGCATACAACATTCTCAATGGTGAAAAACTGAAAACATTTCCTCTAAGATCAGGAACGAGAAAAGGATATCCACTCTCACCACTATTATTCAACATAGTTTTGGAAGTCCTAGCCATGGCAATCAGAGAAGAAAAAAGACATAAAAAGAATACAAGTTGGAAAAGAAGAAGTAAAGCTGTCACTGTTTGCAGATGAGATGATACTATACATAGAGAATCCTAAAAATGCGACCAGAAAACTACTAGAGCTAAACAATGAATTTGGTAAAGTTGCAGGATACAAAATTAATGCACAGAAATCTCTTGCACTCCTATATACTAATGATGAAAAATCTGAAACAGAAATTATGGAAACACTCTCATTTACCATTGCAAGAAAAAGTATAAAATACCTAGGAATAAACCTACTTAGGGAGACAAAAGACCTGTATGCAGAAAACTATAAGACACTGATGAAAGAAATTAAAGATGATATCAACAGATGGAGAGATATACCATGTTCTTGGATTAGAAGAATCAATATTGTGAAAATGACTATACTACCCAAAACAAACTACACATTCAATGAAATCCCTATCAAATTACCAATAGCATTTTTTTTGGAACTAGAACAAATCATCTTAAAATTTGTATGGAGACACAAAAGATCCGGAATAGCCAAAGCAGTCTTGAAGGAAAAAAATGGAGCTGGAGGAATCAGACTCCCTGACTTCAGGCTATACTACAAAGCTACAGTTATCAATACAATACGGTACTGGCACAAAAACAGAAACATAGATCAATGGAAGAAGATAGAATGTCCAGAGATAAACCCACGCACCTGTGGTCAACTAATCTATGACAAAGGAAGCAAAGGTATACAATGGAGAAAAGACAATCTCTTCAATAAGTGGTGCTGGGAAAACTGGACAGCTACATGTAAAAGAATAAAATTAGAACACTCCCTAACACCATACACAAAAATAAACTCAAAATGAATTCTAGACCTAAATGTAAGACCAGACACTATCAAATAGTGCTTTGATATAGATGTTTTCATTGATGAGAAAAACATGGCTCTTGATGAGGAGACAAAAATACGTTCATTTCAAATACTTTTACAATTAACCTCTGGTGACTATGTACCTTAAATAATTCTATTCTTAATTTGAAAATGAGATTAATGATACAAAATTAAATGTACTATAAAAATCACTGTGAAATTCTGAAGGATCCCATCTAACTCCTCAGCTAGTTTAATTATTTTAATTATATGATCAGGAAGCAGATCTAGAGACAAGCACACAGGAGCCTATTAGTTTGAAAGTCAAACGAAGGGGATAATGATCAAAATGTGATTAAGGAGCTTTAGATCTATAATTTCAGAGAAATAAAAATCCCTAAAATGAAGATGGTTTTAGGTACTTGCATTGTTTATGCTGAGCGTAGTATAAGAATTAAATCATTTTTTAATCTTAAGCACTCTTAAGTTCATGGATTTTCATGGCAAAAATATATACAAACACTTTTTTCCATACAAATTATTCCTTAATTTTGGTCAATGGTAGCATTAGAAAAAAACATGAGAAGCCATCCGGATCAATTCTCTCACAAATAAAATAAAAACTTGAAGGACATTTAACTGGGGGAAAAACTGTAATCAACGGTTATTTGGGGCAATAAGTTTTGCTAAGAACTTTTGCTATGGGTATTTTACCTCTTTTAAATTTTGAAAAACTCATGTGACCAGAAAAATAAAGCATATCACAAAAAGTGCTCATGCACTTGCAGTCTAGAACTTCAAGCATTTTGTATTCTCATTTCAGACATTTTAATTTGTATTAACATTTGAATATTTATTTTGTCAATAAGTTAATTTTGCTCTGTATGATAGCAGGTTCAGTGTGTTTGTAATAGAAAAGGTGACAAATAAACTGAAATGTACATGAAATAAGAACTTGTCAGACAAAGGAAAATGTGCACATCTTTAGGATGATAAATGAATAAGGTGTGCCAAGTGGAGTCAGGGAGTCTGGCAGGCTTCAGGAATGGTGCGAAGTTGAGTGAATCAAGAGAGTTAGCCTTGGCCGTTATGGGAAAATAGATTGGAGAGTTCAGGTTTTGCCAGAATGTTGTGAGCTTTAGATTTAGAGTTGATTCCAACCTAGGATATTATCCTTAGGCAAGTAGAAAACCAACAGAGAAAATTACATTTCATGCTAGTCCATTAGAAAAATTGAGTTAAAGGAACAATAGTGTAGAGCAAAGATTGTCATAGAATGTGAATGGATAACTTCAGGTTACATAGAATCATGTTTTAATAAATCGATGTCCCCTGAAACTTTACCAGAAGATGAAAAGTGAAAAACTAATGTTCTTTACTTTTTTAAACTGCTATTTTTTAAATTAATATTGTAGGAAATTTAAATATTCCAATTTAAAAAGAACAAAGTTCTTTTTGGAACTTCCTTTTTTTTTTTTCTAGTTTTCAAAGATGTGATGACTTTATTGTTATCTTATCAGAAGGAAGTATGGTTCCGTACGAGCTATGTGTCTTTGAACAAATGCCAGAGACCTTTAAGAAACAGTTCACAAAAAATCTTAAAGCTGTTTGATGGGTCTTTCTAAAGTGATGTAGATTTTTCATTATTATATTTCATTGGTTATTCATCTTTTGTGTGAAATATCACTCATGTTTTTTTTGGCATGTTTCTACTTTTCTAATAGGTCATAAACATTTCTTATACATTCTGGCTACAAACACTTTGTCATCTCTATGTGAAAAAGTTTTCTCCTTTCCTTTCTCAAATCTTACAAATACTTCATGGTATTTTTGGTAAAATTAAATTTTAATTTTAATGTAATTAAATTCACTAAGTTTTTCTTATGTCAACTATAACTTTTGTATATTATTTAATAAATCTTCCATATCAAGAACTTATTAAGATATCCAGTTTGGTTAATGTTTCCTCACAGATAGACTTAAAATCGAAGAACAAAGGCAAAGATAAATGGAAGGAAGAGGAGCAAAAGAAGAAAATACACAGCTTCTATCTCGACTCTGAGTTCTCACCTATATACTCAGCTCTTTGTTATTACCTTGTTAGGGTTCTGGTTGCTTAGGAAGATCTATGCTTATTACTTGCTGCCAAGACTTATTTAATGGTCCACTTTCTGGTCCTACTATGCTCTGAATCTAGTCTTTGTTCCCAGACCTTGTTGATCTAGATTCACCTGTTGCTAACTGAATCCTCCTTTGCTGAATCCTCCTTATATTTTATTAAATATATATATTAATATATATATATTTCATCTCATAACAAAAGCATGAGAGTCAATTCTATCTGTATTAAAAAATAAGATTCTTAAGCACAAGGAATATTGAAGTTTTGCATCCTTGGATATAGCTCAGTACCCTAGACATTCAGTAAAAATATTAGATTTTAAATGAAAAAAATTTCTTAATGCATAAAGGCAGCTGGAATAAAATCTCTAGGTATATAAAGGTAGCTACTCTAGAAACCTCTAGTTTTCAGCATGGACAATGGTGATCATGGACAAGCATGCTGTATGATCAGGCCATGCAAGATGGCTGTTCTCTTGCTCTCTGTACATCCACTGCTCAACAAGTGCCTGCTTCACCTACACCCTACTCACATGACTGACTTTCCTACATACTTGCCCCAGCTAGTGATTGTTCTAACTTTGGATCAGAACCTCTCCATTATGATAACTTATCAAAGGGACAGTGAGGGACATGTCCCTCTGCTGGTTTTCCTGGTAACAAATGAGCCAATTTGACCTCAATTTCCCTATAACTGGTAACCTCCCCCTCCCCTGGGAGTGAAGATTGCCACCATGTCCTGGTTCTCCTTCTGCCACACAAGGCTGGGGTGCTGCTCCAGGACCTTGCTTCAGACATATAAGCTCCACTTATCCATTAAACCATTGACTGACGGCTCTGTCCCTGCCTCGGGGCTATTTCTTTGGTCTTGAAGCTGGGCAAGTACAGGCCTTATAGGTCTGCGGGGTGCAAATCAACACATGTATGAGAAATAAGCCCAAATACTGGAGAAGGTAGGGGAGACTCTGTAACCTATGACTTCGCAACTTAACTTAAAAATCCAGTGCTGGAAGTGATATGTATTTCTGATCAGAGGTACGTGAATATACACTTTCAATAGAAAAATGGTCTATTGTAAGACTTCAATAAGGAGATTTATGTATGTAAGTATGTATTTATTTATTTATATTCTTCAGGAGAAGAGAAAGAGTATAGAATTTTAATTTCCATTGCCCAATTTTATTATAATATAATAACAATAACTTTATTAATAAAAATGCAATAAAATCTTATTTTAGATAGGTATTTTCTAATTTATTCTTTCTTGATTTTTCTTTCTTATTTATTAAAGTCAAGGAATGCTTATCATCACTTTTGAAGTAAAATATGAATACCCACTTCTCTCTCTCGTTAAACTTCTGACCACAGTGCCCACAAAAATGATTCCTGTTAGGCACAAAGAATAACCCATGGAAGTATTAAACGAAAAAACATCCACAATGGAAATACTATACAGTATCAACTGCAGATGAGAAAAGGCTGAGGATTTCTGGGATAACCTTACACACAGAGAAAGAGACGGCAAACGTCATTTTCCTTGTGGCCCCTCTGCTGGGCCACAAATGTTATAAAATTTCAAAGTTAAAAATAAAGAAATTCAGAT
Organism: Grampus griseus; assembly: GCF_964374135.1. NCBI lineage: Eukaryota > Metazoa > Chordata > Mammalia > Artiodactyla > Delphinidae > Grampus > Grampus griseus. The sequence continues at coordinate 72,519,683 of NC_139009.1, read as the reverse complement.
GACTGTGAGGTGAAGGTGCCTTAAGATATGGGCCTGGTCTGGTCTTCCAAAGGTTTGGGGTATGTGGGTATCTTGTAAATCTCAGGCCTGTAGTACTCCTGTGACTTTTGGATACAATTATTTTAAACTCGGAATGGGGTTGTTCTTTCCCAAGGGTCATTTAGAACAGTGTAAGGATATTTTTGGTAGTACTGCTCCTGACATCTCCTGGCTGAGGCTACTAGGTTAAGTAAGCAACCACACAATGAGGAATTTTATCTAATTCAAAGTGCCGATAGTGTGCTGATTGAAAAAAACATGTATTGGGTCCCAGAATAGAGGAGTCAGGGAGCTGGATTTTACTACTGGCTCTGCTTACAGGATGAAAGAAAGGAGAACTTCATAGTTTTATTCATGTCCAACACAGCGCAGCAGATAACAAGGGGAAGGGATTTTATCTCAATTAAAGAGTGTTCTTGGAAGGTTCCTTGTGTCGCACCTTTCAGAAACGTATGTTCACACACTCTACTAAAGAAATCATACTATTAGGGGCAGCAGGAAGTTAGGTGTCAATGTACGTGTTGCTATACCAATTTAATCATCCCTACTGATTATAACATTGTAAACAAGCTCAAATTAGCTTATGCTCATCCCTCATTTTACAGAGAAGAAACCATGGGGCTAATTATTAAATGACTTCTCTGTGTCTGATTACTGAGGAAATAGATCCACCTCATAACCTATAAGATTCATGATAATTAGCCACATAGTAACAACTGGGCAACATTTGATTCCATTCCATTCTATGATTATTAACAAAGATTAAAGATAGGTTGTGTGCATGAAGGTATGTGTGCATGTGTGTGTGTAGGGGCACAGTGGAAGTATAGGACAAACTTTTTTTTATGGAAGGATTATTATTTTTTAATTTTAATTGATCATTCCTGTAACTCATTTTCACTGTTAACTATACTTTAACTTTTTAAAAATAAATTTTGAATGATCAACATTATTCTGAAATTACTTAAATCCTTCCTCAAAACAATAAACAAAAATCTCTAATACTTTAGAAATATTATTTGTGAGTAATGACCTCATTCCATCCTCTCTAAATGAGCACTTTGGAAAATAATATTTCAAGAGACATTTGAGCCTTTGGAAGTTTTCCTTTGTGAGGCTCTTTTGTGTTTTTTTTTTGTAATGTAGTGTTTGTGTTTATGTTAAACATTGAAAATAAGAATGCTTTCCTTCCTATTTCCTCCAGAATAAGGGGAAAAAGTTAGAGCCCCTGGGTGCCTTCCTCTCAGCATATAAACCTAACAATGTAAGCACCTAGGGCTAAAAATACATTTTCCAAAATGAATAGAAAAATCATCAGGTATTCAAGAAGGGTGACAAATTTCTCTGGTCCTAGCATAAGGCTAAAAATGAGTCACTGAATCTAGATTGTGAAATAAGCCACAGGGAAGTAAGGATGTTTGCCAGCTAAAAGTTAATCATTAGAATATATTATTCAAATAAAAATATAGACTGAATTGAAGCTAAAACCCAACACTATTCTCTTTACCATATTTGGAAAACAGTGACTATTTAATCTCACTAAAATACAAATTTTTTGAAAAGTAAATACAGGATTAAGAAAAAATACCTATTAAGTGTTATCTATTCAGCCACATTTTTTGTAGTTGAACTATACTTTTATGACTCTCAGTGGTGATTCTAATTTTGTTTCCCTATGAAACTTTGGAAGTTGCAAAGCTGCTGTTGTATACTTCCTGAGCTTTCTGTTTGGCCTAAGTAGGCAGAGAGGGTTTTCAATTGCCATTACCTCTAGGTGTTTCTTAAACATAAAATCTATATACGAATCCACCAGGCAATGATGGTAGAAAGGTTTATTTTTTAATGGTCTCAGTCAACTAAAAAGAGATTGCATTTACATAAAAAAAGAATACCAACATAAGTATCAATGCTAAGCATCAAGTATGTGGCATAGACTAGAGTTCTCCAGAGGTTCAGAGTAGGGAAGAATAGCTAAACAGTCTCTATAATATACATATATGTTTTGTAGTATGGGAGTGGATAGTGTGAACCAGGAACTCCCTGTTGGATTAGATGGGTATTATAACTTATTTTCTCCAGGAGAAAAGTCAGTAGAATATGGTAGCACCAGATTAAAGAATTAAGTCACCATGTGTGGAAATAGGCTAAACTGAAAATAATCACTTCCAACAAAGTAGTTCCCAGAGATGGGCTCAAAGAGTTCAAAGCCAACTGAAAACAAGAGGTATGATCAGCAGAGACAAGAAATAGCAATTGAAATGAGAAAAAAAAAAAAAAAACTGAAGAGGACTTAATGGCAAACATCAAGTAGAGATGAAGAGTGGTGGTTTTCAGTTAAATTTATCTAATTGGGTCAGCTTCTTAATTTCAACTTTAAGTAATTAAATTAAGTTAAATATTTGATTTTGAAATGTGTTTAAATTCAGAATGTACTAACAAACTAGAATTTACACTTCAAAAGCCATGACATTTCAAATAGCAGCCATGAAATTCTCCATCATAAGATCAAACTGAGCAAATCTTATAGACCTAAAAGGGCTGGAAGTTACAGTTTTTCAAACGTATTGAAGAAAACGGTGTCGTGTTTCAGTGTTCATTCAGTTTACACTTTAAATTTTTTTAAAATTTTAGTTTATTTAAACAAACAAAAAAAAGTTCATTCATTTCTCTTACCCCTCCATTTCCCACCCCTGGCAACCACCAATCTGCTTTCTGTATCTATGAGCTTGCTTTTGTTGTTGTTGTTTGTTTGTTTAGATTACACATATAAAAGAATGCCCATTATCAAAAAATCTAGAAACAGTAAATGCTGGAGAGAGTGTGGTGAAAAGGGAACTCTCCTGCACTGTTGGTGGGAATGTAAATTGACACAGCCACTATGGAGAACAGTATGGGGGTTCCTTAAAAAAACTAAAAATAGAACTACCATATGACCCAGCAATCTCACTACTGGGTACATACCCTGAGAAAACCGTAATTCAAAAAGAGACATGCACTACAATGTTCATTGCAGCACTATTTACTATAGCCAGGACACAGAAGCAACCTAAGTGTCCATCGACAGATGAATGGATAAAGAAGATGTGGCACATATATACAATGGAATATTACTCAGCCATAAAAAGAAACAAAATTGAGTTATTTGTAGTGAGGTGGATGGACCTAGAGTCTGTCATACAGAGTGAAGTAAGTCAGAAAAAGAAAAACAAATACCATATGCTAACGCTTATGCATGGAATCTAAAAAAATGGTACTGATGAACCTAGTGGCAGGGCAGGAACAAAGATGCAGACATAGAGAATGGAATTGAGGACACAGCAGGAGTGGGGAAGGGGAAGCCGAGGTGAAGTAAGAGTAGCATTGACATATATACACTACCAAATGTAAAATAGATAGCTAGTGGGAAGCAGCAGCATAGCACAGGGTGATTGGCTCGGTGTTTTGTGATGACATAGAGGGGTGGGATGGGGGGGTGGGATAGGGAGTGTGGGAGGAAGGCTCAAGAGGGAGAAGTTATGGGGATATATGTATCCATATAGCTGATTCACTTTGTTGTACAACAGAAACAAACACAAGACTGTGAAGCAATTATACGCCAATAAAGATGTATATAAAAAAAAAAGAAAATGATACAGTATTTGTCTTTCTTTGTCTGACTTATTACACTTAGCATAACACCCTCGAAATCTACCCATGTTTGTTGCAAGTGGCAAGGTTTTATTTTTCCCATGGCTGAGTAATATTCCTGAGTGATATATATATATATATATATATATATATATTTATATTTATGCCATGGTATCTTTATCCATTCAAACATTGATAGACACTTGGGTTCTTTCCATATCTTGACTATTGTAAATAATGCTACAATGAACATAGGGAGGCATATATCTTTTTAAGTTAACGTTTTCATTTTCTCCAGATAAATATCCAGAAGTAGAACTGCTGGATCATATAGCAGTTCTGTCTTTAATTTTTAGTAGATTTTTTTTTTTTTCCGGTACGCGGGCCTCTCACTGCTGTGGCCTCTCCCATTGCGCAGCACAGGCTCCGGATGAGCAGGCCATGGCTCACGGGCCCAGCCGCTCCGCGGCATGTGGGATCTTCCCGGACCGGGGCACGAACCCCCGTCCCCTGCATCGGCAGGTGGACTCTCAACAACTGCGCCACCAGGGAAGCCCCTGTCTTTAATTTTTTGAGGAACCTCCATGCTGTATTCCATAGTGGCTGCATCAATTTACTTTCCCACCAACAGTGCACTAGGGTTTCCTTCTCTCTACATCTTCTCCAACAATTGTTATTTCTTTCTTGCCTTTCTGATAATAGCCATTCTAACAATGGTATTTCAATGATATTTCAAGTATCTCATATTTCAAATGATATTTCATTGTGGTTTTGATTTGCATTTACTTTTTGTATTTTTGTTAATAATTTGCATTATACTCTATTTAAGCCTATATTCTAATGATTGTTTTTATTTGACAAATATTCTTACTTCACTGTAGTTTACCTTTACAATCTAGATTCAGCTACTTATAATGGTTCATGTTTCTACTTTTTCTTGAATTTCAAGATCATATCAATTACTAATTCCATGCTTTGAAAGAAAATGCTAATTGTAAGTAAAGGCAATAAATGTCCAATCCAAAGACAATTAAATTTTTATTATTATTAATTAATTTATTTATTTTTGGCTGCATTGGGTCTTCGTTACTGTGCGCAGCTTTCTCTAGTTGCGGCAAGTGGGGTTTCCTCTTTGTTGCGTTGTACAGGCTTCTCATTGCAGTGTCTTCTCTTATTGCAGAGCACCGGCTCTAGGCACACCAGCTTCAGTAGTTGTGGCACGTGGGCTCAGTAGCTGTGGCTCACAGGCTCTAGAGCGCAGGTTCATTAGTTGTGGCTCACGGGCTTAGTTGCTCTGTAGCATGTGGGATCTTCTCAGACCAGGGCTCGAACCCACGTCCCCTGCATTGGCAGGTGGATTCTTAACCACTCTGCCACCAGGGAAGTCCCCAATTAAAATATTTTAATTCCAACAAAAAGTGTAAGCAGCAGTGTTTCTGACATCTTAAGAGTCCAGTCTGATTTATTCTCATATCCTCACAATACAACAACAGATAAAAGATGGTCTTTGTAATAGACACCAATTGTTAGAATCCACAGGTTTAAGGTCATGGTCCCCAACAAAACCACCTTATTTTATATGCTAGCTACATGTTGGATCCCTAGGCTACCTGCACTTCTGATCAAACGGCCATGAGTCTGGGATTTCCATGACCCTCCTCAGGTTTGGTAAACTCTTATTACAACACCCCTGGCCCACTGTATACCCCATTTAAGAACTCATTCATATTCAACCCAATATATATGTCTCCTTTAAAGTGATGAATCCTTCCATTGACCTCAGGCAGGTTTCATCACTTTGTGCTACTTTTAAAACTAGTCATGATGCTTTCTATTAGGCATTTTGTTGTAATTTTGGTTTGTGTATGTTCCTTAATAAGTGCTTACCTCCTTGAAAATAGGGCTTACGTTGTCTTTTGCTCTGCATTTTCTGGGAACCAGCACTGTGTCTTTCACTCACAGGACACACACATGTATGAAGGTATATGTGTGTACATATGAATATATGTGTGTATGTGGACCTGTGTGTGTGCAATCCATATGGTCTGAAGCTGAGAAATTTTCTAATCAACTATGAAGTCCAACTATGTGTCTACTTTCTTGTTTGCTATTTTCCTAATTTCTCTTTCTCTTGCTATTTATCACATGAAATACAGAACATAAGGAAGATTTTCCTCTGTTCAAATGGCTTGCAACACTTCCAATGCCTGCTGATTAGAAACTTAGTGTCCACAAACAAGAATAACAATAACTAATAGTTTCCAAACTCTGAGAGAGATTTCGTTGATTTTTGTGACACTGTTGGAAAAGAAAGTATTCTGAGGATGATTACAGGGTAGAAACACTATCATATTACTCCTGAAATGACTTCTTTTTTTTTTTTTCCCTTTGGACCCATGCTCTCTTCTTTTCAAAACAATAAAGACACAGAGAAAATTCATTAAGCTTTTTGAATCTCAGTTTCTTAATAAAACTGGGCTTCTTACTATTGATGATGATATTGACAAAGATATGCAAAGATTGAAAGAGATACAATGCCTAGCATTTGGATTAAGTTTAAGATGAAACTTTGCACTGCAGTTTGTTTCATAAAATGCAAGTTGGTTGCAGAGAAATTTAATTCTGTTTCCTTGACAAAACATCCTAAAACATATTTGGGCACCCAAGAAATATGATCACCTGACAGACTTTCAATGGCTAATCAAATTAAGGAAATTAGTATACTGGTAAAAATTAAGAAGTTGGCTGAAAAAAATGTGAAAACAGGCCTCTAAAAGAGAGAGAGAGAGAATAAAGGGAAAACAGAGAAACAGAAACATTATCCTCAGTTTCAAAATCGCTTTGACCCACAGCAGAGTTTAAAGAAACTTCAATCTGAGACCAAAGGATGGAACCCCTGATGTGATATCAGTCACCTACACTCTTATGGCCTGTGATACTTAAAGCCTTCTGAGAATTTAGGTGCTCATATTAAAGTGAGTGTTGGGAAAAAGTCAGTGAATCAGGGGTCTTGATTTTTCAAGAATGACCAGCCTTCTTTTTTATAGGTGCACTGAAGCTAAGTAGAAAATTTAGGTGAGAAATTACCTTTGGCAGATGAGTGCTTGGCATCATATTTACTGCTGAAAAATTGCAGGGAATCACTTCTTTACCTACTGGGACTCTTAATAGAGACCTGATTCTGTTGTAGCATATCATTAATGGGACTGTAAGGAATAGAACATGAAATTGTCTTTCCTTGAGGTAATTAAAGTACCAATGTAGTTAAGCCACAAGGGAAACCCCTGTAATTACAGGAGTTGATCTCATTAAGCTTGCTAATGCTTTTTCACTTAGAATAATTTTCGTAAATTAACTAATCACGAAATTTCAAGTTTCGATAAGATTCTACCAGTAAAAGAAGCTCAACTATATTAATAAACTTTTAAAGATAGGTGATAATATACATCATGTTGAAGGGGATTACTGCATGCAGTCTTGTGTATCTACTAAATGAAGGTGGCGATGACAGAAGAATGAATTGGAAAAAGACAAATATTCTAAAATCTTCTAGCATTCCTTATGTAGAATATAATGACTAAAGAGAAAAAAATTGTCATAAAATATTTTATAATAAATACAATGTATGAGTTTTTATCCAAAATTCTGAAATCTCTAGCATTATGATATGTATTAAATTCTAAATTCATATTGAAGCATTATAGTTAATATATCTAAGCAAGTGCCTAGAGATTATCGTACTAAATGAATCAAGCCAGACAGAGAAAGATAAATATCACTTATATGTGGAATTCAAAAAAAAAGAAAAAAAAAAGGATACAAATGAACTTATTTCCAAAACAGAAAGTGATTCACAGGCATAGAAAACAAACTTGTGATTACCAAAGGGGAAAGGGGGTGGGGGGAGGGATAAATTAGGAGGCTGGGATTAACATATACACACTACTATATATAAAATAGCTAACCAAAAAAGACCTACTGTATAGCACAAGGAACTATACTCAATATTTCATAATAACTTATAAGGGAAGAGGATCTGAAGAAGAATATATATATATTATATATTAATATCAGAAGATTAGTACCAATCATAGATTATCTTTTAGTTAATATACTTTATTTTTAAAAATAGTTTTAGGTTTACAGAAAAATTGATCAGGTAGCATAGAGTTGCCATATACCTGCTTTCCTTCTATGTTGATAGCAGGTCTCTCTGCTATTAACATCTTGTATTAGTGTGGTAGATTTGCTACAATTGATGGAGCAGTATTGATAACATTATTATTAGCTAGAGTCTATAGTTTACAGTAGGGTTCACTCTGTGCTGTACAGTTTCATGGGTTTTGACAAATACATAATGTCATTTATCCACCATTACAGTATCATGCAGCGTAGTTTCACAATCCTAAATGTGCTCTGTGTTCTACCTCCTTGTCCCCATGCCACCACCAAAACCTTAGGCTACCACAAAAAGTTTCACTGTCTCTGTAGTTTTGCCTTTTCCAGTGTAATATAGTTGGAATCATACAGGATGTAGCCTTTTCAGACTGCATTTGCATATGCTTTTAAGCAATATGCTTTTAAGATTTCTTCATGTCTTTTTGTGACTTGATAACTCATTTCATTTTCTTGCTGAATATTTCATTGTAGAGATGGGCTGCAGTTCCACAGTTTTTTTCCATTCATCCATTGAAGGACATCTTGGTTTTTTTAAAGTTTGGGGAGTAATATAAAAAGCTGACACAAACATTTGTGTGTAGTAAACCAAACAGAAAAGATTCCTCCCTGCTTGCACTTACATTTTTATTGGGAATTCAGATATAGAACAGATAAAGAGTTAATCCCTAAGAGACTTCCAGGTGGAGAAGAGGACTTAAGATTCAAGTTAGGAAATTTAGACTAACTTTCCCAGAAATGTGAATATGGAGTAAGGCAAGGCAATGACATAAAATAATTGGAACTGACTGGAGTTAGGAACTCTTTAGTTCTTTCTGTATACTTAAAGATCCTTTGATTGTTGTCCTGTGTGATGACTGAACTATTCTCCTGTATTTTTGATTTTGTAAGCTACACAACATCCTTTCTTTTTTTCAGCTTTTTTTATTACATGAAAAATTCTTTAAATTCTATAGTGCTTTACAATTTTCAAAAGTTTCATACACATGACTCTGTATAATCCCATGCAATACACTTTCTATCAATTTCTTTTGCTAACATCAACTAGAGTTGGTTTCTGCTGCTTGTATCCAAAGTACTCTAATTAATACAATGTTGAAAATACTTCTGAGGGCAATAAACTAATGAAATATTGGAGACGGAGATGCTTTTAAATTTTCCCTTGCTGTTTCAAATGTAAAATTAGGTTGAAGCTTAACATCTTTTCCCAAAGAGTCACTTCAGTGAGCCAGGGATATGTTACAGCAATCTACACATCAAGTATTGATATTATTCACCAAGACCCCTATTCTAATTTCTGAATATAGTTTATACATACCACTATTAGAATCATAATCACCTTATATGATATTTTTAGTGCAATTTAGGTTTTAGTACAACTTAGGTTTAGTTTTCTTGAGTGTACCCAAAATGAATTATTTATCTTTGTGTACCAGTTCCTCTAAGACCATATGAGATCAGAGCTTAATGCTCAATAAAGATTTTTTTGTTAGTGAAAACAATAGGATACCTTTAATAAAACTTTCTCAGCTTCCTATATTAAAATATTTCCTCTCCTTATTTTCATTTTCTTCTAGTACTCTAGCTTTTTTGCATATTATAATTTTGTATATCCTTCTGCCTTTCATCTAAATCAAAATGAAGTAATCCTGAGATTTAACTAAGAGTATGTGTGCATGTATGTGAGTTTATTTCAATGATATAAACAAATCTTAGCATATTCAGATAATTTAGATGGCCAACATAACCAAGTAAATCCATACTCTTTCAGAATCAGCACTTTTGTTTGTGTTTAAAATTATGCTGGCACCAAAAGTATAACTTTAATTGTCTTAGTATAATTAGAAAAGAAAAGAAATAAACTTAATAAGTAAAAGATGATTTTGTGTCAAGTGAAAGCCAATTGATTCACAGCATGCTTTACAAAGAAATTTTCCACAGTCCCTGGAACAGAGAAATGTGGTGGAAATTGAGTCCTCAAAGGGCCCAGGAAGTAGAAAAATGCTGACTGGAAAGAATCTGTACCATGGTAGTCAATAGCATATTCCTTTAGTGAGTTATACATATATGTATATTCCCTATGCCCTCCCTCTTGTGTCTGCCTCCCACCCTCCCTATCCCACCCCTCTAGGTGGTCACAAAGCACCGAGCTGATCTCCTTGCGCTATGCGGCTGCTTCCCTCATATATGTATGTATATACATATACACATGTATATGTATAGCTCATTTAGTTCAGAAAAACCCTCAACAGACATTTTAAATAAATGTTGTTAATTTGAATTTTATTGGCTTTGTTCTTTTATCTAATGTATACATTTGTTTTAGTTTTATGGTTGCATAAAAGCTGTAACATTAGGGGTTTACACTTTGCTTTATGTTTATACATATTTAAGTAACATTATAATCAAAAGAATTTAACGCAACATTGGAAGACTATGACTATTTCCCTTTTAATAGGGATTTATATATTAAATAAAATTGGAGAAACAGTATTCTAGACCAACATCTTTCTTTCCAAAGTCAAACGTTTCAACAATATCAAAGGTCCAAACTCTGAAAGACCTTATGTGTCTCCTGCCAGAGACTGTTGGGCAAAGTGTAGCTGGAAGTTTCTGTCTAGTGTGTTCTATTTAGTTATGTAATTGCCAACTTTTTAATTTCTATTTTATCCCTCAGCTAATATTCCAAATAAAAAAGTAAACTTGATCACATAGCTTTAAATTTTTATGAGATATTTGGTGTATTAATATTTCATATAAAAGTCACTGTTGTTTTTCACTATAACTATGAGATATTAAAATTTTTACTTTCTAAAAATAAAAGAATACCTAGAAAAACACTCTGCCTTCACACATACATACAATGGTAAATTACTCATCCATAAAAAGAAGCGAAATTGAGTTATTTGTATTGAGATGGATGGACTTAAGAGTCTGTCATACAGAGTGAAGTAAGTCAGAAAGAGAAAAACAAATACTGTATGCTAACACATATATATGGAATCTAAAAAAATGGTTCTGAAGAACCTAGGGGCAGGACAGGAATAAGACACAGACATAGGGAAAGGACTTGAGGACACAGGAAGGGAGAAGGGTAAGCTGGGACGAAATGAGAGAGTGACATAGACATATATACACTACCAAATGTAAAATAGACAGCTAGTGGGAAGAAGCCGCATAGCACAAGTAGATCAGCTCAGTGTTTTGTGACCACCTAGAGGGGTGAGATAGGGAGAGTGGGAGGGAGACGCCAGAGGGAGAGGATATGGGGATATATGTATATGTATAGCTCATTCACTTTGTTATAAAGCAGAAACTAACACACCATTGTAAAGCAATTATACTCCAATAAAGATGTTAAAAAGAAAAAAAGCACTCTGCCTTTAGGTGAAAAATAATTTTATCTGTATCTCTCCTATAGTAGTTATTAATCCTTACCACCTTCTGCAGCAAGGGCCTCAGCCTGAGAAACAGTTTTGCTTGCTCTGTTAACCAGGCCTATTTTGGCATTTGTCATCTTCAGAACAATTATATGACAAGATACAGAACCTGATGGGAGTTATCTTATCCTATTGGATCAAGAAACTTAGAAAGTAAGTTTATTTCAAGACCAAATTTATTCTAAATATACTACAAAATCTATACTCAATCTCTTAGCTTAGGAAATGAAATTAAAACAAACATTTAAAAAATTAAAATATTTTCTATGGATTTGGGGGAACATTAGGTTGTATGGTGATTAGGTCATGGCTGGTTAGAGCACTGGTTTCCAGGGTCTTAGAGGCAGGCATGACTCATGCACTAACTGGCACTGGCAGTGCTGTTGATGTTGGTGACAACGCTGTTGACAGCAGGAGCACTGGTGGCGAGCACCCCCGTTAGAGTGCTATGACAGTCACATATGACGCTAATGCTGGCTGTGCAGGCCACAACACTGGTTGGTAAATCAGAAGTCGTGTTTCTGCCAGGGGCATTGGCAGAGATGATATGGATGACAGCACCACCACCAGCCTCCTCAGTATCCTTGGTGGTGGACGTCGATGCCTCACTAAGCATTTGAATTCGTAACATAAAAATGACAGTTTCAGTATACAGTAATTGGGAGAGACAAAGGGGATGGCTAACTAGATCTACAGCCTATTTTTCCTTTCCACTGAACTCTTCTTCCCTGCCATTTTGAAATCTCAGTTTAAGTCTCGGCTTTTCTTTCTCTTTTGGAAATCACTTCAGTTTCAGATGGTAGAAAGCATTGACACATGCCATTAAAAGTCAATATGGAATTCATAAGATGATGCAGTTATTATGTACGTTTCACACAGCACTTAATCAGTGCATATTTCTGCACTTTACACTCACGAAAAAGGCAAAAGTAGGGAAGAATATAACAGCAAATGTTGGCATGAAGTAGACTAGCACTGTTACAGCACACTGGTATAGGAATTCTGGAAAGAAAGCAAGATGCCTATACTTAGTGAAATTAAATATGTAAAGTCATATGCAAAGTGACCACACATATATTTCCACATAGATAATTAAGATGTCTGTGTGACATTGGTGGTGGAAGTGGGAGATGAAGGCAGCCTATGCTTCTATTCTAAGGGGACACTGATATGTGTTCAGTGGGTTACTCTACAAGAGATAGAAGCCAGGAACTAGGCATACTTTCAGATCATAAAACACATAATACAGTGTGAAAGAAGTAAAGAAGCAATGATCAAAAATATTAGAATGGATGCCTATGAGAGGGAGGTAGGTGTACTAAGGTGGAGAATGAAAATAAAAATAATATATGATAGACCAAAAAAGAAATCTTACATGTCCACGTTATGATAATATATTATGAATTGAGGAATATTATTAATTTCATTGTCTGCAGTGGAGATTAAATATTTTTAAAAGGAAAAAAATGTGTAGGCTTCTTTTTGCTTTGTTTGTGTGTATGTGTGTGTGTGTGTGTGTGTGTGTGTGTGTGGCGTGTTTAATTTACTACCCAGAGAAAATAAAATGTCCAGAAAGAACATCTACCAAGAAAATAAAATAACAATTCTATGGATAATGTAAAAATAACTGTAAAAAAAAGATGAATTTAGCTATAAGACCCACTCCAGAAATATTTTAGCTTCCCTTCCATTCAGTTGTTGGCAGAAAATTGTTGTGCAGCCAAGCAGGAAATAACAGTAGGCAAAGAATTGTTTTCTCAGTGTTATTTTAGGCTAACTGTTTTAAAAATATTTAAGGTTTCTTTGACTTACTGTTGAACGAAATTGATTTTATTATCGCAAATAATAAAGGCCAAAACCTATGATCAAGCAAGAGAAAGATGAGCAGGAAATGAATGGCAGTTGCAATAAGCTCTTAAAAATGTCTTTCCCCTACTGGATGGTTATCATATTTTACAACATTTAACCCGTATCAAAATAGAAAACGTATTTGTTTCATATTCTTTAGTGACTTCATTGCTCTGAAAGGTGCAGAAAGTACAATTTCTTTAAGTCAATGATAGTATGATATTGTATTATGCTACTAAGCTTAAGACTTAGGAGTGTGTGTGTGTGTGTGTGTGTACACTAGGAAGGGTGAATGTCAGATGAAGACGTGGGGACAGATAAAGGTGAAACACTTCATTCCTCCAGTATCATTAATGTTTTATTATTATTGTTATTGTACTGAGGAGAAAGGAGATTACTAGGTATGTGGGTATGTGGGTGGACTTCATTCTGAGCAATTTGAGAACTTCCTTTTTCACCCCTGTGGCAATATATTGGAATATATTAGAATATGGATTTACATTTCAGAAGCAGGATGGAATAGACACCATGGATGGCTCTCCAAGAGTCAGTCCACCCCTGCCTCACGTGTGCTGCAATGTGGTTAAGGGGATGGTGGAAGCAGAGACAATCTGATTGCAGGGCTGCCAGAATGGCTGTGGGTGATTCTGACATTTGCAGGCGCAGCCATAACATGATGGCAGATTTGTTGTGTTTCTGGGACTAATGGAATCAGCAACTCCACTTATCTGAAACTAGCTCCAGAGGTGAGTCCTAATTAGACAGATACTCATTGTATTCTCTTCTCCATTATCAGTAGAACTAAATTGAGCCACTGATACATGAGAAGACTTTAACTGGAAGCATCTAGGAATAAAAATGTTCCATCCTTAGGTAAAAGAAGAGACTTGTTTTTCTCTTCCCCAATGAAATGCATCCTAGACACGACCAAGGAAGCATTGACATTATATCTTCCAGCAGTCATCTTAGAACAATGAGAGAAACCATGCATAGTGCCAATGCACAAAGAAAGGCAGCAATAAGCCAGTGACTTCAAACCTAATGTAACACTGTGTTTCCAGTTATGTGGGTTAAAAAAAAAAAAAAAGCTTTTTCAGTGTTAAGTAGGTTTAAGCTGACTTTTTGTTACTTTGAATCAGTAGTAATCTATTTGATATAAAACAACAAAGCTAAGTATATTATTTGATATTAGAATAACAGGGAGAATAAGAAATGAAGCAGAGGGGAGGAAGACGACTTGAAATGTGATAGATTTGTTACTTAGTGAGCATGGACCAAGTGTCAGGGATGTGCCTGGTGAATGATCAACAACATCCCAATCTGTATCATAGCCCTTCAATGTAAGTATTTCTACATGACAGTATTAATATAACAGTATTAAAATGAGGAAACACTTAACACAAGGTCAACCATTTAGGAGCAAAAAGAGGTTTTGAAAAGAACACTTAATGGACGGAAAGAAAACTAGAACATGTGAGAGACATAAAAAGTCAGAGAAGAGGGAGGGAAGCCAAGCTGGACTGGTAAACTAAGATATTTTGGAGAAGGAAAGGATAGTCCATAATTCTTACAATAAAGTCAATTAGAGCAAGAACTATAAAGTGTTTCTTTAAGATGATCATTATTGTATCATTGGTATTTGTTTTCAGAGCAGTTTCAGAAGTGGAGATAGTAAGGGGAAAATTGTATAGTGGAAGTAAAGGGTGAAATTCAGCAATATTTTAATGAGGAGGACAGTTTATAAATGGAGATATTAGTCTTCAGGATGACTCAATAATAACAATACATTAAATATAGGTTGAATAGTTAGTGAAGGAGTAGGGATTGAATACCCAAGAAGAGTAAAGCACTATAAAATAATTTTGGATATTTAATTACAGAAGACCAAGTTGACACTAGCTAGTTCAGTAGAAAAGAAATTTATTAAAGAATAACAGTTCACCCAAACATTCATTGGGAGTAATGGAGAACCTAGTCATGTCTGAGCTTATATGAACAATTATCAGAAACACCCTGACAAAATAGCCAGATAAGGAAGCTGCTGCTTCTGCTGATCTCCAAACCAAAGCAAATCCACCATGATCAAAAAACTGCTGCTGTGAAACTCAGATCACGCCTTACCAGCCCCCAAACCACCATGCTGCCTCTGCCTCCACCTACACCAGGCAAATGGCTGTCATATCACATCAGCATCCTAGCTGCAAGGGAAAGTGTGTGTGTGTGTGAGAGAGAGAGAATGTGTGTGTGTGTGTGTGTGTGTGAATGTGTGTCTGTGTGTCTGTGTGTGTGTGTTTCCTTCCACATGGGAAAGTAACTTGACGATGGTGGTCATTTTCAAAATATGGAGTTTCAGAAAACTGTAGACCACCACAAGTAATCAATACCACAAAAATCCTAGAGAATGTGGAGAAAGATGTCATCTAAAGCGCAGCAGAATTTAAAGCAAAGGTGTTATGGGATTAAGGACTTAGATAATTTTTATACTCTTAATAATATTTGATTTGTTTCTGATACATTAGTGATGTATTCGATATACATCACATGCCTCAAGTCTTTTTAAAGTTTAAGTTGTTGCTGGCTTTTGACATCTTATATTGTCGAAGCTTTTTGGCTTTCCAAGGACTCCACAATCAAGAATTAAGAAAGGATGATGGGAAGTTGAGAGGATCATCCTCTGCAGCCTTTCTGAAGATGTGTAGCAGTGATGTGATTTGGGATCTGGAAACTAGTTCTGAAGGTGCTTCCTGATTAGACTAAGTCAGCCATTGTATTTTCATCCACATTATCAGTTGCTATATCAAAGAAATAGATTCAAGCAGTTCTTTATGGATTTGGTTCAGATATGCACAGATTTCAGTTACCAAGATTTAGTAAATAACAGCCGTCCTTCAACATCATAGTTCAAATTCCAGCTTCCATAATATATTAAATATGAATAATTAAAGAAAGTACAAACTTCGCTGCTTCTTCTTCAGTGCACAAATCTCTATGTAAAGGAAAGAGGCATATCATGATCAGTGACCAATCATATCACTTCTTTCAAAATCTGCTGGTGACTATTCACTGCACATCTGTTATTTAATTCATGCACAGGCAGTAAATTTTATATTTGTTTTATCTCCTTGTCTCAGTGACAAACTCTCATGACATTTTACAAAAATTAGTTAAGTAAAAGAGGGAATTGGCCATCAAAACTGAAAGTCAGCAAAGAAACAGTAAGTGGTAACTGGAGGTGAAATTTAAATAGAATAGAGATGAAGTTAAAAGAAAATGATAGTGCCATTAGGGAGACTCTATCCAGGCAGCAAAGTAATTCAGTGAAGCTGAACTTATCAATGTAAACAAAAAGTGTTTGTGATGAAAAAGATAAAGAGGTCCCCAAAAAAGATGACACCAGCATAAATCTTTCCATTAAAGGAACTCTCAAAATTAAAAGTGCAAAGGATAAAATGTTGGAAGCTGATCTAATTTCAGAAGGGAATATGACAATTCACCAAAACATAAAAAAGTACTCTCTTCATCTTTTAAGTTATACTATGAGAAGAAGAGAACACAGAGTGTTCAAACTTCTCTTGACACAATTTTTAAAAAGAAATACAGTTATCCCTCAGTATCTGCAGGTGATTGGTTCCAGGACCACCCCCTGCCAGCCCCCCCACACCACCACCACTTTAGATGCCAAAATCTGGAGATGCTCAAGTCCTTTATATAAAATGGCATAGTATTTGCATATAACCTATGCTCATCCTCCTGTATACTTTAAATCATCTCTAGATTAATTATAATACCTAATACAATGTCATACTATGTAAATCATTGTTGGTGTGCAGCAAGTTCAAGTTTTCCCTTTTAGAACCACCTAAATTTTTTTTCTGAATATTTTCAGTTTGTGGTTAGTTGAATGGCAGATGCGAAACCCAAGGATATGGAGGGCTGACTGTAAAACATTTTCATTGTCAATGTTTCTAAAGCTTTAAATTAGGGTAGACTAAATAAATATTAGTTTTACTGTTTTTATTCTCCTATGTATTTATAATTATCAGTAAGAGAATTTCTTAACATTTTGACAAAAAAATAAAGGTCATGGAACAATTGTAAGTTTTCCCATTGATTATTAATATTTCTTGGCATAGTTTCAGTTTGCATGGGCACTATTACAGCCTCACTCTGTAGAAGCAAGGACTCCTGGCAATTGGCATACCCACAAAACAGAAATACTTTCACCATTTTTCAAGATTATAGGAAAAGGTGTAGGAAGGAAGGACAGGCAAATTCTACAGCAGCCAACACAGCTGAATCTAAGCCAATTTAAAAGGAATAGGGAAGAGATCCACTAACTCTACACAGAAAGAAGGTGAACTGCGGAAGGAGAATTTCTTTGTGCATCTAAAGGTAGAGTTTGACATTTCTTTAGAGGGTTAAAAACAAGGTAATGATAAAAAATATGCTATAGGTTATAGGGATAGGATAAAAATGAAAAAGTTCCTGTCTGCAAGAAGATGAAACCAAAGAAATATGTGGAAAACAAAAATTAGATCTGATGGAAGCCCAGAGAAGGAATTGACCAAAGGAGGAAGGTCACCTCATCGAAGGAGGCTGAGTGAAGGCAGAATACATAGAGATGATGTATTCCCAACATATGAGAATGTTGCAGCAGACCATCAGAGGAGACTAAATGGAGAGAAATCCCCTTTAAGTAGTGATTTCTAAGCACAGAAAAGAATACATCAAACCTGAAAGCAAGAATTGGAGTAAATGAGTATCCCTCTGGGTCAAGAAGTGATCTCAAGGTATTTCCAATTATAAAATCTGAGAAAAACATGTTTAAAATTTCCACTACAGTGAATGTTACATGGATAAAATAAATAGCTTTGGTACTGTGTGCTTAATTTTCAACCTGCCCAACCTGTATTACCTACTGTCTTTAAAAGCATCTATTTCTGAGATGGTTATTTTCCTCCCTCCCTCTCTCCCTCTCTAAACTAACTTCCTTCCTTCCTTCTTTTCTTCCTTCCTTCCTTCTTTCCTTCCTTCCTTCCTTCCTTTATTGTGTGTGTGAACAGTTAGTTTGAAAAGTATCAACCTTCTTGACTGAAAAATTGAGAAATTGAGGTCTTTCACAACTTGATCAGTAAATGTGGAGGATCATTTAAGTTCAAGTGTGGAGTGGGAAAGGATAGGGTTCTAGGCTCACAATGAAAGCTATACAATTAAGACAGGAAAAGTAAGGAACCTTGAAATTATATTCTAAATAGTCTTCGTTAACATGGGTTACCTCCTGACTTCTGCAAAAAGTCTTACTTTGTACTGTTTGTATTTTTTTTAACTATTTCTATTTTAATATGATTCTGGCAACAAGTAAGAGTTGGTGGCAAAAGTTGGGGTTTTACTCTGAGGATTTTTAATACTGAAAATAATTCCTCGAGGTGATTACATTGTATTAATGTTTAGAAAGTTATTATTCACGTAATGAATCATTACTCTGCACTTATTATATTCAAATAATATTTTTGGCAACTTATGATGATCAAAGAATAACAAATATTCACATTACCTTCAGAGGTACTTAAACTAAGGGGTTATTTATTGTTTTTGAAAATATAATAAAGTGTCCTCTAGACAGAAATTAAATACTTTAATAAGATAACTTGCCTATGATTTTAGGTAAGGCAGAGAAAGTTTCAAGTTTAATCAGATTCTTTATCTTGGGAATGGAGTCTTATTTACGTTAAAAGAGGAACAAACCCTATTACTTTGGGTTAAAAGGTATTGTGTGTGTGTGTGTGTGCGCGCACACACACACGCACGGGCGCGCGTGTGTGTGAAAGAGACCATAGTGGGGAACTAAACTAAACAAAGGCCTGGATTTTATTAAGTGCAGTCTTGAAAAATCTCTCCGCAGTTTGTATATAGTATTTCAAAGGCCTGCGTGAAGAAAGAATTTCAGATTCTAGCTCTTGTTTCAAAAAGCATTTATAGATTCTGAGTTAATTTACGATAAGTAATACTTTAGCCAGAGACATGGTGCTAAATAAATCCAATAGATAAACGGTGTTTCTCTTAACAGATATCATTAATTGATTTCCCAGGAAGTTAGGACAGGAGAACAGGCCACCTGCCTTCCTTTCTAGATATATACCTGGAAGAATTAAAGACAGGTGTTCAAACCTTGTATACAAATGTTCCATAGCAGCACTATTTACACTAGCCAAAAGGTGGAAACAATCCAAATGTCTATCAGCTGAAGAATGGATAAACAAAATTTAGCATATCCATGCAATAGAATGCTATTCAGCCATACAAAAGGATGAAGTACTGAGGCATGCATCAACTTTGGTGAAACCTGAAAATATTACGCTAAGTGAAAGAAGCCAGACATATAAGGTCAAATATCATATAATTCCATTTATATGAAATATCTAGATTAGATATATCCATAGAGAAAGAAAGCAGATTAGTAATTGCTAGGGATGGAGAATGCAGAAGAGAGAGTGACTGTTTAATGGGCATGCCGGTTTCTTTAAGGGTAATGAAAATATTTTTTGGAAATTGATAGAGGTGATGTCTGTACAACATTGTGAGTGTAGTAAATGGTACTGAATTTTACACTTTAAAATGCTTAGTTTGAGGCTTCCCTGGTGGCGCAGTGGTTGAGAGTCCACCTGCCGATGCAGGGGACACGGGTTTGTGCCCTAGTCTGGGAAGATCCCACATGCCGTGGAGCGGCTGGGCCCGTGGGCCATCGCTGCTAAGCCTGCGCGTCCAGAGCCTGTGCTCCGCAACAGGAGAGGCCACAACAGTGAGAGGCCTGCGTACCGCAAAAAAAAAAAAAAAAAAAAAGCTTAGTTCTATGTTATGTGAATTTCACTGGAATAAAAGAATATTAGATACATACATATACACTTGTATACATGCACACACACAGATTAGATTTTTCATACATTAGATGCATGGCTTTCCTCCATACACCTGCTGTTCCTCTTTCTGTATCTCTGTGTTAACTTGTCTATTATTATTCCACAGGTCTTAAGGTAGTTCTTTCCTAAGGTTTCTTTCTGCTCTAAGACTTTGGCATATTGTAATTTGTGTACAAAGGCAACATTTGACCTGCATGTTAATAGTAGGACTTTCACTTAAACTTCTTCAATCTTCTCACCATCTATCTATTCATTTGGCTTACTTCCCCGAACTTCTAAATTTCATCAATCACTACACTCTTTTATTTGTACTTGACAAAGTGTTCTCAAATCTTCCCCCTACTTACAAATCCCACACTACTTGGTTAGTTCGAGTCTTCACCTAAACCATTGTTACAATCTCCAACATAGAGAGCTCCTTCTATCAATTATTACCTGCACTTCATATTGAAATTTTTGTTTCTTATTTTGTAATTAAAAAAAATTTAAGCCACAAAATATACAGAAAAAAATATGGTGAAAAATTATGCAATCACCACCCAGAAATACATTGTTTTATTGTATTTGCATTTTTGTAAATAAATAATCGTGATTATATTGAATTCCTTTTTATAAACCTCTCCAATGCTTTGTCCATTTGCCTTACACAAAGGACTTGTATGCATATTTTGCATTAGATTACATCCTAATCTGTATGTTGATATATTTAGTACATATGTGAAACCACTATAAAAATATTATGGTCTTGGGAATTTAAAAGTGTTAGGAGTTAAAATACTATATGCATGACTTTACAACTTAGTTTTTTACTTGTCAGTGTATTTTTTGAGATTTACAAATTATTTCAAGTTCATTGCTTTTAGCTGTTCGAAGATCTTCCACAATGTGAAATATCACAATGTACTTTTATTTTCCCATATGAACAGAACTTTCTATTATTCTATACTGTTATTATAAGCAATTATGAAAAGAAGAAACTTGCATATGTGAAAAAGGATTATACAAATTAATGTTTAACCAGATATATAATTGAAATGTGGTAGAGTAAATGCACAGATAGCTTTATGGATTTTGGAAAAGTTATCTACATAGTAGATGCCAAATATGCATGTGAATGTTTCTGGGTTCAGTGTAATGTTGTATTTTTCCAGCTGTCTTTTCCATAAGATTCTATGTTTCTTTACATTTTTACAATATCGTAATTATATCTATTAATTCCTTATATTTCCCAATGTCTTTATATTTCTGAGTTGAACCTACTTTGCCATGGTTTGTAATGTATTTCTAGGTAAAATCAATAAATTTTCATAGGATTTGTGTATGTGTGTCTTTGTATTAGTGAGATTAGTCTTTTATCTTTTCTTTTACTATCTTATTTCTGTTTTGATATCATGGTTTTAGAAGTCTCATAGAATAATTTGGGTAGTGTCATTTCTTTTGACTTCTCTGTATTGTATATATTAACATTTATCCATGCTTTAAGTTTTATGTAACTTGCCTCTAAAACTTTCTGGGCCTGATATCTATTCTGAAAGAAGATTTTTTTGGCTATAAATTTTATACACTTTAGTCATTTTGGTCAATTCAGGTTTTCCATTTCTTCTTAAATCAAGTTTTTTTAATCATAATTGTCTAGTTCATCTAGGTTTTCAAAAATTTTATATTAATTTGTCAGTATTTAAGTTCTTGGGGTATAATTTATAAAGTTGGTTTCTGACATATTTTTATTGTGTTAGACACAGAGTTTGTTGTGGTTATTCTCTAACACGTATTTGTGTGTTTATCTATTTTTTTACCTGAATAGCCTCATTCAATAGTCCCATGTGATCCCTGGGTTGTAGAGGTAATGCAAAGGATGATGGGAAGGTAAGTACTCTGATTCTGACTTTTCTGGTCTCTATGGTATTCATTGTTCTGGTAGCAGTTTGTACTTTACTTTTTACTTTAATAACAGTCTTTAAGAATTCCTCATTTTTCAAGTCCTGTAACAATTCAGGGCATGTGATTTTATGTACTGTAGACTTAAGACACTGATTTCTTGGCTTGATTTCCTGCTATCCTCCACCCTAAACCCCACTGGCTCAGGTGCATCCTATGTGATGTTGTACAAGTTTTTCAGATTCAACAATTATTTCCCAGGTTCCAGCTTTCCAGGCAGGGTGTCAAATTCCAAGCCAGAATGTGTAGCTTTCATTGTCATCTTATGAGGACATTAACATACTCACTTTTAAGTTTAGTATTCCTTTTTTATTTTTGACACTTGGAGCTATCTATTCCTGTTTTCATTCTCGGCTAGGGCTTTATAATTTATTTATCTGTCCATTTACCTATTTAAAAGTAGCATATTTACATCTTGCAAAGACTAGACAGGACTTCCAAAATCAAGGCAGTTTACTATTCTGCTCTTTAGAAGTGTCCCAAAATATCCTGATTTATTTCAGTTTTCTTTAATCTTTTCTTTCCTTGTAATGTACATATCATTATGCATAACATTGTTCCCAATCATGTTCCAAACCACTTGACCTGCCAAGACTTCCTCGTTCTGCAGGCACCTTGTATCCTGGTCAGGGGAATTGCTCACTGAGCATACTCTAAACCTTTTCATATGTTCTTATTTCACTCTGAAGTGATTTTGTTTCTGCTCTGTAAATGATGTACCCTTTTAATATCCATTTCTAATTCCTCATCCTCTGTAAAACCACAGCTGATTTAATCATGTCATGTTACTTTCTGTATCTGCTTACTCATCAAATTTATAGCAATTAATGTATTTCATTGTACTCTTTGCTTGTGTATGTCTTTCCCTCACAGCTTTCATTTTTTGAGAAAAAGGCAATATTTTAATGTTTACGTACATACGTATATATTGTCCAGGGCATATAATAAATATTTGAGAAATAAATGCAAAAATAACAATTCAATGCAATTGTTTTTCAGAATTTTTTTTAACAAGTTCTTTGCTTTCCTTTCATTAGCCATCTCTTTATCACTTTTTATATCAGGCTTTATGCTTTGAGGCCACTTCATTTGATTTCCAGGTTTATTTCCTATCTAATAGAGTCAGGGTTATTTTTGCATGTGGGTTTTTAATCTCCCAGCTCAGCATTACAAGTCAACCATAGCCGATAGCCTGCTCTAATTTATAGCCTTGGATTCACTCCAAAAATGGGTAACGATTAGCACTCTATCCAACGAAAGTCAATATCTCTACCCTGAACATTTGAGAAATTGTCAGTAAAGAAGAGAAATATTATATACTCCAAATGTAAAGGGAGAAAATTGAAGCTTGCCCAAGAGACACTTATTTTCTATTTGGGAGGCAATAGTCAACCATAATGTAGAACAAAGTAAATTGTTATATTTACATATGGCCCATTTTGTCATTTTTACTAATTCCATTATCAAAAGAATATTCCTATTCTCTGCATTCTATAAATTCATTTAGATTCAGAGAACTTCTTCCCAAGGCTGACTTGTCTTCTACTCAATTTTGAAAATGTAAAGTGGATTATTTACTAAAAGTTAGGAAATGCTGACATAAATCAGGTTATTATCCATGCTCTGGTCTAGATAATATATATTTTGGTTCATGTAGAAATTAATTTTTACTATATCCTATTTCAATACAACTTCCATGCTCTGGATGAATTTTCTCATACTGGAAAAATTGTATAAGATGCTGAAGACCACTTGGTGGGGAAGTTGCAGAGATGACCAGCTGCAGGTTGTCCTACATAAAAAATGAGGTCTTTCCTAGAGTGGATGAATGAAAAGAACAGTAAAGAACATTAACAATAATAAGAACAATAACAACAAAACAAATGTGGAGTGTTTGCTCTGTGAAAAACACTTGCTAGGAATTGATACATATGATCATATTGATACATATGATCATATGTATTCCTCACCATAAATATTTAAAGTCGCTATTATAATTTTTGCTTTATATCTGAGACAAATTAAGTCTCATGGTATATAAATAATGTTTCTATGGTCATATAGACTCAAAGAGTTCAAGCAGACCCATGAATTTAGAGCTGTTAGATTCCAAAAACTATCCTCAGTATAGAATACGTTGCCTTTTCAACCTTGTTTCCATCCTTCTAAGATTTTCTAAAGTGCACAGTGAATTCTAAAATATATTTGATG
The DNA here is from genome assembly GCF_964374135.1 of Grampus griseus. NCBI lineage: Eukaryota > Metazoa > Chordata > Mammalia > Artiodactyla > Delphinidae > Grampus > Grampus griseus. Next base: position 72,495,487 of record NC_139009.1, on the reverse strand, counting down.
TTTGTGAAAAATTATTTCTTACATTATTACCCAAAATTAGTGTTATAACTGACCAGTTCACTATTCCTAATGCATAAGCATATACACTAATGGTGGTTCCAGAATATCAACATTAAAGAAGAGGATACTCTCCTTTAAGGACACTTCAATGAAAAAAAGTTCTACAGTTCTTTAGCAATCAACCTTTGAATAAGGTTTACCTGAATCTTCCATAATAGTGCACACTTAATCAAATAATTCTACTCTTGACAAGAACTCTGAGAACTCATTGTAAACAAGAGATTCAGTTGGCCCTATTGATTGAAGTACTTCTATAGCCTCATCTTTTACTGCTTGAAAACATTTAAGGAAACTGTCAAAAGCTATTATATTTAGAACTCTGAAACCAAATTTGACTCAATTTTTTAGTAGGTAGTGAGTGTCCAAATATTTGAATATTTAAGTGACAATGAAGTTAGCAGGCTGCTCAGCTTTAGACATATGTTCATGTTAACTGCTGTCGAGTCTAACTGAGTGATCTGCATTTCCCTTGTCACTGTCTTACATATGTTTCCATTAGACTAAAATCCCGGATTGCCTATAACCTATTACTCACGCCCCAGTTGAGTTCTTGAATCATAAAGCTGTAAAACATTTGAAGGCCTTAATTAGATGCTACTGCTTACTAGAAGAATAGTTTTAATATTTAAAATAGGAGCTTGAAAAGTAAGCAAAATAGCTATGCCCAAATGAACAACTGGGGAATTCAAGCTTTGTGTTAAAGTAAAAAAAAAAAAAAAAGACACTTTTCTGCAGTAAAGTCAGCAAATCAACAAGTTCACAATCTCCTCCTGTATTTTCCAATGACTCTATGTGAATTTAATGGGAAGTGTAGATTCAATCAGTCCTATTAATTTCAGTTCTTTTGTATCCTCATTTATAACTGTTTAAAAATATTTAAGGAGAACTGTCAAAAACTGTCAGATTTTAAGCTCTGAAATTAAGTTTGGCATAAGTAATATTTGTCTTCAAATATTTGGATACAAAATAAGAAGGTAAAAATTATATAAGCACTAATCTAGAAAGTGATCATTAGACAGCAAGTGAGTGTGTGTGTCTTTATCACGTTCAGGCATATAATCCATGGAATAATCACATTATGAAAACAAAACACTTAAAGAAAATAGTATAAAATCTTCAACAGCAACATTTCAGGAGTTGGATTGGATGGTCACTAAGGTTTTCTCAATTTTAAAGCTTAATGATTTGTTAGATTCTGAGGGATCTTGTCATAGTCTAGAATGAGAACCATAGAACAGAGCCACCTACAGAATCATTTTATTAAGAGTAAGTGCAAATGAACAATCCACTTGTTTTTTTAAAGTTATTTTCAATTAAAAAAATAGAATCTGTTCACTCATGAGTTATAGTTATCATTGTAGCTTACAACTATATTTATAGTTATAATAATAGTTAGAGATGCTCAGAAGGCTATCCTATGAAATCGGAAGGTGTTGGGAATGGACATACATTGCTTTCAAATATGGTGCACTTATTTTTCAACACAAGATATCCCCTAGCTGTATAGGCTTAATTTAGGAAATCTAAGCAAATCCTCTGTATATGAGCAATTGTATTTCCAATATCTTTTACCTCTTTATCACAAAACCTTGATAGATAATCAAACAATTTCTCTGATGCATATGCAACTCCCTTTGCCTCTCATGCCAACACATTCAGGGGTATATTCTTCTAATCATCAATAACATATAAGAGTCAGCATAGAATCAAATTTTGAGAGCAGTGAAGAAATTAGAAAATTCTCCTTTCTCTCTTTATTCTTTTATATTCTCTCTTTGAGGTCTTCAGGCAGAAAGTTGGAGAAACATTTTATTTGTGAGGGTTTTTTGGGTTTTGTTTTGCTTTGTGTTTTGATACTAGAGAGATAAAGTGTGAGATGGGGAGAAGAAACGTGATCCTGAACAGTATTGTCTCCAGACTTCAAAGAAAAGAACTAAAAGGAGGTCCTTGAAATTTCTTTTCTCCCAAGTTCACATCAACAGAATGCACCTTAAACAGAGTTTTAGAACAGAGGACAATCAAGTATAATAAATAAATATTCTGTTAAAGTTAACCTGCATCGGGTTTCCCTGGCAAGGTCATTTATGAGCCAAGACCTGAGAGGAATCAGGAAGGGGCCATATGAATATTCAGGAATACTTTTTTTTTCAGGCAGGAAGTATATCAGATACAAATTTCCTGATGTGAGGGTGTATTCAGTGTTTTCAAGAGCTAAAAATAGGTCAATTTGTCTGGAGAGAAGGGCACCTGGTGAGAAGGGATAGGAAATAAGCTAAGGGAGCTAGCCTGGAGCCAGAACATAAAGGATGATAAAGACCATATTAATAAGGCTTTGTGGTTTTTTTTTTTTTTTTTTTTTTTTTTTTTTTTCTCTAAGTGAGTTTGGAAGCCATCAGAAGCTTCTGATCAGTGGAGTGACAGTATTTCATTTACATTTTAGGAAATTATTCCTGTTCCTGTATAGGAAAATATAGATGATGGGAGCCAACTTAGGAGAGCAAACATAATAGGGTAGATGGGAGACAATGGTGGACTGAGCAGGATGGTGGAGAAGGGGTCAGTGCTGGGTTTATACTGATGCAGCACTGACAGGCTTCTCTTAGTGAATTCGATGTAGACCATGAAAGACTAGTTGAGTGATGTTTCATTTGCTGAGCTGGGGAAGACAAACAGTAACAGCTTTCATTTATTATTATTTTCGGAAATTTTGTGTATGAGAAATGGAACTCATAACTTTGGTTGTAGGTATGTTTAGTTTGAAGTACTTCTTAGGTCTAATTTGGAAGAGGGAAGATATGAATTCAAAATTTTGTATTTTCTTCACACACAGTATTTTAAATATGGATCTGGATATGATCTCATGAGAAGTGAGCATAGACTGAAAGTCCCCCAAGGTCTTCGTGCCTGGAGTCCTCTGGTGTTTAGAGATGAGGCAAGTGAGAAGAAAGCAGCAAAGGGGACTGAGAAGGAGTATCCAGGGAGGCATGTGGGCAGAGAGAAAAGGGAGGAAGAGATCAATAGATGATAGACGGATAGATTGGTACAAATGATATATATATAGATGGTAAGTAGAGAGAGAGATAGAGAGATTGATCGGCCCTGGTATTCTAGTAAAGACCATATTTAAAATAAGAAGGATGAATAAGTTGGTCAAATTCTGCTAATAGGTTGAGAAAGGTAAAAATGAGAAAAAAAATTCATTGCATTTGGTGATATGGGAGTCATTGGTAAATAAAGATAAGAACATTAGCAGTGTTAAGGGTGAGAATGTGATTAGAGTAGGGAGAAAAGGGAATGAAAATAAAGGGTATCAATGACTCCACACAATTTTGCTGTAAACTGGAACAGATTTCATTGAATGGTGATTGACTAGAATCAAGAGAAAACATATATATATAGTGTCTGTTTCCCCTGCTAGACTCTAAACTTCCTAAAGACAGAGATCTTGTTAGTATTGCTCACTACTTGGACATGTGTACTTGGCAATTAATATTTATTTAATGAAAGAAAATTGTGCTGGATTTGATTTTGATCAAGTCACTTTATTCCTTTGGTTTCCTGTAGCATAACAAGGCATAATCTCTTCATGCGCTGACACTCCACCCAAGGGTCTAGGCACATTTCTTAATTTGGCATTCATTAGTCTGATTCAGAGCATGTTTAGAGGAGAAGAAAGAGAACAGAGAATCCATTAAGGAATTGAATGCTTCTATTGAATTCTTTCACTGAATCCCAGTGAAATGTGACCCTTCTGGCACATTCTGACATAAATCTACACCTTGGGAAATGTCTATTTTGTTTCTTCATTATGTTATTAAAAAATACAGTGATTGTAATTGTAAGCAGCAGTTGGTAAACAATTTTAAGACTGAGCCTGAGGGAACTAAAAGGGAAGAGCTAAGAAATAAAATCAAATTAGGAAGTCCAGGGCTGCACATTAACTTTCACAGAGATTAAATGTTTTCTTTGCAGTTAGAAAAAAACTGTTCTTGTCCTATTGTCCTGAATTTGGTTAGAAAGGAATTCTTCATTCCAAATTAAAGATCATCAGGTTTGCAATATGTTGCTAATAAAAAATAAACAAACCAAACCATTCTAAATCTATTCTGTAATATTTCCATTTGGAACTGAAGAAATTGGCACTTTATTCAGAATGACCCTGTAAAGGAAAGATTCAAATACACAATCTCCTACACTAAAGAGCCCTGAATATGAGTTATGTTTGAAAATGGTAAATGTATCTAGCAAATTTATGCTTCCTATATTATACTTCAGGCAGCATTACCAGTACATAGCTTCATATTTAGGGCATACTGAATTCTGTAAGATGGTATTCTCAGTGCTTTATCTGACTTGATTGCTGTACTTAACATTTGAATAGAGAATTCAGAGAGGAAAAAAATGAAAATCTATCGCTAAGCTAGGGAATGGGGGATTGGAGAATGAAGTTGAGCTCCAATAAATTTAGAAATCCTAGTGAGGGTTTTTCTGCCAACTCAAACTTTCAGTATTAAAATAATTGGATTGTCAATTACTTTTCTTTCTGAATTAGAAAAAGAACAATATAAAAATTTCACTCTTTTTCTATCTAATATATGCATTCATTTAAAGCAAAATATGGTTGTCTCAAACCGACTTCACTAAAGGTCATAAACCTATTTTTGAAAGAACAGTATTTACAGAAACTCTTATACCTCATCACATATCATGTAGTGGAGACACTACAGGCTCTTACTAGCAGCTTTACATATGGAGAAAGTACTCACAGCAATTGAGTTAAACCTCCTCATTTTACAAATAAGAAGTCTGCATCCAGAGAGGAGATGTGGCTGTCTAAAGCCATAGAAATTATGAGGGAACTGAAACTCATTCTGTAAGTTCTAGAACTTATTCACTGTGTTGTATGTACTATTGTTTTGATATCTACCTTAAGGATAAAGGGCAACCCAGTTTTTCCCTGTATAACTCTGGTATTCTTAAAATTGCATAAGCTATTTAAATGTAACTGCCTCATTTTAGATAATGAGTTTTTTTAAATCGATTGCCATGGATTTGAAAGTAGTCTTCCTTTCACTTTTCTCCTGAACATTCTTTACACCAGCTACAAGTTCTTTCATAGAAATTCCTTGGGATTCCCATGATATTGGTTTTTTACACAACACTTCTCCTGTCCAAGCACTCAGTCCACCAGATAGAGTGTCTCTTTCTCCCAGCTCTCCTTTCCAAAGCTTTGAACTAAATTTTCTATCTACAGCTTCTCATTGAAGATGCCTTTCCACCTATGTCACCTTTGGTTATGTTGAAATAAATAAAGGCCATGCAAATGAGAACACACAGGAAGTATTTATTTAGAGTTTGCTGTAGCAAAGGAATTAGTCAACATCACTTGCATTTGTCAGAGACTCAGAGGTGGGCAGGGGAGTGGGAAAACTTTAGAGTAAAAAGAAGTTATGCGCTGATTGGAGGCTCTTGTCCTTTTTATGTGACTGGTTTTTGAGAGCATATTTGACATTCTTTGGTCTGCTCCAACTATTATTCCTGTGTCAGGAGAATTTCTAGGTTATAACGTAACAGCTCTGGTGTCAAGAGCTTTATCTGGGTATGCATCAAATATAGTAGAGAAGGCAAAATACATCCAGAGACGATACAGCTTGATTAGGAATAGAGGTATCCTTTGGAACCACAAAAAATAGTCCATCTAATGGACATCTAATATTAACATTGCATTTGCAAAGTAAGTCTCTCCCTATTAAATTTGCAGAGGTGGTATCACAGAGCAGAAAGGATTATGTTATTTTATTTTTTCCAGTAAGGGCACAAAGATTATATTTAAAGGACAAGAGAGAGGAAAAATTTCTGTGGTATATTTAATCAGAGGAAGAGGTTTAGAAAATGTGACAAAGTGAAAGTGTCAGGGTTTAATATAGGAAGAATAGCACCTGCAATTAGCAAGCATTGATGACATTGACCATCTATATCTATAGTTAATTCACCTTGAGTGTTCAAGGCTAAGGCAGGAGATTGGGTGCTCTTTCCTCTGACCCTCATTGATCTGAACTAAGATATTTTTCTTTATCTTGGGTTTTCTTTCATAAGATGAGACATTTTCTGGATTAAAGCCAAACTGAGTCATGGCATGCTAAAATCACAGGATAACCCCCACTTATCTAAACCAGCTTCTTCCTTCTATAAAAGGAAACACTTGAACCACAGAAGTAAAATGTCTTTTCAAGGTTTTGGAGCCATGATAAATTCACTTTAACTATTAAATTGTTTTGATGAAAATGTATCCTAATGTAGGACACACTACACCAAACTTGCTAAAGTATGATTTTTTTAAATTAAAATTTGACATTCATACAAATATATAAAATAAATACATATTAAATATTTTATTGTACTCATTATTTGAAGGGACCAATAATATGGAAAGGCTGGTTCAAAGGGCATTTGAAATGTTGGCAATTGTGTAAATAATGTTAGAAAGGTTGCTAAGGTATATTCAAAACTTGTCAGTGTCTTACAGGGAACATAATCATGATATTTAGGGTCATTGTTTTTTACAGGGCAGAGATAATTTGCACCTCTAACAAAAAAAAAAATCTACAAGGTAATATATAATACTAATTATTTGATATATACTCAGTTAAATAGTTTTAGTGAAATAGTTTTAGTGGGGCTATTAAGCAATAGACATTAAAAGGACCTCCTGCTTATCTTTTCACTTTTATTGGTAAGATTTTTCCTTAAAATTTTTATAAAATTTCCTTAAAATTTTTGTACTGTTTAATCATATGTTATCTTATTTATAATAGTTATTATAATTTTCTAAATTGCTACACTATTTTGGGAGACCTATTGAAATAAGATTATTTGCTTGTGTTAGTGGCTCCAAGATTCATGTTTCTGATTTTTATTGTCCTTTTTAATTTCAGGAATTCTTTTCTCTCCAACCATCATTGATCATTCTATCTTTCCCAGTTTATCATACAATTCTATCAACTTTAGAGTTCTAAATCATATGATTCTATCAACTTTAGAGTTCAGAGAACAAAAACAAAACAAAACAAAACACAGGGCTTGACATAGACTGAATTTTTGTGTATCCTCCCCCCAGATATCTATGTTAGAATCTAATCTTAAGTGTGATGAAATTTAGAGATGAGGTCTTTGGGAGGTTATTATGTTATTGGGGAGGAGTCCAAATGAATGAGAATAGTGTCCTTATAAAATAAACTCTAGAAAGCTTTCATCTTCTTCTGACATGAGAACTTACAGTGAGAAGATGGATAACTATGAACGAGGAAGTGGGTCCTCATCAGACACTGAATCTGTTGGTGACTTGATCTTGGCCTTCCTGGTCTCCAGAACATTAAAAATAAATTTCTATTGTTTTTGAGCCACCCAGTTTTTGCTATTCTGTTATAACAGACCAAAAAGACTAAGATAGGGCTATTTTATGGATAGCTTGTGTAATATCACCTTTGAAGCACTAATCAATGCATACTTTCCAAAGATGACTTTTGAGTACAAGATTTGCCTCTGGAGTCAACTCCTTTCAATCCAAGGGGCAACTCATCACCAGCTACTCACCCAAAGAATCCCATGTTTTTTAGACAAGTGCACACATATTTTTTTAAATTTTCTAACTGTTTTAAAATGATAGCAACTATAAGGGGGAAAAATGTATTTAATTCTGAGAAACTGTATCATAAACCTCCGAGTCACTAAGAAAATAGATCTTAAATATTCTCACCACAAAAAAGAGATGATAGTTATGTGATAATTATGTGACATGATGGAGATATTAGCCAATGCTACTGTGGCAATCCTACTGCAGTATACAAATGTATCAAATCAACACATTATGCACCTGAAACTAACCCAATGTTATATGCCAATCATATCTCAATTTAAAAAAAAAGAAAGGAAATAGGTTGTTGGAATCATTTAAGTAGCTATGATAGTAAATGGGAAACAAATAGAGGAAAGATCTAGAAACTATCTTCCCTCATATATACAAGTATTTATGTTTATCCATTCACACTTTCATTTACATAATAATTTGTTCATTTCATATATGCATTCATAAGCTCTGAGTTCTTCCCATTGTGAAGAGATGCTAGGAATATAGAAATAAATACGGCAGATTGCTCACCAAGAGAAAATCACCTTGTGTTGTAGGAGACAAACATAGGAATGGATAATATTAATAAAAACTATTGTTCATATTATTATAAAAATACACACTAAATATTATGGTTATACAAAGAGCAATAGAAAAAGATTGCAAGGAAGAGACATCTGATATGATACAAAAGATGTTTGAAAGGTGGAGACTCAGGAGTTGAGTAGGGAATAGAGGTCATTTCTGACAGAGGACACAGGATGAGAAAGCAGCTGAACATAAGAAGCAATATGATATTTCTGGGAAGAGCAGGTGATTTAATGACATTTATTTGATAAATGGTTTTTGTCCACCGGATGCCAGGAACTGTTTCAGATGCTCGACTCTTACTATTACACAATTATGTTTGCATTTCTTCAGAAATTTACCATCTATCTCTTTTATCAGATTATCACAATTTATAGCAATTTCCAGATGCTAAGGTATCTCTGCCAGCTTTCAGTTACTTTCACAGAACAGTGTTGGAAACATATATCAACTCAGACAAGCTTCATAATAGCTGAATTTGGATGTGATCCTGCTCTGTACCTCAAATGAAAAATAAAGATATCTCAAAATAATCACCCATTTTAAGCTGTTCACTCCAAGATTCTGGGAAATCCAAGAGTCTTTCCAACACCAAAAAAACAGCAACCACAAAAACGGTCATTATTTATGTTAGTTTGCTATTGCTACTGTAACAAATTACCATCAATTTAGTGAATTAACACAAATTTTTCATCTTATAATTCTTTAAATTATAAGTCCAAAATTGGTCTCACTGCACTTAAATCAATGTGTCACTAGGGTTGTAATCCTTTCTGGAGGACCTTAGAGAATAATCCATTTACTTGCCTTTTTTCAGTTTCTAAAGCTCACTTGCATTCCATAGATCATCATCCCATCCTCATATTACTCCATCCTCTTGCTTCCATAATCACATCTATTACTACTCTGATTCTCATCTGATAGAGACTCTTTTAATTATATTGGGCTCACCCAGTTAATCCAGGATAATTCCCAATCTCGAGATTCTTAATCATATCTTTAAGGTCCATTTTACTATGTAAGGTAATACATTCACAGTTTCTGGATGAAGACAAGGAAACTTCGGGTGACCATTATTCAGTCTACTCCATCTGTCCCTCAAAGATTCATGTCTATCACATCCCTAGAGTCTTATCACATTGTAGCAGCAATTCCAAATCAAAAATCCCATTTTAATATCATCTCAAAAGACCCAAATCTCATCATCTAAATAATCTAAATCGGGTATAAAGGAGACTCATCCTGGAGCAAAATTCCTCTCTATCTTTGAACCTATGAAACTAGAAAATAAATGATCAATACTAAAAATTAAAATGTTTTAACTGACATTGGATATGAGTTTTAGACATTCCTATTCAAAAGGGAGAAAATGGAAGGAAAAGGGAGTCATCAGTTCTAAGTAATTTAAAAAATTCAACAGGGAAAACTCCATTTTGTTTCAAGGCTTGGGAAAAAATTCTCTTTGACTCAAGGCACCACTTTCTGGGCCCAAAGTTTTGCTCTCTTTGGCTCTGCCCTCTGGGCACTCCTTCCTTTTTTTGAAGACATAGAGAATACGTGTTTTCAGTTGAGTAGTTTTATTAGCCTGCTTCCCACCTGTTGAATTTTGGGAGTAAACAACCTTCTCTCATGTCCTTCTATCTCTGACCCTTTCTGCCCAAGCTTCAGTGTTTCTACTGATATAACATTATCAGAACTTTGTGGGTCTTCTGTGTGTGTTATGGTTGACTCCATTAGTCAAAAGTCTCTTCAATGGTCTTTCTTAAATAATTCCATTTCTATTTTCTACTTATGCTAAATTGGTCAAGGGAACCCATGCGTTGTGAGCTAAATCTCTTGAAAGAGCCCTCTGTATGACTGAATACCGTGAATTTTTGTTCCTTCTGAAGCATTAGCAAAAGGTTATCTGGCTACAGCTTTGGCTTTCTCTCCAGAGCCCACTTTCCAGATGATAAAACTCCTAATTTCAGTGTCTTTTGCTATGTAGATAGGCTGAGAATTCCACAAATTATCAAGTTCTGGTTCTTTTTTGCTTAACAGTTTATTCTTCAATTTATCTTTTTTATCTTTGCATTTTATGATAAACCACAAGAAGAAAATTGGACCACACTTTTAACACTTAAAAAGAAATTTCCTAAATTAAATATTCAATTTCATTGCTTACAAGTTTTGTTTTCAATGTAAGAAAGAATACAATTCAGCCAAATATTCTGCCACTATGTTCTAGGAATCACCTTTCCTCAAGTCTCCAGTAGCATGTTATGCCTTTCTTTCTGAGTCCTCACAAGCAGCACATTAAGTTCCATCCACAGTCTGTTTATGATGATGTAGATACTCTCAAAGATAATGCAGTTTTTCTCCACTATGCTCCTCACTTTTTTACTAATTACTACCTATTACCCGATTCCAAAGCCACTTCCACGTTTTTAGGTATTTGTTACAGCACCATTCTATTTTCAAGTTTCACAATCTCTGTTAGTTTCCTGTTGCTGCTATAACAAATAACCATAAACTTATTTACTTATAACAACACAAATTTAATACCTTACACTTGTGGAGGTCAGAAGTCCAAAATTAGTTGCTTGACTAAGGTCAAAGTGTCAGCAGGGCTGATTCCATGGGAGACTCTGAGGGAGAACTATTTCCTCGCCTTTTATACCTTCTAGAGTCTACTTATATTCTTTAGTTCCTCTCCATCATATTACTCCAATAGCTTGCTTTCATCATCACATCTCCTAGTCTGCCTTGATCCTTCTGCCTCTCTTATGGGGACTCATAATTACATTGGGCTCATCCAGATAATCCAGGATTAGCTCATTTCAAAATCCTCACTATAGTTACATCTGCAAAGTCCCTTTTATCATGGAGGTAATATATTCACAGGTTTCATAGATTAATACATGAATATTTGAGGAAACCAGTATTCATCCTACAACAGGCAATATAGTTTTCTTACCCTTTCAGGCTTCTAGAGGCTGATTTTATTGCTTGGCTCATAGATCTCTTTCTTAATTTTCAAAGCCAGCAACGGCCAGTTAAATCGTTCCTACTTTGCGTCACTCTGATACTAACCCCATCATTACAGTTCCTTCTTTGAGTCTAACTGACTTTTCTATCTTCATCTTCTACATTTAAAGACCATCATGATTACATTGGACCCACCCAGATAAACTACGATACTATTCATAATTTAAGATCAGATAACTAACAGTCTTAATTCCATCAGCAACCTTAATTCTGCTTTGTTACATAACATATTTATAGGTTCCTAGGATTAGTATGCACACATCTTTGGGGCATTATTCTGCCCATCCATTGTTTATTAAACTTTAAACTCTTAGGTAGGTAATGAAATACAATTTCATTTTACATATTAGGAAGGTCAGATTTTGATCATTTATTCACATAATATATACATTATGTACCACACGCTATTGATGTAGAACTAAAATACAAATTGCAATTTGGGAAGACTAGAAATTGAGATATTAGCAATGCATTATGGCTGTACCTCAGCACAAAGCCGTATAACTGGTGCTTCATGTTTACTCTAGAAAGTAAATCCTTGGGTTCTTGAGATCTTCATACTCTGCTGATGGGAGTGCACACCAGTGTAGTTATTGCTGAAACTAATTTGGTGGTACCTGAAAAAATTTAGTATCGGTATGTTCTATGATAATAGAATTTCTGTTTTGAGGACACAAGCCAAATAAATTTTTACTTTAATCCATAAAAACACATATAAAGATGTTCTTGCAGTACTATTTGCGTCTGGGAGCTGGAAGCAGTCCAGGTTAGTGCTCATCAGTGTGAGAGTGCACAGAAACAAATGAAATATATAAAAAAGGCTAATATGGGAAAAAATGTGATGAAATTAAGAGCAATGGTCTTCTAGATGTAAGCAGTAAAAACAAACTAACATGGGAAAACTTATTATCATAATTATCACTTACATAAATATAAAAATACAATCAAAACAATATAGATTTTACAGGAACACATAAAAAGGATACACACCAAACACTTGTAGCATGATTATCTATTGAATAATTTGCATAATCATCATATCCTTCAGCATCTGAGGTACCCACCTACCCCCCTGCAAAAAAAAAAACAAAAAACAAAAAACAGAAGAGTGAAGAAAAAAAAGGGAATGAGAAAAAAGGAAGAAGATAAGGAGAAATATAGAAAGAATTCTTGAATAGAATAGATTTGAGGATCGTGGCAAATGAAAACAATTCCAGGCAAAGATAAGTGGATTACCAAAGATAGATTTAGAATAAGGGTCTGCAAACTTTTTCTGTTCAAGTCTAGATAATAAATATTTTAGGCTTTGTGGGCTATATGTTCTTCATTATAAGTATCATGTAGTGTGAAAGTAGCATAATTATTATATGAGCATGACTGAGTCCTGATAAAACTTTATTTATGAGAACTGGGATTTCAATTTTACATAATTTTCATATGTCATGAAATGTTATTCTTCCTTTGGTTTGTTTGAAACTATTTGAACTATGTAAACTATTTGATAAATGTAAACATCATAGCATGTGGACCTTACCAAAACAGAAGTTGGGCCTGACCCCTGGTGTAGAAGCAAAACAGTACTAGGTGCCACAGATGCTGAACATCAACTACATGTTGAGTAAAAGTGTTTACTCACTAATTGTCAATACGGTTATTTAAATTATCCTGAGGATTTTAAATGAAAATAATTCTTGTGGATAACTTTGGATCATTATGCTCATTACAACCAAAAATATCTGCTAATATATGCAAATTAGTAAATTGCAACTTTCTAGTACTCTTTCCTATGTTGGTTCTAAAAATTAAGCAATGCTATTGTTTTGATAATAAACCTCAGGGTATAGACATCTTTTGTTCTCTCAAATGTGTTTGCATACCACAAATTTTTTCTCTACCTTTAGGAACCTGGCTTGGAAATATATTATAAATCATGTGCCAATAACAACAAAATAACAAAAACACATTTTAGACTAAAAATATGCTTTAATTGTTTAACAAAGCTGAAAGAGACTGTTAACATTGATGGGATGGGCCTTGGGATTTTCCATGTCCCCTTGGATAAACATGTATTTGAGACAACAGTGATGGTTGCTCATAAGGGTTAGACATTAAAGTCCCTCCGAAATTCTACTAATCCCTATGCCTATACCCTCATCCAGACTAATCATATTAGATCATCTAGGAGCAGGACTCATTTTTAGAAGCTTTTCAGGTAAGTCTAATCTGCAGGCTTTTTTAGTACCTCCTTGGCTAGTTTCCAAACTACCAAGTAGAAAAATGTATCCATAGACCACAGCCTAAGGAGACTGGAGACAAATAATGGGCACATCCCAGCATGTGCACAGACTGACAATTTTGGCATTCCAGCAACAGTCTAAGGGATGGAAATGCTGCCATTAAGCCTATGGAGGAGTTTCTCTTTTTAATTGAAGAGAAGTAAGTCATTATACATTTCATATCTGTGATATGGCAGGGTACCTTCTGCTTCTTTCCAGGCCCTGCTTTTTTAAATTAGAACTTCTCACAGCCTTAACTAGCTGCTGATACATGAGGCTGTGCACTCCCTGTCACATCTGGGTCCTGGGCTGAAATAGACCACATTAAGCATTCATGACAGACTCCATTTTTGTGATAGACAATAGTCTAAAACTCACTGAAAACCATTAATTCCACAATTCCAACTAAAAGACAATGGTTTGCATATACAAATACTTGAAGAATATACTATACATTCATCCATTTGGGTTTGTGGCCTCCTTGAGGTTCCATAGACAAATTTCAGAACTTTCTGAACTCATGGAAATTGTACTTAAAAACACCTGATTTTATATACATATACATATATATATATATATATATATATATATATATATATATATATATATATATATATGTATGGTCAGGCCAGTCAAGATGGCTGTTTTCTTGCTCTTTGTACATCCCCTGCCTGATCAGCGCCTGCTTCACCTACACCCTACTCACATGCCTGACCTTCCTGTGTACTTACTTGCCCCAGGCACCAGCTACTGACAGTTCTTATCTAAGGGGCTGTGAGGGGGTGCCCTCTACTGGTTTCCCTGGTAATTAATGAGCCCACCTAATGTCAATTTCCCTGTAACTGGTAATCTCCCCTCCCCCCACCACACCAGCAAAGACTGCCACCTGCCATCCACTGTACAAGGAGGGGTGTCGCTCCAGGACCTTGCTTCAGATGTGTAAGCTCTCCCATCCATTAAATCATTATTGTCACTGTTGCTGACTCTGGGCTCTTTCACTGATCTTGAAGTTGCGCAAGCACAGGCCTTATAGGCCTGTGGCGTGCAGCCCAATAGCATATATATATATTACACATATATATGTGTGTGTGTGATGATATACGTCATATATATATCCATCTTTATTTCTATGTATCTATGTAGTTATGTATCTATCTATATATGTAGAGAAAGAGAGAGAGAGAGAGGGTCTAAAGTTTTTGTTAAATTCTAAAATGTCCTAAATGCCCTACTACCCATGTCTCCTATCTCTACCCCCGCCACATATCCCCCCACCAAAAAAAAACAACAAAAAACAATAAAGTAAGAAAAAAGAAGGCGGATTGCTATTTGAGATACTCTTAATTCTAAAGTATGGATTGAGTTAAACCATGAGAAAATTGTACCAGGACCACATAATTCTGGTTCCATGTATAATTGCTTAAACTGATTTTTCTTTGACCTGATGCCATAGAGAAGCACCTCTATGATTTTTTTTTTTTTTACCTTGTTTACTGATGATGACTTTCACTCAATTAAGTCATCTATATTCTTATTGGAATCCTTGTGGAAATTTTCTCTTTGTTCTGAGTGTTAGGAATTTTGCTATGTCTTATTCCTCCTGAAGATGTGACTTGTTTAGTCTTTTAGGATATTGTAAAGTTTACAAGTGATCATTTTTCCTTTAGTTTCAATATCCAGAGAGCACTCCCTGCAAAGAACAGAGCTCATCTCTAAATATAAAACAGGAGAATAAGATCAGAGTTGACACATGAGAGAGACTGATGAGTCATCTTAGTATTCAGTAATCATGTTTGAAGTTCCTTCTGCTCATGACTATGCGAGCTGGAACTCCCTGCTGAATGATAGAATTGGTTCTAGGCCTCCTAGATTAGCTAATTTTACCTATAACATTAGATTATTCTAATTATTATTATTATTATTTTCTTAACATTTCAAATCTTGTAATGAAAAAAAGAAATTCATTAAATAGCAAGCTGTTCATAGATGAGACAAAAAATAAAACACAATTTTAAAGCTTCCAATTGTTTTCCTCACTAATCTCTTTAGACTTCAGTATTTGGAGAACAGCCTGTCTTTCTTTTCCTTACTTAAAAAAATCCTAATTGTATCTAAACATGAAATAATAATAATTAGTTTAAAATTTCAGTGTGAAATTATTATAGTCCTATATTTGTAGATGGTTTTGTTGAGCATATATACACTATATGCAATATTTAGTTACATGTTTGTACACTAAAGAGTTTAATTTCATTATCTTTTCAACACAGATAATTTCAGTGACCATTTTAACACTGTAAAGATCTGATTGACACCATGTATTCAATTTATGTACAATCATATTTAAAAAGAGAAAAAAGAGGGGAATTCATTTGATGACTCTCTTGAATGCTTTCCTCTCAAGGATTATGCTATTGTTGGGAATAAGATCTTGTTAAATGCAAAATAAACTTTTTTTTTTTTTTTTTTTTTTGCATAAGGTACTGTTAGCTCTAGAAAAGATCACCATCCAGAAATCCTGACTAAACACAGCTGGGCTGTTGAGGAAACAATTAGTGAGAGTGAATCCTGAAGATAAACTTGACCTGAAGAGAAAAAATTCTCAGCTTTCAGCTTTCAATATTTGAAGTGTGCTTTAATGATCAAAATGCCTTCAGGGATTGCCTTTAATTTTCTTTTAGGGGTAGAAGAAACACATCTTCACTGAGTCATAGGCATGGGAAATCTGTGCATTTTGGAAAAATTTTCAAAGTCTGAGATTACCTTTTAAGGTAATTACAAAAATTTACAGTAATCTCTGTAGACTTCCTTCCCTGAAGTTGTTACAAGGAATGGAGTTGGGTATTTTACACAACTTTATTTCATTTACTCCTCAAAACTCTACAATGTAGCCTTTTTTATAATTAAAAAATTAATAAGTAAATTAAAAACAAAATTAATTTTATTTTTCAGCAGTTTTAGATTAATAGGAAAATTTCACAGCAAGTGCAGAGTTCCCATAGATCTCCTCTCTACCCTACCCCCAAAGTTCTTCCTTTGGGGACAACTTGTATGAGTGTGGTACATTTCTTACGTCTTAGCAATGACACTTCTATCAACTCAAGTCCATAGTTTACATCAAGGTTAACATTTTGTTTTGTACATTCTATGGGTTTTGACACATGCATAATGCCATTTATCCACCATTATAGTATGATACAAAATAATTTTCCCACTCTAAAAATGTTCTATGTTCTGCCTAGTTTGTCTCTCTACCCATCCCCTCAAGCCCCAGGCAACCTCTGATCTTTCTATTTTCTCTGTAGTTTTGCATTTTTCAATATATCATATAATGGGGATCATACAGTATGTAGCATTTTCAGATTGGCTTCTTCTACTTAACAATAAGCAGTTTAACTTCCTCGTTGTTTATTTATGGCTTGATAGCTCATTTCTTTTTATCACAGAATAATATTTCATTAAAAGGATATACCAAAATTAGTTTCTCCATCCACTTACTAAAGGGCATTTTTTTTTTTTTTTCGGTACGCGGGACTCTCACTGTTGTGGCCTCTCCTGCTGCGGAGCACAGGCTCCGGACGCGCAGGCTCAGCGGCCATGGCTCACGGGCCCAGCTACTCCACGGCATGTGTGATCCTCCCGGACCGGGGCACGAACCTGCGTCCCTGCATCGGCAGGCAGACTCTCAACCACTGCGCCACCAGGGAAGCCCTGAAGGGCATTTTAATTGCTTCCAATCTTTGGCAATTATGAATAAAGTTAAGCTAAACATTCATTTGTAGAAATCTATGTGAACAGAAGTTTTTAATTCAGAGTGTGATTTTGCATTTGCCCTAGTAATGAATGAGACTTCCTGTTGCTCCACATCTTAGTCAGCCTTTGGTTTTGTTAGTGTTTTGGATTTTAGCCATTCCAATTATGTGTGCAGTGATATCACATGATCGTTGGTGTAGCTTTTTTAACTATTGAAGTGGTTAAAATAAGGGTTTTAAAGTAGTCAGCCTGTGAGTATTCTCACTATTCTGATTTTGTAATAATCAGGGCAGGCTAAACATTTGCAATATGAAGACCATGCATATGTCCCCAGACCTAGTTCCTTCCCTAGGTCTAGTTCTATAAATGCTGACGATAACCAAGTTTGACATATATGATGCATCTTATGTAGGAGATGTCTGTGATCCTAAGTATCTGATCAACCTTAAGAAATAACAACACAGCTAGTGTAATAACTTTTGTATATAACCATTGCTAATTTGATGATTACCAGTTGCCATTAAATGAATTGTAAAATTATCTTTTTTATTTTCTAGAAAAAAAAAAAGGAGCCAGAGGTCCTGATATTTCATTTTGTCTCTGATACTTCCTAGTTGTGTGATCGTAGGTGAGTTCACTAAAAGCATTGTGACTCAGTTTCCTTTTCTGTAAAATAGGGTTAATAATAGTAACTACTTTATAGGGTTACTGAAAGAAAGAATGAACTGATACAGTTAAAATGCTAGAATAGTGCCTGGGGTGTCATAAGTCTCCATGAATGGTAGCATATTATTAGCATGCTGAAGCTAATTTTTGAAATTAGAAAAAAATGTTATGTATCTTGCTCAAATTTACCGGTTTAGAAAGTAGAGCAGCTACAGCTGAATTTCAGGCTGTCTCTTGAGCTTATGTTCTTTCCAATATCCTATGAAGTTTTTAAAGTTGATTTGTGCATGGAAAGGCAGTGCCCCCATTTTCAAAATTTCTTGGCATTTCAAGTGTGAAGCAATTAACTCCCAGCTGTACATTGTTCCAGAGCACAAGTTGCCTAAATAAATGAAGCCAACAGAGTGCATCTTTGGGGCCCTCTGCTCCTCTTTTCTTGCTAACAGTATCCCTTGTAGGCCAGCAAGTTCCATTTCTTGCTGTTCTTATCCTTCCCCTTCTGGCTACCCAGAAAGCCCTGTTGCTCCTGCCCTTTCATCCAACGTTATATGTTATAGCTATTAAACAAATCACTGACGATTTTATATACAGGTGTTTTACTTTTATTGTAATTATTATTTTGATTTTATTTAAGAAGGTTCATAACAGAAAATAATGCCACCCCTTTGCAACTATTTCAATAATAGTAGGTTAATAGTTAATAATGATAATAATAATAGTTAATAATAGCGGTGGTTTCAGTAGGTTTAAAAGAATACATTTGCACTGTAGGCAGAAGACATACTTAGAAAGCTGGGTTCAAATCTTATCTATCTTTTTATCCCATTGCACCTGTCACATCCCCCAGCATTCATTAGTTACATGAAATGTGTATTTGAATAAGTGAATAACACATAATTTGGGCCCACCAACTCAGAAGGGATATGCAAAATCAATTACACACAAATAATTGGATGCATTTACTCTTGAAAGAGAACATAACAGAGAGGGTCATTGGATGGCTACAACCAGGCATGGGAGTGGTTTCCTCTTCCAGCTGGACAGCCTAAGGAGCTGTTAAACTGTGTAGTTTTCAATGGAAACTTCATAAATTGCTCATTCTACTCCATCATCAGTGTTGGCATCTTTGTTATGTTCTTAATATTCATTAGTTTTATAAAAAATTAATAAGCTATTGTTTCAATGTACTTTTTTGTAATTCATTTTGCTGGCTCTTAAAATATTAGTTTGAAATGAATTGGATGTCATTTACCTGCCATGTTAGTGCTTTTACAAAACAACTAGAGCTCAGCCCATCAAAAGTATAATTATTTTGTTGTTGCTGCTATTGCTGTTCTAACTCTTTTAGATGAAAATCTCAACTATGTAATGCATTTACATGATTATTTTGCTGGAATACTCCAAATTCAATTTCAATTTTTATCAGTGCCTTGGGGTAATCATTTGAACAAGTTATTTCAGTGTGAGGTAAGACAATGGGTATATATTATTACACTATGTGAAACAATTTGTTTACAACCTAAAAAGACACAGGATTTCCCCTTTGTAGTATTTATGTTTATGTGTGTATGTGTACAAAAGTGTGTGATTTCTTAATTTCACCTTCCTCATTCTTAACTATGGCTTTTTATTGCTACTAGTGTCTTGCTTGTACTAACCCCTTTATCTTGTCTTTTAATTATTTTAATATTTTAAGGTTTGAGCAGAAGATATAAAATGTTTATAAACCCTATAGTAAATAAACCACTAAACGATTTCCATGCTATCATCTTCTATCCTACATGAACATGGAATTAGTTTTCTCAGAAGCATACATTTGGAATATAGTTTAGAATCTTGAGCATTATAAGAGATTAAATTCTTGGAAGATAACCTAAGCCCAGAGTGAAAGATGCTGGTTTGAATTACAGCCTCATCACTTATGAGGTTTGATAGAGTAGCTGTAGAATTTGTTAAACGGTAGCTGTTATTATTATTCTTATGATTATATTTGCTTGAGCTTTCTTTTCAGGAAAAAGCATGCACTCACAATCTAAAAGCTTCATATCACTGTTGTGACTCTCAAGGAAGACAATGTATATGACAGTTTTCCATCAGCTACATACAAATGTCAGGTTTGTCTCTCTTACCCTTTCATGTACTTGGCCCTCTTCCAGAGCTTTGAGGTTGCCAGAAATTTAACATAGAATTTGATAGGTTGTCACAGGACTATGTATTTAATTTGTACACATAATTTGACCTCTATTTGTGTTGTTTCTGAATATGTACTTTCTTTGGACCCTAGGAGCCTAGAGAGAAAAAAAAAGATGACACCATCCCCCTTTCTTCCCATTTCCTCCTACTTGATTAGGGTTTAATGGGGTCATGGATATTGGATACTGGCCATAGCTGTGGGCTGTTAAGTGGCCCGCTCTGTTGAATAAATCATATTAAATTAGGTGCATGCACGTGTTCAGGAAGGGACAGAGAAAACACATTTCTCCTTGACTAACATCTTTTTCTAATTGACTCCAGGCCAGCATTGCAGTTTGTCAGTCCTGTGGCAGCTGCCATAACCCTCTATTGCTGGGCTCCAAGCTCTGTGGGCTACTGGCTCCAATTCTGCTCTTGCTGTGGGTTCCACTCCTTTGAGGGTCCTGGCACAAAAGAGGATTTCTAAGAGTTAGCTATGTAGCTGGTCATAAACTTACAAATCATTAAATCTCAAGCTATTTCCTATTTGGAGCTTTGCTTTGTTCTAAATGTTGAGCAGATTATAGAATAAGTTGTCCCCATGTATATACTCAATGGCATATTCAGGAGAAAGATGTAGACATTTATGTAGAACAATAAAGTGTATAATGTTGCAATATAAACAAAAGACTTCAGCTTAATCTAATTTAAGCTGGATTAAAGTGTTGGTGGATAAAAGCAATATTTTAGCTGGAAATTTAGGAATTTAGACAAGAATGAAGAAAGAACAAGTTCTGAAACTTCCATGCCACTGAAAGCCTCTCTCTCCAAACACAAGTCATTTTATAAGAACACGTTGTTTGTTGCCCAACACCTGCAGACCTCTACTCCCTTATCCTCTTTAGCAAATCTCTCTCTTCAAATTGTCACACATGACATCTGCCTTCACATACAAAGGTGACTCCACATCTCAGTCGTTTGATGAGATTTCAGCTAATTTGATAGGATATAAAGGTCAATGGCTTATTATTCCAGGACTGTTAGAGGGTTTGACTGCACTGTAACTTGGCTTTCAAGAGCATCTTGGCCTAAAATCATCACTAAAGCTGAGAATCCATTCATTTTATAAAGTCCCCTTAGCATGATTTGCTTGAAAAAACTGTATCCTTTGCCCTTGACGGTCCAAATATTCTTGCAAATACTCCACTGAAATATTTCCTATTTTACTTGAAATCTCCCTGGTTCATTCTTCTCTAATAGCCTGAAGAATTTAAGGCTTTTCCTTAACCACTTGACCTGGCATTGTATTGAAGTAATAAGTGATCTGTGTCCTGAATTTATTTTCACTACTCAAGTTCACGTACTCCAAATTACATGTTCCTTCACCTCTGTGTGTGCCACATCCACTCTGTGCTTTCCTGCCTGCTGAGTGTTCTGTTCTATCATGGCTGCATTT
Source organism: Grampus griseus (assembly GCF_964374135.1). Taxonomy (NCBI): domain Eukaryota; kingdom Metazoa; phylum Chordata; class Mammalia; order Artiodactyla; family Delphinidae; genus Grampus; species Grampus griseus. The sequence goes on along the minus strand of NC_139009.1, from coordinate 72,473,862 downwards.
TAGTATTTATAAATCCTTTTCCCACACAAGCTGTAGTTCAACACATTACCTATCTGGGCTGCATTGGGAAACTGACAAAAGTTCACATAGGTTGTTGAGTTATGGAGATAAGTTAAGAATTTTAGACATAGTAATATGAGTAGACGAGAATGAAAGACATTCTTCAACACCATTGGATGTCAGAGGATACAAACTCCATGAGAAAAGGCACTGTCTCTTTTGTCTCTTGTCTTAGTCCCTATTACAGTGATTATTTCCATTACATATATTCCCATTCCCATTCCCATCATTCATTAATATTAATTGAATTAAAGAATAAATTAAGACAAAGCAGACCATTCAACTAGTTATATATATACAAATGAGCTCAGTATAGACTGGAAGCCCAATTAACAGGCAGTTTTGTTTTTTTGTTTTTTTTTTTTTTAGAAAAGGAAAATGACAAGAAAGTAAGCAATGATAAAGGACTATATAGGAAGAAATGCCTGGACAAATCCTTCAGAGCTCAGCTAAAGCTGTTATTTTTAGGCTTTCCATGAGGTTAAACGCGGGGAGAGATTTATTAAACCTGCTGGCCTACCAAGGACACTATCTTGAAATCCAAATTATATTTATTTCTTTTAAATGCTGCCCAGATAAAACTGTGGATTTTTCCACCCTTCTCTCACATAGATGTCATCTCTTCTTCCTTTAATATTTCTATCCCAAAGACTGACTTACTTGTCTTCTCTCGCCTCTCAAGCTATTAGATCTTTGAAGGCAAGCTTCATGGCTGATTGATCTTTGCCTTTTGCCTCTTCCTTTTCTCTGCAATGAATGGTTCAGTGCCTGTCCATTAATATGAGCATAGTCAGTGCTGATTGAGTAGAATGGCTACAGCCCTGAGGAGAAATGAGGTGGAGAGCTCTCAGACAATACATGATTAGGAATGCACCAGAACAAGGCTGTTTCCTAAGGTGACATGCAGTCTGGCTGCCAACTGACCTTCAGTTATGATGATCTCCTTCTCCCCACACTTTGAACCTGAAAGGAAATATACTACCTTTGATTAGTTTTTAAGGAGGAGTCTCATAAAAAGCATGCTACATGTGCCAAACCTTTTACATGAAATACAGTGTTACTGATGGCTTTTCATTAGCATTTTATTGGTGTTCTTTAAAACTCTTACTGGACAAAGCATTCCAGAGGTTCACCTTCTCTGGCGTCTATCACTGCTGTGCCAGACGGTGTTTCATATCTCTCTGAGAATCCCTCTGTCTCTTTTTCTTAGCTAGATAGATTTCCCACGACAAGGTCTCAATGTCACTTCACACACACACACACACACACACACACACACACACACATACTCACAGAGCTAAGAAAAAATATCATTCAGACTATTACTTGTAAAATAAGCAGAAAAATAATTGCTTAAAATCATGTTGATCTTTATGAAGAGATAACAATGTCCATTTACCCAGTCAATCTCAAAATAATTGAGTGTATTTTATACATAGTGGAAAGCTAAGACCACATCCTTTCAGAGCTTCAGAACTTCCATCACCTCCTTCTTCTAGAAAGCTCAATTATATGGTTGTACAAGTAAATAAGAATATATTTACATGATTTTATCTGCAGCAGACAATTTTTAAGGCTCTTTAGAAAAAGAAATGCAGTACCAGTGTTCAGGAAAATAACAGCAATGACAATTCTTGAGTTTCTTCAGATGTTTTGCCACAAGGATACTGCCAAACAAAATGTGCTTGGTTTATTTTACCTCAATCATAGATCCAAATGCAAAATCCTCAAGGGCATCCTGTGCGTTTGCATATATCTCTTGAGAATATAAGTGTAAATATTCAAGAGAGGGTTGCTTTGCTCTTTTGATAAAATGTCTGTGGATTTCATACAGATTGAGTTAGAGAGTTGGGGCAATGAGGTCTCAAAAATTAATATAGTTTCACGCAAGCAAAGGAAAGAAAACACTAAAAATCTAGGTTTCAGAGGATATACTGGGTACTAACTAATTTGGAGTACATAGGTTTTGGAAGTACATAATGAATACTTATTCCGTTCCAGGATCTCTGTTACAGAAACTTTCAGAGGTTATCACATGCCACTTCTACACAATCTTGTAAACCCCTTAGCTTGTCACAAGTCTTAAGTAGCTGAAGCAGGTTTTGAATGTAGGAACTCTTAACTTCAAATCCCACACCACTGCTTTTTTTTTTTTTTTTTTTTTTTTTTTTTTTTTTTTGCGGTACGCGGGCCTCTCACTGTTGTGGCCTCTCCCGTTGCAGAGCACAGGCTCTGGACGCGCAGGCTCAGCCATGGCTCACGGGCCCAGCCACTCTGCAGCATGTGGGATCCTCCCAGACCGGGTCATAAACCCGTGTCCCCTGCATCGGCAGGTGGACTCTCAACCACTGCGCCACCAGGGAAACCTTACCATTGTCTTTTAAATGCATGCTGTGTCTGATTTTGTTTTGTTTTTGAAGCTTATGTTAGATAGATTCCCAACATTAAAAAAAATAGGTCCAATTTCTATTAGATGTTTTTCCTAGTATCAAATGTCATCCTGGCTGGAATATGAAATGTGAAGTATGAACTTATTTCAGATTTTTATTTTTTGGCAGATACTTGAATTTACTCAAATGCTGGGCTTTCTCAACTCTACAGATCTAGGTCTGTGGATTTACTAACATTTGTAAATTACCAGCATGTGATAACATATGTATAATAGTAGTATATCATCTACTGCTATTTAGGAATTGCTAATGGGTTGTCCAAACTCATGTAACAGTATTAGAGCAGCAGTTATCAAAATTTTGCATGCATTGTAATCACTTGAGACTCTGGCTTAAACATAGATAGCTGGACTCTACCCAACTGTTTCTACTCAGTAGATCTGGAATGGGAACTGAGAATTTGCCTTTTAATAAATTAGGAGGTAATACTGATGTTGCTGATCCAAGGACCAGGTGTTAATAACAACTGATATAGAACATTAAAGGATTGGTTTCAAGAGAACTGTTTTTGTTTTTGTTCCTAACTGGGGTGGGAGGTCATGGGGATTCAAGAATGAATTGCAGAAAATAATCAAAATGCTAAATCTCTTGTGGACATATAGAAGTTAGACTGTGTGCTGGGACTTTGTTCAAAGGCCAATGGGAAGAAGTTAGAACATGACCAACTAAGATGATGTGTAAGTACCTTCTATGCCTGACCTCTGAATGAATGCCAGTTATGGCAATATATGCATCTCGTGGCTTGAACATAGGTTTAATTATATCTCAGAGATCCTTAAATTTAGAAACTAGCGATAAATAGTTACTGGGCCAAAGAGATGCTCAGAATAGGGCATTCAATTGTGCAAATGCCTGAATGACCTGTGCCGTTGAAACAAGAACTAAGCAAACTGGTCTCACAGGTAAGATCTTGGTGTGGTTTCTGAGCTCTGCTAGGATTCTTTCATGCTCTGAAATCCTGTCAGCACTAATGGGCTCAGGACAGAACAATACAAAATCAAGTCTCCTACTCCACACTTTCCTTATTGTTCCCCCTTAGATTAAGCTTAAGAATACAATACACAAAGTAGATAAAATGATAGTACTTTCCCCCTGATGGAGTAAGTTCTATTTATTTAAATCCTGGATTGAAAATAAAACATTTGAAATCTTTCTCTCTATACTTTATTGCTCACTCCCTCTGGCCCTGTCCCTACAAAAAACCTTTTCAGGAAAACTTATCTCTAGGTTACAGTTCTTCTGTTTCACTTCTTCTCATGTGAGTATAAAAAATAATAAGAAAACAATTCCCAATTTTCAAATACATAACATGAACATGATTATATCTATAAAGTGGCAGAAATGGAACCATAATCTAGGTCTTTAGAGAATTTTCTAATAATTTTCATAACTGCAATTCCCCAAGCTTTCATGTTTAAGAGAAGAAAAAACAATTCATTTAATTCTTCATTTTATTTATTATTTTTTCCAATATTATTTGTTGATTTTCTACTTTTTTTTTTCTTCCTGAGGTATTATACCAAATGATCAAGAACACTTGGTGTATAAGACAAAATAGCCATTGGGAAGGTACATGGAATCCATTCCCTCCCTTCCCGCTACCTCTTCCAGCTGCATTTCAAAATAAGACAATAAGATGTTCCTCCAAGTTTTAATCTATAAAATAGCCATTAGAAAGAGCACATCATCCATATTCATAGCTCTTTAAAATTCAGGATACGTCCCAGGATAATATTTGGTATTAATCTTGTTTAAGGCATCAATAAATAAGGCAAAAATATGCTATTCAGGTGGGAACATAAAAACAGGTTAAATCAGAGACCCAAACACTGGCAGAGATCTTAACGCACAGGGGCATTCATATGTGTTTTAATGTAGAAATTCTATACTAATCAATCAGAATTCTGATTATAATTTGACCTCCCAATTGCATTTATCTGCATCAAAAAGAATGCCCTGATCAGTCAGTGAGGATAAATATTTCATTTCTTGAAGTTATATTTAGCTATTGTGAATAAATTTTGGGGTTTTTGCATTTCTATCTTTTATCAGTTTTGTAAGCCTGAATCACATTGCAGAGAGCAACCAACTCACATTGTACCCAAATTAGATTACCTAAACATATACTAGGTGTTTGAACTTGGAATTTGATGAGCACCTAAAGGTGAGTTTTCCCCTTTGTGTACACATGTGAGTGGTCAGTTCGCAGATCTGAGATGACACACCACTGCCCACTTATGCACCTTCTTCACATTCAAGTTCTTGCAAACAAACTGTTATAATATACTCTGAATATGCTAGAAAATGCTGCTTAAAAATTATTCTTTTACAACAGGAGGAGTCAGGAAAGCTCTTTTAGAAAGAAACATTTCAACCAACAATAAACCCTAAAGAAGTAATGAAATCCAAGAGAAATTAAGTTATTGAAGAAGTTTCAGGACTCAAACGCACAGATAATTTATGATGTATGAAGAGAAGATAATGACCATGAATAAAAGAGAGCAGACAGGGCTTCCCTGGTGGTGCAGTGGTTGAGAGTCCACCTGCGGATGCAGGGGACGTGGGTTCGTTCCCCGGTCCGGGAAAATCCCACATGCCGCGGAGCGGCTGGGCCCATGAGCCATGGCCACTGAGCCTGCGCGTCCGGAGCCTGTGCTCCACAACGGGAGAGGCCACAACAGTGAGAGGCCTGCGTACAGAAAAAAAAAAAAAAAAAAGAGAGCAGACAATCAAGGACTAAACCTTTGAATACGCCATATCTAAGAAAGGAGAGAAAGAATAGGAGTTAGTAAAAAAACACACAGATGTGGTCAGAAAGGTAAATGTGAAACGCACACTATAGTAATAAGGAAGATAGAAGGATAAAGAAGTACAAAAAAAGGAGTACTTTATAATGACTATAGAAAGTTCTAGACCAAGCAGATCAAAAATGAAAAGGAAAAACAATTCTTAAAAACTGAAAAGCCACTAAAGGGGAGTATATGGCAAATCTCTGTACCTTCCCCTCAATTTTGCTATGAACCTAAAACTGCTCTAAAAAAATTAAGTCTAACATACACACATACAACAAAGAACAAAAAATCCAGAGTCAATGGCAGTGGGACCACAAGCATCCATGCTTCAGTCTTCAAAAGCAAGTCACTCTCATAAGCTCTATTATTGGACATATCTGTTCAGAGGGAAGACACTCAGGCCATGAGAATATCTTGGGTGATACTTTTGGGGAAAAGGATGTGGGAAACCATATGAAGTGTAGGCTATTTTATCTTTGCCCATTGCACATGTATTAAATTAATTTCTAATTTAAGATTTTAAAAAAGCAACTACATATGGGAGCTGTAGATAATTGCCGGCATTTGAAAGAAAAAAGTTTTAGTATTTGCTTCTCAAAATATAATACAGAGCTGGCAAGGGTCTTCATATTCTTTTCACTCTTATTACTTTTCCAATCTTAACTGGGAACTGTTGCCCTTCCCTTTATTTATTTTATGACATTGAAATCACCACCACTTTGAAAGTTTTCCAAAAATAATTACATAATATAGTATCAAGTGGAAAAAAAGATCTATAGCGAATATTTCACAGCTTCTCTTGGCAACTGTAGTCTCATTATCTCAAGACAGAACTTCATTTACTTTCATAAATGCCTCTCACTCAGCAACTGCATGAAAAAAATCACTTTCTCGTGTACGGTTGATTCCCATTTATAAACTTTTTGAATCCAAATGTGGAATATTCTTTGCCAGAGATTAGTATTTTACTTTCCAAGTAAACAGTGAATCAGATTCAGAAAGTATTTCCTATTCAGAGTTGTTTTTCCTGTGAGTGTAGAAAAATAGTCCTCACCATAGCTTTGATTTGCATTCTTGCTTTCTGTCAATAATAGAACTGGATTTGGTGTTTCCAAGTTGTTAAAACGTTTATTATCTAAAAGCTGCAGAATATACTACAACTGGCTCCTGCTGAGGCCGAGAGAGAAATCTGTGGGCCGGGAACACAATCTCAAGCTGTTTTTCTTCTAAGACCAGCCTCCAAGAACTTGAAAAATCCCCTTGAGAATTTCAATTCCAAATACTGTGGCCTTACTTCTTTTTAAGATTTGTCTCCTGTTTTCTAGGCAGTTTTGCGTGTGATCTTACGCCCCACTCTAAGAATGTTATAGCTCTAAACACTTACAGATAGGTATAAAAGAAAGTCATTGGAACTGTCCAGCAATGCAATTGGCTTGATGTCAGTTAAGGGTAAGTGGTGTAGGAGAGTGGGTGGTAAGTGGAGCTATAGGCTTGGGTAGGAAAATATGGGCTGCTAGTGAATCCTAAGACAAACTGATGGTTAGGAGAATATCCAGTTGACACTTCCCCACCCAAAAAAGAGAATCTGATAAGAAGAGAGATGGCAAGTTTGAGCTAATCCAGAGCAGAAAAAGAAAAGATTGCAATAGAATGATGAATAAATACCTTAGGTCATTCTGACCTACTGAAGTGCCATGTAGATGTAAGAAGGGGTCTTAATTAAGACTATAGTTGGTACATGTTTTCTGGGATGTTTCTACTGAGTGGCCATGCAGGCAGCATCAGGCATCCATATCCTGTAGTTTTGTTTGCATGAGGAACAGGTGATTTGAGATGATTATGGAAGAGAGAGAAGAATATGCAGGGATGGGAAAGAAGATGTGCAGAATAGTATCTGCCTAACCTGTCTGTTATTATGGGTGGTATTTGAGTTCTACAGTAAGAAGAACTGCAGGCAGAACCTGAAGGGTCTCTATTTGTGAATTACCCTGTTAGAACCAAGTACAAGTGGCACTGCTTAGCTTCCCAAGTAAGAAAGTATGACACACTGGGATATAGATACACATCTGTACATGTTTCCAAGGCTGTCTCTGAACACTTGTGCCCAAATGGTAGCCCTATCATTTTAAATGGGTCTTCACAGTAATGGTAATAACGAAGTACATCGAAGAAATTCCAAAGGCCAAGAAGAAGGAAGCCAGAAGATTAAGGGTGGACAAAGTATTTACCCATGATGCCTATTTCTGGTGGACCAATTCAAGGGTACTTGTGAGATACCCTCTGTAGATTCCTGAAAATATTTTGCAATCAGGGTGGAGATTCTGTTATCATGTTGTGATAGGAAAGAGCTTGTGAAATTAAACTACTAAAATCTCCTTCCAACTTTAGGCCATTTCTAGCAATCTAAGACAAATGGCAAGTCTATAAAAGTCACTATTAGAATAATATAAAATAAAGTGTCCTTGATCATGAGGTATTTGTTATATATTGATAGGTGCCCACCATTTCATCTTAAAGATTTTCCATATCTTAACAAAAACTGGTTTGAACCTCAACACTTGTGTTTTCATAACATGGCAGCATTAATAGATCTGAAAAGATCTGATGAGGACCTGGAATTACATATTTTGCATGAAAATACAGAAATTGTACAACTTTCATTAGTAAGATTGATCTCCAGTTTTCACTTTTTGTTCTCATTTTGTAAGTCTTTATTATGCTAAATGTGTAAAAGATCTCTAGGCTTTCAGAATAAATTAAATCAATCCTATATAAAAACTGTCTAAAAAGGGGGAAAAGGAAAAACAGGATTTCAAATATCTTCACCTGGGGCGGTGGATGGTTAGGATGTCAGGACAGATGATAAAACACATGAAGGTGGGACACTGTAGAGTGAAGCCTGGTGCTTCAGTGCCATCAATTAAGAAAGCTACACTTAAGGGGCTTCCCTGGTGGCGCAGTGGTTGAGGGTCCACCTGCCAATGCAGGGGACATGGGTTTGTGCCCAGGTCCGGGAAGATCCCACATGCCGCAGAGCGGCTGGGCCCGTGAGCCATGGCCGCTGAGCCTGCGTGTCTGGAGCCTGTGCTCCGCAACGGGAGAGACCACAGCAGTGAGAGGCCCGCGTACCGCAAAAAAAAAAAGAAAGCTACATTTAAGACAAGTATTAAAGAAGGTAGACTTAAATAAAGAGAAAGCTTCACAGCGAAGAACACATAGGCCACCAACAAATCTGGAAGGTGAAATCTACTAACTTAAGTATATTTTTCAAAGTTAGGAATACCTAGAGGTGTAATAAGTCATCACTCAGAAGAGACTCTATCCTTCCCAGAATGTCTTCCTATTGACTAGAGAGAACAACTCAATCTTATGTGTGTGGCATTTTCTTCGGGAGAGAGATTGGATGTTATGGGAGAGGCTAGGACACAGACTGTGATCACAAAATGAATTTGGTTTGATGCTTTGACATGTTCTTTGTGCAGGACTAGTGTGATATCTTCTTAATATTTTCCCTGCAAATTCTTATCAATGTTACTTGCAAGTTTGAGTTCTTCAGATAAATCCAGAAGATAGTAACTAGTGAAGTTCTTGTAAGCCATCCAAGATACTTCGTGAGTTTAGTCAGGGTATAAATCAATCAGTCAATCAATCCTAAATTTTGTTTCTTTTGCCACAAATATTGGATATATTTTTAAATTAATGTGGTATTAAATTTAACTTGAAAGGCATTCAGAGAAAATGTGTATTGATTAGAACAAAACAACTAGTTCTATTTGGTGAATAAAACAATTTATAAAGACTGATAACAAAAGAAGAACAAATGGCTTTAGACAGCTCGATGCACAAAACTTATAAGTTCACCCTCCATGAATATTAGAGCCAATAGGTTTATTTAAGAATGTCAAGGAGGAATTAGAATTGAAAAATAGAGAAACAGAGAAAGAGCAACAATGCTAGAGAATTTTGCTGTGGTTAATGAAGACAAGTTAAAACATGGAAAATTGGTTTAGATAAAGCAGAACGTATAACACATGCATTAGTGTTACTACTTTTTAAAATAAAATCAGGGATCCCAAGAGTTAAAGAAAACTCCTCCCCATAACAACACACACATTTCTCTAGTAATTTTAAGGTCTTTTCCTTTTTCTTTTTCTTCAAATGTAGCCTAGAAATGAGGAGTTTATTGCAAGTCTTATTTTACTTGCATTTTCTGAATTTTTGAAATTGCCCTTTTTTTCTGTAAAATCTGGGAATCATAATACATAAAATTGTTTAAGTAGATGAAATTCTTCTTCCAGACGATGAAAATGGTATCCTATATGTGAAGGAAGAATCATGTTTTGTGTAATTCTAATGATAATCAATTGTAATGGGTGGGACCTAAGAAGAAAAGGATTTCACAAATATTAGAGATGCAGTTTTTGTTTGCTCTTCTAAAATATACCTTTCCTGTTTTTATCATCATCATATATGTTCATTGACTAATAGGTAACAGAAGAAACAATTCAAATAAATAACTTTATTTCCTAGCATCTTGTTCAATGGTGTCTCAGCAAACTGGTTGTATGGAGGGGAAAAAAAAAAAGCTTTATTTTGTAGTATTTTTCAATTTCTGTGATGGGAATACTCCCAGTGTGGCCAATTTCTAGTTCACAATAGTTTAACAACCAGCTCACAAAATTTCTGAAAGTTTAGCAATTAGTTCATCTGAGCTGGTATAATCCAACTCCAGCTCACGACTCTGTATATGAGCACTTTGTTGAACACCCTTTCAGAAATCACACAATGCTTTCATGAAAATGTAAAGAATGAGTAGGTAGCTATGCTGATAAACAAATAGAATTAGAAAATAATTTTGTAAGAAAGGGCACCAAAGTTTTTATTGCTTAATTTTTGAAAAAGACAGACATGGAGGAATTAGTAAAATTCAGATTACTATTTGTTAACCATGAGAGGAATGCTGCCTAAAATTAACATGTAAGAAAAGACATTCTGAAAATGATTAACCTTTTGAAGTCATCATTTTTAAAATGTCCAAATTATTAAACAAAATGGACTGCTTTTCTTAAATGAACAAAGTTTTTAGAATTTTTATAGTCCTTCCCAAATTTTTATATTTTCTTCTCCAATGATAATTCTTTAAATTATTGAATATTGTTGCTATAAATATGTGACATCTATGCTCATTAACAATGATTTTATAATAATTTCTCCATTCCTGGATTTTTTTAAAATTTATTTTAATTAATCTATTGGGTTCCTGGATTTTATCACTGAGTTTTATTTTTCCTGAGTTTTATTTTACTTTATTTTTATTCAAGAAATGATGATGTATAATTGTTGCTTTTATACTTGAATGATACTTACGGAGAATTAATATGTTTTCTTCATATTTTCATTTCCCCAGAATTTTGTAGACAACATATATGTGATCTTCTAACACTGAAAATCCCTATAATATATTGATATGAACATTTAAAAGGAAAACTTTCAGTTCTTTTTTTTCTGATACTCAAGTCTCTATCACTAAAAGCATTCCACAAAAACAGGGCATGTCTCCATCCCATGAAGTTTGGCTTATATCCCTGTTCATCAATATGCCTGAGCAGATAGCAAGTCAGGACAGTCTTAATCATTATATTACATGGAGAGGCTTCATTTCATAAGGTATCCCATGGTATTGGCAAGTTCTACTTCAATATATAAACATTTTTTAAAAAGTGAAAATTTTCAGCATATTTGTCAGTCAACATCTTTCCTTAGTGTACCTGGTTGTACTAGTGTGGGAGTGTTGTTCACGGAACATGAGAATAAAAGCAGACAATCCTTTTCTTTTTTTTAAAAATTAATTTTTATTGGAGTATAGTTCCTTTACAATGTTGTGTTAGTTTCTGCTGTACAGCAAAGTGAATCAGCTATACATATACATATATCCCCTCTTTTTTGGATTTCCTTCCCATTTAGGTCACCACAGAGCATTTAGTAGAGCTTTCTGTACTATACAGCAGGTTCTCATTAGTTATCTATTTTATACATAGTAGTGTATATATGTCAATCCCAATCTCCCAATTCATCCCACCCGCCCTTTTTCCCCTTGATATCTATATGTTTGTTCTCTATGAGCAGACAATCTTTTTCCACATCAGAATCTTTTTCTTTCTTTTGCTATCACTTTTCAAAGTGCATAAGACCTCTCCCATTTCCAGTTCTCTGTTGCCAGTTAATGTTTGAATTAGTTTAATTACTGTTTTGTATACTAATTAATTTAATTACTATAATTTAAAAACTATTTTGTTCAGCCATTTTTTAAAATGTATTTTAAACAAATAAAATTGTCCTTCAATGTGATTGCATGACAAAAAATGATAAGCATGTATCTTGCACATGTCTTTGCTCTATGCACATGCTCCATTGTGCCATTGGACTTTACTCAAAAAACACAAGTTCTAGAATAAGATTATTGACAATTTCAAGACAGTGACAGCATAATATTAAACCTAGTGTGGGGCTCTTCTGATCAGAGGGCCTTATGCAACTGTATTTGTGCACACCCATGAAGCTGGACCAGCTAATCACCTTGAAAGAATGAGAGCATGGGAAAGGTAAATTTTGACAGAACTGGAGCTATGGAATAATACTTATCAGTAACAGAGTTATGAAGATAGAAGGGGTCTACCAAATCACCAAATCCAAAGTAGATATCAATGTAGTGGCAAAACAAGCACTAAATTCCAGAGATCCTTATTACTACAGTGATTCTTATGAATCACCAGCTCTACATCCCTCTTTGCCTCTCTCAGAATCCTGGGGTACTTCTCATAAAGGATGGGTCTGGGTGGAATCCCGTATCATTGTCCATGGTAGCTCCATAAGTGAAAAGAGATCACAGAGCTTAAGGAGAGTTATTTGAAGTGTTGCAGTTAGGGTAGGGCAGAGACATCAAATACATTTAATTGACTTCAAACTTGTCACTGTTGTAGGGTTCCCCACCCTCCTGGCAAGACTTTATTCTAACTATAAATTATCATGAAAAAAAAAAAAAACTAGCAGATTACCCAAAGGGCTAAATTGAATTTGTATGATGAAGAAAACAGTCATTAACCTTAATAGTTGAGCATAAAAGGGAAGAGTAGAATAAATATAGCTGAAGAGAGATTATGGATTTCAGGCAATTATACAGAATTCTACTCAGACTTGTATAAAGACATAAAATGTGAAAGAGAAGTTAAAATATATAGAGTTTAGATTGAGTAGACATATAACATATATAATTGGAGTTCTAGAAAAGAAGAAAATAAATACAAGGGAGAATGAGAAAGAGTTAATATTCAAAGGTTAAATTGCTATTACCAGAAATAGTAAAAGAAAGTGTGTCTTTGTGTTGGAGAACCACAAGATTCCACTGCAAGATAAAATAATCATATTCAGTGTGATCACAGAAAAATGATGTTTCATCAGAGACAAAGGGAAATCTAATTATCAAGAAAGAGAAAGAAGATTACCTAGATATGCTTAAAATTATGTGGATGGCAGGTTGTATTATCAACAAAATAGATGCCAATAAAGAATACCTTCAACTTGAGAATTAATTAGAGAAATTTTAATTAGAAATAAATATTCAGAATTCTAGTATCGAGTTTCAATTGAAAAAAAATTATTAGTGTCTGGAACTCAGCTGGGAGTTTATTGAATATAAAAAAATGTGATCTAGGAGGCAATTCTGAAATAAGAAGTTAGTTAACATTTCAGTAAATCTCAGAATGGCTTAACTGTAAAAAAGTCAATGACTAACTGGGGGATGATACAAATATCATAAAATAAAATAACTAGAGAACAGCAATGTGGAAGATATTAATGGAGTTGACGTTAAAACACATTCTAAGTCCCATGTATTCTTCCTTAGCAGGATAAAGTTCCTGATAGATTCAGATCTTTAGTAAGATCTGTCTGTTAAAATATGAGGAATCTCTGTACAAATATAAATGAGGAAGGAAGAATAGAAAAATGAATTAACAAATTTAGATAAAAGGAAAAGTCAGGAAAGGTGAAATAAAGACACAAATAAAAGTGTTTTAAATACAGCACACAAACTAAAACTGTAGAAATATGTTCAAATTTATCAGGAATCAAAAATAAGTTGACTATATTTACCTGATAAAAGCTAATGCTTTTTACATTGGATAAGAAAAATAAATGCAACTATGTAATATGCATAAATAAAACACATTAAATATAACAACTATTAATAGACATGTCTAGAACAATAAACAATGCTAAAAATATTAACTCTCTGGCCCTTTATAGAAAGTTTAGCTATCCTGAGTTTTGATCCTTAGGAGAAAATCTAGAAGAATACCACGATGATGTCAGAGTAGAGACGGATTTATCTTAAAAGCCTCAATTTTATAAAACATTTTTTAAAAGAGTGAAAATGTGACTACATTAACAACAGTCAAACTCTTTGTAGGACAATGGTGATCACAGAGATTAAGGAGAGTTATTTGATATAGTTATCTCTATATTTTAGCCACTTTAAACAAAGATAAAAGAGAAGTCAAACGCTTAGATGAGATATGTGCAATACACATAACTGACAAAGGATTAGTAGCCAGAACATACACAGAGTTACTACGTCATCAATAAAAAGCAAAGAACTGAAAAAGACACTGGATAACTGACATGAAGGGCTTTCAAAGAAATAGATGGCCAATAAATACATGAAGAAATGTCCGTCCTTGCTAATAAGTAGAGAAGTGCATATTAAACTATGTTACTATTGATCACCAATTGACTGGCCAAAAAAATAAAAATCTGATGAATAAACATTCTAGTAAGAATGTGGAAAAGGAAACTCTCATGCCCTACTAACACAAGTATAAAGTGCTAAAATTTGAAGAGTAATTTATCAATGTACATTAGATTGAATGAATATTTGTACTCTGATCCTGCAATTCCATTTCTAGAGGTACTTAACTTAGAAAAACTATGGCAAAGGTCTAAAGGGAAACATGCTCAAAGCCATTTATTGAAGCACTAATAGTGGTAGCAAAGTAAAGAAATGGAACCAATTTAATATCAATATAATAATGTATATGTAGTATGTGAATATAATAGAATTTCATAACTATAGCACTCAAAATTAATAATCTAATCTGATACATATCTATAAGCATAAATCTCAAAAGCAAAATATTGAGGAAAAAAATCAAGGTACAATTACATTTGTGATGCTCCATAAACACAGAATTCTGTTGAACCCAGGATGCATGGAAAATCAGTGAGACTCAGAGCAAACACAAGATAAACATGTTACGTCTACCACTTAGTAAGCAGGAGTGCTGACAGCCCCAAATGTCCATGCTTTCCATTCAAATCTAAGCAGTATTCTAACACGAAAAGAAGACATTCTAAAATACATAAATTATCAAGAAATCTATCATATATTCTCTTGAATTTGTGTTACTTTCCTGTATTAGCCAAACATTTACAGAGGAAATGATGACATAAAAGAAAAGGGAAAATTAGGGCAACCCATATTTCCTTTTCCATTCAGTTTCTCCTTACTTATCAACAAGCTGAAAGTTTGAGAGAGTTGGTAGAAAGTGTGTGCATCAGTTGTTGAATAAAAACAACTGAGGTCATTTTGTGCAGAGTTTTCAGTGTTCCAGAAAGAATGAAATCCATATGCAAGTGTAAGCTATGAAATATAAATTGTATAATTTTGGTGAATTCTCATGTGAATTAAATGTTCTTATATTTGCATTTAAATCTGACATTGCACATTATAAAGATGAACAGAAAATTCACTAAAAATTAAAATGTTTTATTTTGACTTTTCTTGTAATGACATTAAATAAATGACTGTAAAAACATATTTGTGGCCTCAATAAACAAATATACCACATTTCAAAAGAATTATTTTATCTCTTTAATATTTTAATAACATACATAGTCCCCCAAAGTGTGAAATGATTATATAGAAACCCAAGAGAGGTACCTACATAGAAAATACTAGACCTTAAGTGTTACCATTTGGGTAAAGTTTGGACTATAATTAAATGTCATATGCTCTGCATATTGTTATTTAAAACATTTATGAAGTTATAGAGTTATTGTTAGTGATTGAGTTCATTTGGAGGATTAGCCTTAATGCTTGAATTGCTTTCCTCATAGATTGAAATAATTTAAATATTTTAAGGCCATTTTTCATAATTTAAAATACCTCTTGAAACTCAATCTGATATAAATAAGAAGCTATCTGATTATTTACAGTTTATTTACACTATTTGGTAGGTAAAAGAACTGATGTGCATTAAATACATATCTGCTGAATACATTCTATGAATCTAACAATATGCATGGGGTCATAAATAAGTTATGGGAGTCATAAGTATGAAACTAGTTAGCAACTTCTAACATGACATATATAACATTGAGTAACCATACAAAATTGTATATACTACTTACAAGAGTGGTAGAATTATTAAGTGATATGAGATTTCAAAGAGGTTTGATAAAGATGTAAGTAATTAAGGACATTAAATCCAGTGATTTGAATTTATAATACATCTGGAGTTTTCTGATTTAATGAAGTTGCACTCTCACAATTTTCTAACAGTGGGACACTGAGATTACTTTTATGATTGCAACTTTGCTAATTGTTCTAAATATACTGACTGAGATCCTTGGAAACAACTTAGAGAGATTTATTAACACTGTATAAAAAACATGCATTTATGTGAAGCGGGTTTGGGCAAACAATGAGGGTTGGATCAGTCCAAGGATGGCAGGATTAAAAATCTAGGTGTTGTAAAGTTTCAAGTTAAGTTTGCATATTAAGACATAGACTCTATATTAGGAGTTGAAAACTCTAGCTCAGGCATGGGAACATGAGTGTGAAATTAACTTTCAGTCAGTTTATAAGACAAGAGGACGTGTGAAGAACATTAACAAAAGATTTTAGCCATGTTAGAGGTTCAGGGATTCTTATAAAACAGAGACGGAAACCAACGAGTGGATCTACAATAGCTCAGTCACACTACATTAGTAATTAGTGCCAAAATGTAGTTAAAGAAAGGGAGGTAACTGAGGGGAAGAGACAGGACTGAAACTAGAGCAGAGAGTCCCTCAATTACCAGGTTAGGGAAGATAGGCAGGATCTGCATTAGAGGGCAGTGAAATTGATGATTTGGATAACTCATAATAAATTTGGAGTACTTATTATCTCCATGTGCCTGAGTCTATGTTGCAAAGCAGGATCAAGAGCCAGAGTTGTAACTAGCTCAATTTTGCAATTGAACGGTATGAGACAAGAGAATAAAAACTTAATTGGCATTGGGAAGAAACTAAGAGGCCTTTAGATGACAACTATCCAAAGAGTTGTGAGGTTGATTTGCTGAAATCCTTGGAGATTAATTATGAAAACCTTAATTATGAACCATAAGAGAGGTTGTTCGGCAGACTGTGCAAGTCAAGAATGTGATGTCTAATATATAGAATACATAATGCATTGGAGCACTCTTAGAGATGGATCATGAACATAAAATTTGTCTACTGCTACAGTAATCCAGTGGAACAAATCAGGGTGTTCAGAAGGGGATGGACATGAGATTGGGGTAGATAGGAAATATTTACATTTTACAGATTTTAAAAAATTTACTTAACTATCTGTATGAATAAGATTTGTCAAATTTTATCTGCCTTTAAACTTTTCTACCTCTAGCCATTTCTAAGAATGCCTGTGGGTTGGGCAAGGCATCTATCCACATTATAGGTTCTTCTTGAATGACAAGTGAAGGCTTATAATAAGTGAAGTGTGATGTCATCCATTACCAAAATATTGATTCCATTTAGATTATAAAATAATTCAGACATTCAGTGAAAAGGACAGACAACATAAAGATTAAATTTTGATGACCATTCTGTCTTCATATGTCACAACAAAGTATTGCTTATCCTTGACTGACAAACTAGAGACTGAACTGGTTAGAAAGGTTCAAGATATTCTGCAATCAGGTGAGGAATTTACATGTAATCTTAGGACCAACTCTTGTCTAGGAGTCTTAAAACAAAACTAATTGGTACTCCATCAGCAGATCTGAACTTTGTGATGTTATGTCTTAAGCATCATCATGTAGTATGTTATCCAGACTAT
Organism: Grampus griseus; assembly: GCF_964374135.1. Taxonomy (NCBI): domain Eukaryota; kingdom Metazoa; phylum Chordata; class Mammalia; order Artiodactyla; family Delphinidae; genus Grampus; species Grampus griseus. The sequence continues at coordinate 72,456,406 of NC_139009.1, read as the reverse complement.
GAAACATGTGGTGACTCCTAAGGATGGAAGAAATGAGAACAATATACTCGATCTAAACTATAATTAAATTATAAATTTTAAAAGAGAATTACTAGTGGATGTTACATTTGCTTTTAATCAAATCTAAAGAAAATAAGAGTTATGTTTTACATGCATCTTTAACAGTTTAGCAAGATTAAGATTAATTTTTAACAAGCTGGGTAGATCAGTTGCAGGTTTCTATGGTGTGATTAAAATGTTCGTAACTCTTTAATGGATGGAGTTGGCCCTGTCAAAAAAAATTGACAAGCTCTTCAGTGACTTCCTGCAAACATACTATTATTGACAATAAAGACAACCAAAGCAAACATCCTTCAAAGGGCTTAAGTAGCTTATACCCTAGAGGACATCTGGGTTGGCACTGGCAATATTAAATGTCCCAATCTTATCTTATGAAAAGCATATCTTACCCTGAAGTGTGATTTCACATTTTTTCTCTTTGAGACTGATTATAAGATAGAGATTATGCTTACCTTAGCTGTAAGCATAATCAATTTTCAAAAGACACAGAGGCAGACTTTCTGAAAGGAACCAGTGTCATCAGTAAAGTGATTTTAGAAAATGTGGACTTAAATACAAGAAGCACAAAGGTGTTGAATCCATGTGGGCAGAATATCTAGATTTAAAGTGGTATTTTTAATTAAATTGCTACCCAATGATTATAATATTTTTGGTAGTAATGGGTGCAAATTATGTGATTTTTGCCTTGTATGGTTTAAGAGATATGTATGGGTGCCAAGTTGACAAGGGATAGACTTATCAAGGTTAATTTTATGTGTCAGCTTGGCTGGGCCACACTGCCCAGGTATGTGGTCGAACATTCTGAATGTTTCTCTGAGAGTGTTTGAGGATGAGATTGACTTTTGAATTGGTAGACTTTAAGTAGATTGCCCTCCATAATGCGAGAGAGCTTCATCCAATCAAATAAAACTCTGAATAAAACAAAAGACTGATCTCCCTGAAGCAAGAGGGGATTCTACCAGCAGACATCGTTTGGACTTGTGCTGGATCACTGTCCCTTCCTTGGTTTCCAGACTGCTGACCACCCTGTAGATTTTGGATTTGCCAATTTCTGTAATCACGTGAGTCTATGGATGTATACACACACACACACACACACTCACATTTATACCTCCTATTAGTTCTGTTTCTCTGCAGAACTCTGACTAATACAGGTGGGCACTTAGTCAAGGAACAGGTTTGCCAAATAGAGGAAGCAAATGTTTGAAATCATGTAAAATTTGGGTAGGTATAACTTTATTTATGCAACAATTTATAATAGTAATTTTGAAATTATTTAAATAGCCAAAACTAGAAATGTGTCTTAATAAAATATGGTAGTTTCATATAATTTAAACTAATAAACAATCAAGGAATGATGTTAGAGCTACATGAATATTGACCTCTATATAAATTTACCATTGTGATTTGGTATGGTTTAATTTTTTAAATTTGCTATTACTGTAGTTTTTCTCTTACAGTGATTGTATATTACTGGTTTAAATAACTTTAATTAAATAAAAGCAAAAAAAGAGTCCTATAGAGCTTCCCTTGTGGCACAGTGGTTGAGAGTCTGCCTGCCGATGCGGGGGACACTGGTTCATGCCCCGGTCCTGGAAGATCCCACATGCCGCGGAGCGGCTGGGCCCGTGAGCTGTGGCCGCTGAGCCTGTGCGTCCAGAGCAAGTCCTATAAAATGATCCTTTATATTTGTATGTTGCTTTCAAATTATCTTAATTACTTGCAATCTCTATTTGTTCCTGTCATGAAGCTACATACATTGTGCCTTTTGTCACAAATTTTTCCTTCATGTATTTCCAGCACTAAAATAAAGCAGCCTGAAGGTGATGAAGTCAATTTTGTTTTGTCTGTGAAATTACGAAAAATCAAAGAAAATTGTCACCAGCATTAAAAGTAATAAACTTTATAAATTTTAATTAACAATCTGCTCTTATCAAAATCAAAATTTTTACCCAAGAGATCTATACAAGTAGATTAATTGACACATATAATGACTATATTTAATTTGACATAAAGTGATTTTAGTAAAATATTTCAATGTAATTCAATGTAAAACAATAAAAAAACTTGCATACAAATATTCATATTAAACACTTTTGAACTAGAATCAGAAAAAAAAAATGCATACACCAATCAGGGGAAAGAATGACAGGTTTATTTCCTGCCTTGATACTTGTATTATTTGTGGCAATATCAATTTTTTCAATACTTCTTTCCCAATATATTTGAATAGAACTCCAGGGTGATGTATACTACTAGGAGCTATATTTGTATTTGAAGATTAGACAGTTTACCTAAACTTCTTGTGTTGACACTCTGGCCCTGACATATTTTCCACAATATGTTTGTCAGCTCTCCTTACATTCAATCCAAGCCTGACTCTTCAACCACCTTTCCTGTACTTCCCACACTCCCGTTCACTGTTCATTCCCTCCAATGAAAGACATGCTTTGTATGTATGTAATCTAGATAACACCAGAGAATCTCTGTCCTCCAAAATCTATACAGTATTAAAATCCTTTCTGTTCCCACTCCTGTTCAATTTTCAGCTTTCTCTAGACACTTCTTTTGTTTGTTTCTGGGTAAGTCTTTTTTTTCTTTTGTTTTGTTCTTCTAGATCAAAAGAGTATCCATAGTTTTGTCATTTAGCTTGTATCTGGTTTATTATTTTCTTGCACTATTCTTTCATTTTTTTCCCAAGTGGTTAATGGTTAGGGCATACACACTGTCAAGTGGTCAAACAATTCCTAAGCAGAAGACTGTTGGCAGCTCTTAATTTGACTTGCCACACTCCTGTAGATTCAAGCAGTAAGGAGACAACGACCCCAAATGAATGCAGATAGTTTATTACTTACACACACAGAGACAAGAAAAAATCAGTGTGGTGTTACCACTTTGTGCCACTAGTCTTACAGGATGACACTGAACCAAGGAGACCAGATGGCAGACTACAAGCTATATGGTGGGCGGGTGGAGGCAGAATTGCTCTGTCATGGAGGAGCCAACTCTAAACTATGGACAAACGGTTTGAACAGTCTACAGCTGTACCTGTATGGGGAGAGATGGACAGACCCATGCCTTAACAGATCCTTGGGAGATGGATGAGACACTTCTTCATGTCAGCCTCCCATTAAATATGGAGGCAAATGAAAAAAGTCCTTGAGACACCTCCTCACAAAATTGCTTATCTTGCCATATTCTATGGAGGTTTACAGAGTGGTTCACAAATATTTCAAACAGACTGTGGTTGAGCCTTGCTTAATGGCTTACTTGAAGGCATGCAGGTTTACAAGGCTGCCATGGATGAGCCTTTACTCTACAAGAACATATCTGCTGACTTACTCACTGTCCTGTTTTTGACTATCTCCCTTTAAGTAATTAACAGTGCACATTCTCATTCTTAAAGTCTATCATCATGGACTATAAATTTCAGTGACATTCTAATAATGGTTGTTCTCCTTTATTTTGTTTAAAATTATTTGAGAGAATGTAACATGGCTTTTTGGGGGGAGTGTCTTGTGCACACAAAGCCTCGCAGAGTGTTAGTCACACAGAAGACTACCATAAATTCTACTTGTTAATCTAGATAATATATTTGGGTTGTCAAGAAAAAGAGCAATGGATGTAGAGGATAACTAAGTTTGAAATAATCATTCATTTCTATGAATCTTAGTTTCTTTATTTGTAAACTTCTTTTTTTTTTGCGGTACGCGGGCCTCTCACTGTTGGGGCCTCTCCCGTTGCGGAGCACAGGCTCCCGACGCGCAGGCCCAGTGGTCATGGCTCACGGGCCCAGCCGCTCCGCGGCACGTGGGATCCTCCCAGACCGGGGCACGAACCTGCGTCCCCTGCATTGACAGGCGGACTCTCAACCACTGCGCCACCAGGGAAGCCCCTATAAACTTCTTGATGAAAGAAGGGATAGTTGGTCAAAGTGGATGATTGCAGAGTATCCTTCTAACAAAACAGTCTATGGTATAAATTAAGCTGAAAATTTTGATTTAACAAATTTTTTTTATTGAATTCCTACTTTGAGCATGGCACTGCCACTGCCACATTGATCCTGCAGGTCGTCTGATCCTGGTCATTAAGCCAAGGAGCAAATGACTCTCTAAGGACAGGGCAACAGAAAGAACTTTTATATGGAATATTGCCTTCTGGAGACTGGAAGTCCTTCCCTATTTTTTTTTTTCTTCTTCCTATTTCACTGTCAATTTGTAACCTGTTAAAATTTAGGCAAAATACCATTTTGTTGAATATCACAAGCTGATACTTTTCTTGGCTTTGAAACATGTGTATTGTGTTTTTAATGATAAAGAGTAAATGTTTGAATTAGGTAAATATCCTTGAAATCAGTAAGCTAGAAATTCCTGGGCTAGAATAGCAGAATGTGTTATCGGGGTGGTGGTGGTTGGCTTGAAAAACATGGACGGAAACTCAGACAGTGGAGGGCTTTCTCTTCCTAAACCAGTTTGCCAAACTCTGAACGTCCTACTTTCCTTTTTGGAAAATCTCTTTCTTACTGTAACACTTTTAATAAATACATAAAGAGCTGTTATCTAAAAACAATTTATACTTATCTTCAAGTCAACAGTTTTCAAGGCAGTTACCAAGTACCAATTAAAGAGGCAATTTGATTTTATTTTTTTTACACACACTCCAACTTTCCTTAGATTGTGTGGTGATCCTTTATGTTCTCACTGATACTGTTGGAGCTTCTTCTAGAAGAAGAGGCTGTTGTCAATAATGTTGCTAAGAACACGGTTGTACAAATATTTCTTCAAGACCCCACTTTCATTTTTGGAGGGGTATATACCAAGAAGTAAAATTGCTGGATCATATGGTAAATACTTTTTAATTTTTTGAGGAACAATCATGCTGTTTTCCATAGCAGCTGTACCATTTTACATTCCCAGTAGTGCACAAGAGTTCCAATTTCTATACATCCTGGCCAACGCTTGTTATTTTCTTTATTTTTATTTTGATAGTAGCCATGATAATGAGTATGAGGTGGTACCTCATTGTAGTTTTGATTTGAATTTCCTTATTTATTAGTGATGTTGAGCATCTTTTTGTGTGCTTATTGCTTACTGTATATCTTTTTTGGAGAAATGTCCCTTCAAACCATTTGCCTATTTGGATTCAAGTTGTTTGATGCTTGTTGTTGAGTTTTAGGAACTTCCTATATTCTCAATGTTAATCTCTCATCAGATATATGATTTACAAGTATTTTTCTTCCACAATATGGGTTGCCTTTTTATTTCATTGATTGCTTTTTTTTTTTCCTTAATGTTCTGCCAGTGTCACCTGTGAAGCAAGGGGAGATGAGTTCTGAGCAGTTGGTCAGGATCGTATCTTGAGATGAGTTCTGAGCAGTTGGTCAGGATTGTATCTCAGTTTGAACAGGAAAACAGACGGGCAAAAATATCATTGTCAAATTAAATGTTGTGAAAATTTTGGCCTGTATTTTCTTCTAAGATTTTTAATTTGTGGCCTAATATGATATCTCCTGGGAAATGCCCTATGTGCACTTGAGAAAAATGTGTATGATGCTGTTGTTGGGTACAGTGTTCTGCATAAGTCTGTTAGATTTATTTGGTTTATTGTGTAATTTAAGTCCTCTATTTTCTTATTTATCTTTGTTTGTTTGTCCTCTCCACTATTAAGAGTGAAATATTTAGGTCTCTATTATTGTAGTATTATTTCTTCCTTCAAGTTTGATTTTCTGTTATTAGATGTGTAAGTATTTATAATTTTTATATCATCTTGTGATATTGAAACTTTTATTAATATATAATGTCCTTTGTGTCTGGTATTTTTTTTTTTATTTAAAGTCTATTTCATCTGATATTACCTTATCTACTCCTGCTATCTTTTGATAACTATCTGTTTGGAGTATCTTTTTCCATTTTTGCTTTCAATCTATTTTTTTCTTTGTTTCTAAAGAGAGGACCATGTTTCTTTATTGATTCTGCCAATCTCTACCTTTTGATTGGAGAGTTTAATCCACTTACATTTAAAGTAATTATATTCAAAATGTTTCTTATTATTTATCTTGAATAATTTAAAATAAGTTCTGGCTACTGGTATATGTTATTTATAAAGCTAGGGATAGGATAAATATTGTGACATTCCTTTGGTAAATATGTGTTGGAGAAAGTAGAGAACTCTGTCATTTGGATTTGGTGAAAAATAATTATGAATTTACTATAAATCAGATATAACTTCATCAATTTCTTTATACATTATGATCAATGTTTTCCTATGGATTTACTAAATTGAAAGTTATATAATGCTATTAAATAACTGACCTGTAGTTAATGTATAGCTATGTTTACATAAAAATAAGCTAGCTTATGAAGCAGAAACTAACACACCATTGTAAAGCAATTATACTCCAATAAAGATGTAAAAAATAAATAAATAAATAAGCTAGCAACTATTAAACACTTAATAGGGAAATGAAATTATAGTTTAACAGGGAAATGAGATTATAATTTAAAATATTTTATAATTTAACTTGTTAAAATAGCTTATTGAATATCCCTTTTGAATATGCAAATTGAATATAAGAAAATCACATAAAGGCTTTTTTTTTTTTTTTTGGCCATTGCATGGGGCTCCAGCAGTGAGAGCACCAAGTCCTAACCACTGGACTACCAGGGAATTCCCAAGAAAATCACATAAGGTTTTGTCTGTAGAATGTATTTGAAAAAATGTAGTAGTCTTAGAATATTTATTTGTAGTTTTAAAGAGCTCAGCATCACTTCATTCTTAAAGGTAGGTAGATAGATAAATAGATAGCCAGATAGATATAAGCAGTGATTTTCAAAGACCCTTTTATTTGCAGCTAATGTCATGTTCTGTTGAGAATAGCTGAAAAGACATTCATACTTCTTAATAAATGGGAGGGGGGAAGCTGAGTTTTAGAATTCAGTATTTTATTACTCTTGTTTTTATTCATGGAGCTGTCCTTCAACAGTGATGTATTTCTGGAAAGATGAGAAATCATTAAATGCAAATTTTCTTTATTCTGAGAACTGAAACAGGCACACCTCCCTGACCTTTTACTAAATCATTCTGAGTCAAACATACTTTTCTGTTTCAGTGCTAAACAATATTATAACCAGGTGAAAATGAATTAGCTAATTTGTGCAAGAATATTTGCTCTTGGAATATAAGACCATGGACCAACTAAAATGCCTTACATATCAAGATTGAGACTCTGGTCTTAGACCACTTCTTTAAGACCCTCACCTTGTTGTGCCCATCTATCCCAAGCTATCATTTCATAAATTCTGCCTATTCCCAGTCAGTTCTCTGCCTAGCTAGAATATGTTTTATTTTATTTTACTTTTATAAATAAAATGTGTATACATTTAAGGTACACCATGATGACTTGATATATGTATACATAGTGAACTAATTACTGTCAAGCTAGTTAACACATCATCTCCTCAATAGTTACATTTCTTATGATACAGCTTTGTGAAATCCACTCTCTTAGAAAATCTCCATTATTCAATACTGTATCATTAACTATAGCCACCATGGTGTACATTAGACCTCTAAACTTATTCATCCTACATAACTGCAACTTTGTACACTTTGACCAACAACTCTCTATTTCCCCCATGGCCCCACTTCTGATAACCACTGTTCTACTCTCTGCTTCTATATATTCACCTTTTTTAGATTGCACATTGAGATCACACATTGACAATTGTTTTTTCTTTCCTTTGACATCAAAAACACAAGCAACAAAAGCAAAAACAAACAAGTGGGACCACATCAAATGAACAAGCATCTACACAGAAAAAGAAACAATCAACACAATGAAAAGCTAACCTATGGATTGGGAGAAAATATTTGCAAACCATATGTCTGATAAGGAATTAATATCTAAAATATATAAGAAACTGATACATATAAATAGCAAAGGAAAAGATAATTTTATTAAAAACTGGTCAGAGGACTAGAATAAAAATTTTTCCCAAAAAGCTATACAAATGTCCAACAGGTATAGAATGCTTTAAAATTCCTACCCAGACCCTAAAATCCAATAAATATCTTCAATGTATTTTCTCTTTTCAACACACTATTAATTATCTGTAAAAATGGTATTCTCTCAAACTGCATTAAATCCAATAAACTTACTTTGTTAGATTAACAGATTTTTTGCTTGACTTTTTGACTAGAAGGTGACTGGTAATCTTAAGATTCTGTCAAGATCCCTTTTTGCCACAGCTAGAGATTCCCAAATTGCAACTGTGTGCTCCTTGAGGCCTTTGGAGCTCTCTCTTGGTTTGTGTCGCCTCTGTGCTCCAAATACTTCTCATTGATCTCTAAGTGTTGCAATTGTTTTGGTTTTTAAGGATAAGGAATTCTTTGTGGATCATTTCTGATTATCTGATTAGATAGAAACCTGCCTGTTACTAACAGCTCTATTCATCTTTCTACACCTATTCTCCTCATTGTTTGTTGCAATTCCAAATGAAGAAAATCTTAGGGAAAAGGACTGTCATAGATTCAGAATGTCCAGCTCTCAAGATGGCTTTGTGGGCTGATGAGTTCAAAGGTCTCCTCAGAGCAACATATTTTTATTGGGGTCACTTATTAAAACATTAAGATAATTTTCATAGGTAATCTCCGTTTTGTCCATGAGCACGTAATCCAGGAAGAGATCTTCTCAAATCTGTCTCTGTGAATTTCAGCTTATTGGATTTTAATTGGAGATGGCTAATTATTAGGTTATTGATCTGACACATGAGGTGCTCAGGGTCACATGTGACTGACCAGTGCTAGATATTCATGTTTTCTTCTCAGTGTGTGTCCATGACCTTTCAAGCTAGACTGTAGCTTCTTACATGTTATCACTATGGTCTAACACATATGCTTTTTTTTTGACATCATATCAAGGATCTGAAGACACCCTAAGAGACCCTAAGTTGGTCCCTAAAAAATCATGTTTAGAGACTAGCAACAGTCTAAATATTGCACAAGATATTTTGAAGACTATTTTCAAAGTGCTTTCTGTGAAAATGGTGGACATTTTAATTCAGTTTTACATCAGATAAAATCTAAGTCTATTTGAGACTTAAGAGATAGTCCATTTAAAACCGTTAGACAATATTCTAACGGAGATTGCAAATCTGACCTGATCAGAGTTCTCACCATTTTTTTCTTTCTTTTCTTTGGGGAGGGTGTTAGTCTTGAACCAAAAGCTTGGCTTAATGCACAAACAAAAATTGGAATGGAAAATAAACTGCTTGACAGATGGCATTAGTTTCCTATGACTGTCAAAACAAAGTACAACAAACTGTTTGACTTAAAATGGAAATTTATTCTCTCACAGTTCTGGAATCAAGAAGTCCTAAATCAAGGTGTTGGCACAGCTGTGTTCTCTCTGAAAGTTCTGGGGGAGGATTGTTTTTTGCTTCTTCCTAGATTTTGGTGGCTCCCATCAATCCTTGGCATTCCTTAGCTTACAGATGCATCACTCCAATATCTTCCCCCATCTTTAAGTGTCCGTCTTCCCTTGGAGTGCATGGCTTTCTATGTTCTTTCTTTTTCTTATCTTTATACAGTATGACTTCATCTTAACTTAATTATATCTGTAAAGATGCTATTCCCAAATACAACTACACTCACAGGTTCATAAATTTAGGAAATGAATATATCTTTTTGGATATTGAATCAGAGCACAATTCAGTCCATTGCAACAGACACTCAACTCCTTGCTGAGCACTTTAAATGAGGCTTAGAACAAATCAGAATAAGATCTTCCAAACTAGTGAATTTACAGTAATATAATACAATTAGATACTTCAATTCATTAAAAGACCAGAGAAAGAATCTCTTGATAAAGATACCATCAATACTGTGAAGAGGAAGGTCTGTGGGGACAAAAAAAGAGAAATATATGCTTAGCCAAGTGAGGAGACAAGGTATTCCCATGGGAATTGAAATCCAAGGAAGACTTGGAGACTGACTACGATTTTAAAGTGCTCCCAAGAACAAACACAGAGATCTTTTAACAGAGGGTAGAAGCTTCACAAGTTTGATGTACCAAATATATAATAGCAATGACAACAAATAAGGGACTCTTAGATAAATAGAAACTATAGAAATGGAGATTTTTGAGTTAGCAGATACTATAACTGAATCTAATATTCACTAAGTGGGTTACATAGCATATCTGAAAAAGACTCAGTGACTCAAGAAAGATCAATAGAAATTAATTAATTGAAAGAATTGAGGGGAAAAAAAGGAAGAAAAATGAACAGAGGCTCAGATACCTGCAAAATTATGTCAAGAACACATACAAATGTATAATGGTAGAAGAAACAAAATTGACAAACCTTTAGCTAGACTTACCAAGAAAAGAAAAAGATAAATGATTTGAATAAATAAAATTACAAATGAAGTGGGAAACATTAGAACTGATACCACAGATATACAAAGGATCACAACACACTGCTGTAAATAATTATACAGAAAAATTTGTACAACCTAGAAGAAATGGATAAATTCTTAGAAACATACAACCTGGTAAGTCTGAGTCATAAAGAAATAGAAAATCTGAGCAGACAAATAACAAGTAAGATTAAATCAGTAATGAAAACCCTCCCAATAAAGAAAAGCCCTGGACATGATGGCTTCACTAGTGGATTCTACCAGCAAGGGAAACCATCAATAAAATGAAAAGGCAACCTATGGAACAGGAGAAAATATTTGCAAACCATATATATGATAATGGATATCTACTCTGGATATATTTAGCTAATATAAAAAATGCATAAGGAATTCAAACAACTGAACAAAAGAGAAACAAGCAAAGAATCTGATTTGAAAATGAGGAAAGGGTTTGAATAGATATTTTTCTAAAGAAGACATACAAATGACCAACAAGTACATTCAGAGATGCTCAATATAACTAATCAGGGAAATACAAATCAAACCACAATATAATCTCACACCTGTTAGAACTGTTATTATCAAAAGCACAAGACTGTGATGGCAGCGAAAAGACAAGACAAATGCTGGCAAGAAGAGCAAATAGAACATTGGTGCACTGTTGGTGGAAATGTAAATTAGTTCTATATTAGCACAGGCCTTTCTTGAGTCACTCTTCTCTCTCTCTCGCTCTGTGCAACCTGGGACAACTTTACCCCCCTGCCCCCAAGGCCTCAGTTTTTGCTCATATGGTAAAACAAAAGTGTGATAATGTTAGTTATTAAGATTGAATTAGATAATATAAATGTAGGGGCTTAGTAAACTATAGCTTCCTACACAGTAGTTGATCAGTGTATGTGGCCACTCTTCTAAGGAGACAGGTTGCTTTTGTTTTCTGAGCATCCCCACCAACTGCAGCCTCAAGTTGCAGGACCTTGTTATGACTCTAGCAAGATAGAGGCTAGATGTCCATAGTAACCACCACCAGCCAGAGAGCCACTGTGCCCTCAGCTAGGTTGCTTAGCAACCCTTCCCAACCCCACACCCTTATTGCTGAAATCATTTGGTAATTGCATCCCATGGCTGTACCCTGTTGTGACCCCATCATGTCTCCTCTGGAACTCAGAGTCAAGGTCATTTGCCAGGCTTTCCAGGTGTGCACGTAGCCTAAAGAAGCCCCTAAGCAGAGGTGCCTTGGGGGCCTTATAGCCAGGGAAGTCAGTGGGCTTTCTGAAGTTGGTGCCAATGACCAAATACTCCCTGGTTGAGAACCATCATATAGGCCACCTAACATAACTTACTTGTTTAAACAGCGTTCTTATCAAGACTTTTTAAAAAAAAATCACACCTTGCTATGCCTACCAATCCAAAGCCATTATTATACTACCATAAACTCTACCAAATCCAACCAGTTTCCTGGCTCTCAGTTTCCAGGATCTACCTTAAAATCATCGCAACCACCTCCTAATTTCCTATAAACATCCTCTCCTGAATTTTGCTCTCACATACTGCTGTAAGTCAAATAAACTTAGATTTGATTCTCTGGTATTTTTAGGAAGTATGTAGCTGAAAACTCTCAACAAGCCTGATGCTAAAATTTGAGAGGGCTAGAACAAAATTCAAATGGTGGCTCATATATCATTTGTCCCCAAAGTTAAATGTTATAAAAGGAGTCACATTCATTGCCCACCCACATTCCCATGGAACATTGCCCAAGCTGCTCCCTGGGATTGCTGACCCGACCCAGAGCCTTAAACACTCTGGCTCGGGGGCTTCCCTGGTGGTGCAGCGGTTGAGAGTCCGCCTGCCGATGCAGGGCACACGGGTTTGTGCCCCGGTCCGGGAAGATCCCACATGCTGCGGAGCGGCTGGGCCCGTGAGCCATGGCCGCTGAGCCTGTGCGTCCGGAGCCTGTGCTCCGCAACGGGAGAGGCCACAACAGTGAGAGGCCCGCGTACCGAAAACAAAACAAAACAAAAACAAAAACAAAAAACCCACTCTGGCTCTCCCTTAGAATAGCAGGCAGCCAGTCTACCTGGATGGTAGCAGCGACCTTCTAGGGGAGGGTTGAAACTGGGCTTGTTTCCACGACTTTCTAAACCAAGGATGAGGATTAATCTATCTAGCTACGCAGGGATCCAGAGAAACCAGCTCCCTTCTCCAGGTTTTACCTTAATGACTCAGGATTTCTAAGCAGTTTTAAGCATTTCACAAATCTATATTACTCAAATCACAGAACAAAAGTGCGCAATTATCTGAAGAAGCTGGTTGGTCTACACCTCCACTTTGGGTGACTTGGAGCACATAACTTTTAACAAAAACAGCTCTTCCTCTGGTTTCCCAGTGGGAAATATGCCTTATGTTTAGCTACTTGTGATAAACAAAGCACCCTAATTCCTTTCTGTTCGAAGTGTGCTCCATAGACTAGCTATATATATTTCCTCTGGGAGCTTGATAAAAATATGGAATTTCAGGTGAGATCTAATAAATCAGAATTTCAATTTTAACAAGATCACTAGGTGGTTTGTACTCACATTCAAATTTGAGAAAATGCTCTAAATCAAGAAGCCTACCTATGAGAAGGGCACCCTTAGCTGGACGCCCCATTCTACAATTGATTGGATTGAAAAATCCACAAATTGCTTTACCCCCAACAGAGTATGTATAAGGTAGGAAAACCCAGGATATAATTCCCGATCGTCATAAACTTAATTAAACGTTAAAAGGCTTCCCTTTTTTGGGTAGTCCTGTGTGTTTTTATATCCTGGGGCAAAGCACCGTGGTGAAATTTTTCAGGGAAGAATGGTCTGACATCTTTTTGTAATGCAGGGAAAGGGCTATTGTGAAAAAAAAAATTATGCAGCTTTGTCTTGGAAAAAGAGTATGTCCTGAGACATACTCTTACCCGAGATGGTAAGAAATGAGGCAGTATCCGTCCATCCATCAAACTATACAGGAAATTTAAATAGGTCAAGTATTCCAACAATCCCATAAACTTTGATTAATCTGACTGTATTAGTCAGCTCGAGGTGCCATACCAAAAAACCAGAGACTGGATGGTTTAAAAAATATAAATTAATTTTCTAACAGTCCTAGAGGCTAGAAGTCCACAATCAGGGTGCCAGCATGATTGGGCTCTGGTGAGAGCTTGTTTCCTGGCTTGCAGACAGCTGCCTTCTCCCTGCGTCCTCACATGGTCTTTCCCTAGTCACATGCACATGGGGGAGAAAAAAAGAGATCTCTTTCTTTTTCTTTTCTTATAAGGCTGCCAATCCTCTAGCATCAGGACACCAGTCTAAGTGACCTCATTTAACTGTAATTACTTCCTAAAAGTTTCTATCTTGAATATAGTCACATGGAGAATAAGGGCTTCAAATTCATATGGGAATTTTTTTTTTAGGTGGAGAGGGGGGCAAAATTCCATCAATAACACCAACAAAGACATTTGTAAAAAACAGAATTTTAATTTCATTTCATAAATTTCTGAAATTTCATTTCAGAATTTTCATTTCATAAATTTCATTTCATAAATTTTCAATCATAAAACCATGTTGGAGAATCAAATTAAATCGTTTATTTTGCCTCAGAAATAATTTGATATAATAAAGCCTCCTATTTCCTCCTGAATTTGACAAGTATAAAAATTTGGGCTTTAAACAAGGTGATGGATGAGTCATGGTTTTTTTCCCTTACTAATTGATATAGTCCAGCTTGTAGTTTTTCTAGCTCAATTAATATTTTTACAAAAATATTATTTGGAACATATATTTTGAGTATTTTAGAATTGAAAGAATATAGGTAGAAGTAGGTGATGAAAACCAATAAGATACAACCAAAGAGATTAAAAAAAAAAAAAAAGCCACAGCAAGACGCTAAAGGAAAAAGAAATCAGTGTTGTTTTCCCCTTTATTCCTTAAAACTTTTCTTAAATGAAAACAATTAACCAAGTCAGAATGCACACAGCTGTTTGTCTATAATTATAATTTTGTTGTCATGAGGAGTTACACCTGTAATAGTTCATTACAAAGTATTATAATTTTGATTTTACAGCAAAATGTCTCATTTCCTTATGGGGAAATAGAAGTTTTCTCACATGTATTTACTAAACTTCTTTACAGGGTTTCTTGACTGTCTTTAGCAACAATATCATTACTTGGGAAATAAAGCTCAAATGGGCTTCTTAAGTATCTATTTTGCCTTATGTTTTTCTCTATTTATTTCCTTGATAAAGTTATCCAACGGGAATTCCTAAGACTTTAATGAAAGATATAACAATTACCAAATTCACCCCTCCCCATCTAAATTTAAAGTATTTTTCATGCAGGCAGTTGCCAGAGTGGCAAATGAACATGAGGTGACTGTGAACAAATGAAATTCAGCAAGTCATAGGAAGGGGAATCTGTTTTCTTAAAATAGCAAAGCCCGCAAAAGTAGACTAAAGTAGGAATAAGAGACAGAGGGAGTAACATCCATAAGAACAAGAGATAAAAAACATCAAGACTGAAGTACCACTTCTTTCATAGATTTCTGAGGGTTTTATTTGTTATCAACATGATTATCAACTTCTGGCCAGTTAGGTATCTTGATAACATGAGTTATATTCTTGCTCTATCCACTGTGATGGTAGGTAACAAATTCACGCAAAAGAATTCCCATACTTTTCATATGAAGTAAATGACTTTCAGGGAATTTAGAATTTTGTAGCATTTGAAAGATATGGGTATCATGATTGACAGAATTCTAGAGTAGGACCTCAAGAGAATCCTGAGGGGAGGAAAAACAGCTTTATTTACTGCTGGCAGAAAGTGCAGTCTGAAAATGAGTCTGGCCCTGCTTTTTGGTAGTTAGCAGAGGCTTTATATGTTACAGGTACTTAAGGTATCCATGAGACGGGAAGAAAAACAGAAATAAGAAGTGCAAGACAAGTCAAAGATGAGTTAGTGGTTCCCAGTTCTCAGAAAAAGATGGCTTAATGTTTTAGTTCTATCACAAGCTTATCAGACAATAACAAAGATCGCTACTCTTTTGTTATGTAAAGGTTACTTAAGAAACTTAACTCTCGGGGCTTCCCTGGGCTTCCCTGGTGGCGCAGTCGTTGAGAGTCCACCTGCCACTGCAGGGGACACGGGTTCGAGCCCCAGTCTGCGAAGATCCCACGTGCCGCGGTGTGACTAGGCCCGTGAGCCATGGCCGCTGAGCTTGCGCGTCCGGAGCCTCTGCTCCGCAACGGGAGAGACCACAGCGGTGAGAAGCCCGCGTACTGCAAAAAAAAGAGAAAAAAAGAAACAAATTTTTATAGGAAGTAGGAAATACCAGTATTTCAGGTCAACTTTTAAGCCTATTTATCTTAAATCAGGCAACACTCTCCTACTCACAAAACCCATCCTGCCAAAACAATAATGAAAAAGTATCGGGATATTTTGCAAGGAATCTAAAAGTTGGTTTTACATTGTTTGATCTAAAGCACAAAGCTACATAAACCATCCTCAGTATGGCTTCTCTTCCAAAATTCTCTAGCTGTGCCCTTCACCCGTGGAGGATCCATGTACTTTGCTCTTTTTTTCTTCATTAACCTGCATCATTGGCTCCTTTTACTTTCTAGCTTTCTAATGCCTTCAAAATCCCAATTTTTCTTTTATTCTTTTTTTTTTTTTGAGAGTATGTAGTTCTGACTCAGCCACACAATAAGTATGACCTACCTCTATTGATCTATCGTGACAAAACAAATGACCCCAAAATTTGTGGTGAAAACAATACTATTTTTTATATTCATGCATTTCAGAAAGGACTAGGCACCACAATGTTTGAGGCCTCAGCTGGCTAAAATGTCACTAAAATGGCTAATGGTTTGAATCAGCTAGAGGCTTCTCCAATCATTATGCCTGGTACCTGAGTTGGGATGACACATAGTTTGGGCTCATGACATTCTCCGTTTGAGCAAATGCTCATGGATTCTCTACATAGCTTGGGCTTCTCAGCATGAGGCTGAGTTTTAAGAGAGAATGTCCCAAGACAGACCATCCAGGGAGTGAGCATTCCAGAGAAGATAAAGCAGAAAAGACTTCTGATTCAGTCTCAGAAGTTGTATAGTCTCTCCTCTGACACATTCTATTTGTTAAGGCAATCACAAACTCTCCCTGTCTCAAGGAGGAAGGGACCTAAACTCCAACTCTCAATGGAAAGAATGTCAAAAAGTGTAGTAAATCTATATCACATTGAAACAGTAGGAAAGGGGGGAGGTTACAACCTTTAAAAGAATGATATAGTCATAGGACATGACAAAAGCTGGTTAGAACCAACTAGGTCCAAGATGGTGGAGGATTCGACTTCCAGTAGAACTCAAGCCTCATTATACACTCATTTTAATACACTAGCATCTAAATGACACACCCACCAGTGCCATGACAGTTCTGAGATCAACCATAAAAGGTCAAAAAGTGGGTGGTGGCCCAATTCCTGGAAATCCCTGCCCCTTCCCCCAAATAGTTGGAATAATCCTCCCACTCATTAGCCTATGAAATTAACCAGTCCATAAAAACTAACCACCCCATATTTCAGGGTCTCTCACCTTCTGAGATGGCCCACACTCTGTCTGAGGAGTGTGTTTCTCTCTAAATAAATCCACTTCTTATCTATCACTCTGTCTCTCACTCTTTCTGTGATGAGACATCAAAAACCTGAGCTTCATTAAGTGCTGAGACCAGGTGTATGATCTGAATTAAAAGACTGTGGGTTCAAGTCCCAATCTGAGTTGCACGGTTTCAACATGACCCTAAAAATGCTTCTAACTATGCAAATTGTTACACTGAGAAGGAAGGTTTTGTATTTTTGTTTCTTTCTTTTGTTTTATTCTACAGATTATAACTTTCTAGTTACCAAGAAGCACCATTATTAAAAGCAAAGGAGAATCATAAGGAAAAAAAAAATGGTTGTGTTAAGTAAGGATGGTTAAGTGACAGGGAATTTAAAGATGTAGGAGAAAATGTGGAATTTGACGTGGTCAACAATAAAATGCTATATTAAATTATTCTTTTTCTAGCTGATACTCCATCAATGCTCTATCTCAAGGAAGACGCTGGGCTTGAAAATAATGCACATGATAGCTTAGAAATGAGAGAAAATAATGCACATGATAGCTTAGAAATGAGAGAAAAAATGAGAGAAAAGCAAAGTAGCTTCCTGCTGAATATGAAACCCTGAAATGGAAACAGCCTGATCTGAAATAATGGCACTGATGGCAGAGAAAAAGTATGAGAGCCATGTTTAAAATAATGAACAAGAGAAAGAGAATTTAGTGGTAGATTTGAAGCTTGAAGGAAAGCAAATGAATCAATAAAGACTTTAAACTTTCTATCCTTGTACACTAAAAATTACTTAAGCATGCTAATAAAATAAATGGAGTGTTAAGAAAATTTATTCAGAATTGGAAAAATGCAAAAATTTTGTGTCCTTCCAAAGTCAAACTTTGATGTTTTTTTAAAAATCATCCAAAAATATATTAATTATCTAAAAGAAAATAACTGTTTGGCTTTATTATTAGTCTTTGATTTATCAATATAAAGTTTTATATTTACATTTGTGTGTGTGTAAAACTTGTAGATTTCTTCCTTCTAGAATAAATAATCCTAAAAAAATTGTTTTATTGCTTTTAGAACATTGGCCAATTTTATATCTTACTTAGCACTCTCATTCTCATAGTCTTATTTTTATGCCTTCTTTGAAGGGTTACATAAATGTTCTTGGAATCAGCTTTACCATCTTACTGGTTCCCTCTCTTAATACTACATTAAGTAAAATTTTTGATATGTGTTCAATTCATGTTTGTAAAAGTATATTAACCACATTTTCTAGTTTCTGTATCTGATTTTTTTAAATACAGGGTTCTGCTGACCAGGGAGGGACGGCCTCTCCAGGGATCATGAGAATGAGATTTTCATAGGCAAGATAACCTATCCAAGAGCCCATTTCCCACACCTGCCTGCCTATTTTATTGGATTCTTCCATTCCAGAACAGTATTACCATGTCCAAACCACCTTGGGTCAGGCATCAGACAACTAGGGCCCACGCTATATGTTGAAGGTCACTGAAATTGTTCAAACTAACCATCCCTAAACCTGCCTAACCTGCCTATGAAAACCACAATAATGGCTCTCTCTAAGTTCTTACAGCTCCCTTTGCCTTGTGCTTTCTATCTGTCAAAGTGTTCTCTTGTGTGACCCTGCCTTTCCAACCCTATCCCTCTCTTCTTGGGAACTGTGAGTAATAAGCTATCTTTTTTTTTTTTAGCAATCCTGTCTTGATCGGTTGACCTCATCATGCCTGAGCAAAAATAAAATCTACATTTTAAAATAAAGAGTGTTCTATTTTTACACTTGAAAAATGATCATTTAAAAGTATGAATTACTTGGAGAAAAAGGCATTTGTTTCCAATGTACTCATACTTAGTTCACTAGTCTTATGCACTTGTAAATTTCCATTAACAGAAATATTTATACAAAGCCTTCACCATTTGTCTGGAATATTGTTTTGATTTGATATTTTTCTACTATAAAACAAGACTTTGAGATTCCTCTAATTATATAGTCTGTACATCTATTTAACACAACTTTGGAGATACGTTTTCCAAATACTTGTTGTCCAGTTAGAGTTGATTCATTTCAATGCATTACCTATTTATTCCATTATATCTCCATCGTTTTTTCCATTCCCTCTTATAACAATAACATGAAAAGAGTATTAATATTTGGCCCATAAGAATAGAGTATGCTCACACATGAAGATGTTGAGTTTCTAAAGATAAAATAGTTAACTTACAAACATTTATTGAATGCTTATTTTGTGACAAGCATTGAGAATATAAAGATAATCAAAGCAGAGTTTTTACACTCAAGCAGTGTGAGGACACACATAATCCCAACTTTTATGTTTCATCCACAGGAACTTTAGGTACCACCAGGTCAAGCCTTTGTGACAGGATACTATGTTCTAGACATTTATTATCACTTGTCTTATTGGCAGGAATGGATCCTGGCTCCTTTTTTTAAGGGCTTGCTTTCAGAGACTAATCAAAAAAAAAAATAAAATAAATTTAAACCCCCTTTTATGATAAGGAGCTAGTGGGTCTTGAGAGATGCACACATTATCCCATAATATCTTTGAAATTTGAAAATTGTAAAAAGACTTAAGGAATGCCTACTTTTCTTAATCTAAAAGAGACTGGTGATGATAGAAATTCCAAGACGCTTGATGGGCTTACAGGGAACATGGCTTTGGTAACATGGGCCAAAAAAAAAAGAAAAAAAAATAATCTAATCATGTTTTGCAGTGGTCACCAAATATTTTGTTTGGCTTAGAGGCAATTGTGCTGAGACCTAATGAGATCTGAATTGGAAGGCTGTGAATAGGTAGGAGAGAACATGTGATTGGCAGGAAACAGTCAAGTCAGGACTGAAATTCTATGATTGGGCAGATTGTACATGTGTAAAACAAGTATGGTATGTCATAGCTTTTTCTGTGTACATGTAAGAATAAATAAGAAGGAAATAAAGGCAAGAAAATACTGGAGATAAAGCAATAATGTAGCAATTCAGATTGTCTTGATAAGCAGAATAGTTTCTAACATTCAAGTCTTCAAATACGTTGTCCCTTTCTACAATAGATATCCTTCTTGTGTAACCAATTTAAAAAGCTCTTTAATCAACAACATAAAATCCCTGAAGTCTAACAATTAAGATTTCCGTTGGTTACAGTGTGTTTGTTTTGCCATTTTATAGGCAAATATAAACAGTTCTGTATTTTAAGTCAGGTTTACTGTTATGACCAATCAGATGCAGAAGCAAGTAAAATGCCATTCTCTATATTGATTTGGCACCACACAGAGTAAACCAGGAAACACTGGAAAACTTTATTTTTCTATATTTCATTCCCTATCCTAATAACAATCAGGAGCTCTTTATCAGAAACTATCATTTATATAATTTGAATGTAATTTTCCAAAGAACCATTTGGTTTGCAAAATAAAAACCTGCCATTGTTGGCATTTATCTGCTATTAAAAAGAACTGACAGAATTCCATCTGAGGGCCAGGTGTTGTGTCTTTTTAATGCAGGCATTTATATTTATTTGTTTTTGATGTAGAAACAGCCTCTTGAAGAAATCATTCATTTGGTTTACTTTTATTATTATAGGCATGCACAATTTTTAAAAATTTTTAGTTACCTATGTTAATTTTTTGAGACTATTTGAAACATCCTGTATTAGTTGTTTTAATAGAGGGACAAACAACAACAACCACAGGCATTTATGTAGACTCTGGTTTTAGCTTTGACAAGAGCTCAGAAGTTGATCATCTCATCTTTACAACAACAAAAACACAGAAGAAATGGAAATCTAATGACTTTTCTTGAACCCTTCAGAGAACCACCAAACCCAAATCAGAGGGGACAGATGAATACAGAGAATCACAGTAGAGATCTGCTTAAATGGAGCAGAAACTGCCAGAGAAATAAAATGGTAGGGACACTTAGATACAATTATCAGACAGGAAATTTAAAATAAATGCTATTAATACATTAAGGACTTGAATGGAGAAATACACGTGGATAATGAAAGTAGTGAGACGGAAACTCTAAAATCAAAAGGAAATAATAGAAGTCATAAATACTGTAATAGAAATAAAGAATGCTTTTGATGGGCTTCTTGGTAGAATGAGCAGGGAAAATATCATCAAGCTTGAATATGTCAACAGAAACTTCCCAAAATTAAATGTAAAGAAAAAAAAAATATGAAAAAGCAGAACAAGACATCCAAGATTTGTGTAACAATTTCCAATAGGTAGCATATGTGTAATTGGAAGAGCAGAAGAAGTAAGAGGGAATGGTTCAGAAAGTATATTTGAAATAGTTGGGAACCTTTCAAAAATAAATACAAACACCAAATCAAAGGTCCAGGAAGCTTAATTTTATGTCAGCTTGATTGGGTCATGGGGTGCATAGATATTTGTTTTAACATTATTCTGATTATGTTCATGAGGATGTTTCTGAATGAGATTAACCTTTGCATTGGTATACTGAGTAAAGCAGTTTCCGCTTTCCAAGGCTGGTGGGTCTCATCTGACTCACTGAAGTCCTGAACAAAACAAAAAAGACTGAGTAAGGGAGAACTTTCTCTCTCTGCCTGACTGAGCTGGACTTTAGTCTTCTCCTGGCTTCATACTTAGGTTTGGACTAGAATTTACATCGTTGGCTCTCCTGGATCTCCATCTTACCAATGGCAGATCTTGGGACCTTTCAACCCCCATAATTATGTTAGCCAGTTCCTTATAATAAATATATTATTATTTCTCTTTCTCTTTAGAATCATGACTAATGCACATAATAAATAACCCCCAAAATCTTAATCTGAACCAAAAATGCATGTTGCTATGTGAAAATAGCCAGACTGAAAAGGCTAATTCTGTTGATTCTAAGTCTGGAGAGGAAAATATACAAGACGAATATGAAACATCTCAATGTACCAGAAGTATGAATTTTTTTTTTTAAATAGTCTTGTATCCAATGTGGAGTGCCAAAGAGACAAAGGAGCCAAGTGTAATGGTCCTACGTTGTCCACAGCTGGAAAAATTTGAATATCAACATAAAATAGCATTGGATTATAACCCAAGTATAAAATGAATATCCATGAGTCCAAACTGATATAAATAAATTATTGAATATGCTAATTCATAGGGAGTAGAAATGGGTATGTTGTAAAGAATTCCAAACAATTTTTGCAGTTCCTCCACCCTCTAGAAAGGGCATCATAAATCCCCACTGCATAACTTGGGGCTGTGCATAGTGACTTACTTCCAAGAGTTCGATATAGAAAGTGCTGCCTTTATAGTGCATCAATATGAAAAACACTATCCCAGACAGGTGATCAAGGTCAACATCCACAGCAATAAGTCATGTTGATAGCATAGACTCACGATATAATGTAATTAAAATGACACTTTATCACTGTGGTCTTCCTCTAATAACTCATAACCCCTGGCTCACCATGGCAAAACCATTAGTCAAATTCTAAGGGAGGAGCATCCTATAAAATAACTGACTTTTCCAGTGTTAATTCCTTAACCCTGTCAAGATCATCAAAAGCAAGAAAGTCTAAGAAGCTGTCACAGCCAAAAAGAGACCTGACAACTAAAATGTCATGTGGTATCATGGATGGGATTCTGAGATTAAAAAAAAAAAAAAAAGCATTAGGTGAAAATAAGGAAATATGAATAAGTTATGGACTTGAATTAATAATAATGCATTAGTCAATTCATTAGTTATAACAAGTACACCATAGTGATATAAGATGTTTATGGTAGGGGATAATGGATATGGGACATATGAGAATTCTATATACTATTTTCTCAATTTTTTTGTAAATCTAAAACCATTCTAAGATATAAAGTCTATTAAAAATTACAAGATAATTTGTTGTGATAATAGCATGAAATTCTCAATGTCAGTTACAGCCTTCAACAGTGCTTGACACTTGTACATATAACATTTTATGAGTAGCATGGGTCACAGAGTCAATATATGACTAAAAGATTTAGCACATAACTGTCCTTGGAAAATCACTTGAACACTACACTCCTTGAATTGCTTATCTGTAAAATTTATGGAGTTTAATTTATCTCAAATAAAATGTATCAGTTCATGGTATACTAAAAGGAATAATAGGTGAAGAAGTTGTAAGTAACATACCTGGCATGTAGCACTGTTATTTCCTTCTTTTGTTATATACATGTAAGGAGTAATACTATGCAAGACATTATAACACAGGCATGGTAGTAAATGCAAGTTAAAAGCATATGTATGCTGGAACCACACTACCTCTTTTCAAATGCTTGCACTGTCGGTTACTAGGTTTACTAGGTTACTAGCTACACAACCTAAGGCAAGTTAGTTAAGCATTCTGTGCCTTGGGTCTACATCCTACAACAGTGATATAATAGTAGTAAACACACCATATAAGGTACTTGAGAATGATTTAAAGAGTTAATATATCTAAGACAGAAAGCTTTTTGAATATAATAAGCTCTATTTAAATATTAGCTTTGATTATCATGATTAATAATGACTATAAAAAAGGGTATAATTGGTATATACTTGTTAGATTTTAAAATGAGGATTCATCTGATGCTTTGCTCTTATCATTTCCCCCCA
The DNA here is from genome assembly GCF_964374135.1 of Grampus griseus. Taxonomy (NCBI): domain Eukaryota; kingdom Metazoa; phylum Chordata; class Mammalia; order Artiodactyla; family Delphinidae; genus Grampus; species Grampus griseus. Next base: position 72,432,691 of record NC_139009.1, on the reverse strand, counting down.
GCTCCAGTTTTTAAAATCTTCCATTTCTCTTTTTTATCTAAAAACATCACCTACAAAATTTTGGTCCATATCCAACAGATTTTTCTCTGCCTACTGTCATAAGGTAGAGCTCTAGAAAACAGAATACAGTATCATGGGATACAATATATTTTCAGGTCTCTGGCTTTTGTGAAGAAATTAAAATTCTAAAGGTTTTAGAAAAAGAAAAAAAAAAACTTTGTGTTACCAATTTCTACGTATTTCTATTAACTGATTTCAATATACAGAAATATTTCCAAGATTGGGAACTCAGAGACATTAGAAACATGTATCATCTGCCACATTTTGAACCTGGGCTCCCAGAGAACTCCCCAATAGGTGCCTGAATTCCAGGAAGAACAAGTGTCATATCATTGTAATAAAAGATATTTTACTTATAGAAAAGTAGGGCTAAGAATCTGAGCTAAGATTTACCAAGCTGTCATTCAATGATTTTTTTTTTTCTCACTGAAACTCACATTGACCAAACTCCATTTTCAAAGACACAAAAATATCTGAGGAGAGAAAAGGCAAAGAATAAGTGACTGATAATTTAAACAGTGCTTTCCGCATTCAGAGGATCACATAACATGACCAAGTGGGATTTATCCTGAGATGCAACATACAAACAGCCAACAGGTATATAAAACAGTACTCAGCATTACTAATCATCAGGGAAATGTGAGTCAAAATCATGATGAGATATCACCTCGCATCAGTTAGAATGAATATTATTAAAAAACAGAAAGAAAGCAAATATTGGGGAGCATGTACAGAAAGTGGAATATTAGTACACTGTTGGTAAAAATGTAAATTGGTGCAGTCACTATGGAAAAGAGTGTGAGGTTTCCTCAAAAAACTAAAAAATAGAACTACCATACAATCTAGGAACTCCACGTCTGGGTATTTTCCAAAGAAAACAAAAGCATAAATGTAAAAAGATACACGCACTCCCATGTTTCCCATGTTCATTGCAGCACTATTTATAGTACTGTGGTCACGACATGGAAGCAACCTAAATGTCCATCGACAGATAAATGGATTAAAATGAATAAATAAAATGTGGTAAGTCCCCTACATACGAACCTTCAAGTTGTGAATCTTTCAAAGATGTGAATGTGGAGCTTACTAATGAAGACCTGATGGGATTGGAGGCCCAGAGAAAAGACAAAGAGAGACAAGAGGAATAAGAAGTAACTGAAGAACCGAAGAGATTCGTGGTGCAGGAAACGGCAAGGGGATTTTCTTTACCTGAGGAGTCACTGTTAATTTTTGATTCACAGGATCTGAATGTAGAATGGTGTATGAAGCTTGCAGCAGCCATTCAGAATGCAATCCAGTGCTCCCAGGACATCTATGATGAGAAAAAAGAGCTACTACACAGACATCACTGGATAATTTTTTGAAGAGGGTAAACAGAATTCAATCCAGCAAGGAACCAGAACCTGTGCCATCATTGTCAGGCATGACTGAAATTGCAGCTTCCCCTCCATCTCCTATTGCTGACGATCCTTCAGCTCTACCATCTCCCACCTCCTCTCCCTCCTCTGGTCAGTAACTCTTCTTGCCTGTTCATTCGATGCCAGCCCTGTATGTATGCCAGCTGTTGTACTGTACTACTGTACTTTTCAAGGTACTATACTGTAAGATTAAAAATGTTTTCTTTATTTTTTGTATTTGTTTTTTATGTATTATCTGTGTGGAAAGTGTTATAAACCTATTACCGTAAAGTACTATGCAGCCGATCGTGTTAGTTGGGTACCTAGGCTAACTTTGTTGGACTTATGAACAAATTGGACTTATGAACACATTGGAACAGAACTCGTTCATATGTAGGGGACTTACTCTGTGTGTGTGTGTGTATATATATATATATATATATATATATACATATTCAGACATAATAAAAAGAAAATCCTGTCATTTGTACAACATGAGCAAAACTGGAGGACATTAAGGTAAGTGAAATAAGCCATACAAAGAAAGACAGACACTGTATGCTCTCACTTGTATGTGGAATCTTATTGTCAAATTAATAAAAGCAGAGAATAGAATCCTGGTTCCCAGGGGCTGGGGAGTAGAGGTGATGTGGATAGATTGGTAAAGGAGTACAAAGTTTCAGTTACACAAGTTGAATAAGTCCTGAAGATCTAATGTACAGCAATGTAACCATACTTAACAATACTGTATTGTATATTTAAAATTTGCTAAGTGTAGATTTTGCAATTTCACCACTAAAAACAAACAAAACCAAAAAATCACAAAATGGTAACTATGTGAGGTGATGGATATGTTAATTAGCTTGATTGTGGTGATTATGTCACAGTGTGTACATATATCAAAACATCAAGATGTATACCCTAGATATAAAAAAAAAATTGTCAATTATACCTCAATGAAGCTGGGAAACTAAATTAAAAATAAATAATGAAGGAATACATTTCCAATTGTTCAAGGAGAGGATATGGGAGAAAGGAATTTATCAGCATACAGTTCAGGCAAGAAAATGCAAAAAATAAATGAGTTGGAGCCATGCTGGGCCCAATAACCAATAAGAGTCAGAAGGTATTTCCTTCAGCTGCTACTCTGTATCAGTAGGAAATGTTTTCCAGTGTTTCTCAAACTTATAGTAAGATATTTCAAATATATTTTTTACTTTTGAAAAGTTTGAAGGAATATATTAAAATTTAGTTTTCAACATTAAATTAAAAAAAAAAAAGGAAGTCTTCCAAAGAGAGAATTTATAGTCATTACCCTGTGATGTGGACAAGAAACCTGTCATTTATTTTTTTTAAATTAATGTCAACTAAAATACTTTTGGTTAATTAGATATAAATATGGATAAACTACAAAATATTTTAACATGTGATGTCAATCTACAAAGATAAGACCTATATATTTTATACAATTGTTTACTAATATGGTTTATTGAATGCTGTTCAACCAAACAGAAGCACAGCAAATTTTATTGATACCCTTTTCATACAAATAATTGCATAGAAAAAGTGACATACTAGTCACTTTTTTCTCAGTATGTTGTTTTAAAGTATTTCATCATAAAGTATGATCTTTGAAACTTTAATGATTATAATTTTGAGCTATAGAATGTGTCTCCAGAAAGAATTTGACTTTAGTTCAGGAATTATCAAAACTTTAACTTACAAATAACTATTATTCTAATCTCTGTCTATTCCCCATAAGCTCCTGTTAATATGTTGTCTTCCTACTGTTATCTTTTGGCATGTGTCAAACAAACAGTTGCAAACATTTCATATTTGGGGGAAAATCCAACAAAACACGAACTACATATAATTCTTTTCTTTATCAGAAAAGTTTTTAAAGCTCAGTTCTGTACTGTGAAGCTGATTTGCAGCAAAATACCAATAGTGGTTGCAGTTTTACAAAAATTAGAACAAATTTAAACAAGAGGCATTTGTCTAGAGGCAAGCAGCCTGTGTGTAGAAATCAGTCTAAATCTCCAGATCAAAACTGTATTTTTTAAAAGGCATTATGCAGCAGGACTCCTAATGACAGGACTGTTGTCCCTTTAGATGTCATAAGCACAAAAATACTCCTGCTGTGTAGACTATGACAATCCAGGCACTTGAGTTGAATTGTATGATTACTAGCTTTTCTCAAATCTCTCAATACCTTACCTAAAATAAAAATAGTTTTCTAGAAGAAAATATCTGAATCATGTTATTTTTCTCGAAGTTATTCAGAATGACTTTAACGAGAAACTAAGAAGTGAATGTGGTAAGAATCTGTGAAGAGCCCTTTTACACTTATTATTGCCTTTTCCATGGTTGGTGGAGTAAAATTGTCAACTAAGCCACTCTCCAATTACTGAGGGATTAAAATATCAAAGTCTGGTGTATGTTAAATTATTTTTGTTAGACCAAGACCAAGAGTAATATGCAAGAGTAGACCTTTTCTTGAAAGCCATTTTGTTGTGATTTTAAAATTATTTACTTCACAAACATAATTTTGTACATTCATTGGTGTTTTTGTTATCTCTAGGTTTTACCAATTTTCACCAAAGATTTCTGAAATTATTATATTTCAATTACCATTCATTGTACTTTATTACATCTTACAGAATGTATAATCGTTGTCAATGTTATCACTATTATACTTTGAGGCACTGATTCACACATGAAGCTAATTGTATTCAGTTGAGTTTGGCATATTTTATTAAAACAGATACACTTCTTTGAATAATTTTGGAATAAATTGACAGGTGAACATAAAATTGCATGTGATTTGCTTAAAAATAATGCTTTAGTTTGCTTAATAATCAGTGAAAAGTTTTGATGAAGAACTCACATCAGGGATGCTTTATAAATGAAAATCTATCATTACTAAACTATACACAAAACCTTCTTTATAGTTAAAGCTATTGCATACAGCCAACATCAGAATTATCTCTAATTTCTGCTTCACCTCTCTATGGAATTAACTGCCAAGTGTTCTGATTCTGTATTTAAAAAAGAAGTTCTCAAAAGATACATCTTAATGAAACTTTCCGGGTTTACCACTAACATTTTAATTATACATTTTATTGGGCAACTTGTACATATACAGTTAAAATCATGTTTAACCAAGCAGCTTGTATAAGTTTGAGTGTGTCATAAGCACAAAACTTTTGAGAACCCCTGTCTTTGGCTTCTGTTTTAATTATTAATTCCCGAACTATTGGGAAAATATATGCTAAATTTTCTGTTAATCCCTTTAAATTCCATGAGTCTACCAAAAATCTGTATGGACCTGAGAAATTTCACTCTCCTCCCCAGCTTGCAGGCATCCGATGGCAATCAGTTGTCTACAGACACCTATGTCTATCTCTAAAGTACCACTCCTTCTCTAGTCTACGCTGTCGGTCACCTTAGGGTGGCCCAAATGATGATTTTAAAACAGTACAGAAGTGAGTTCATTTCCCTATATGACTGCATGACTACACTAGATATTTATGCAATCGAAAACATGGAAGAAAAGCATGAGGATAGCTGAATGTTCTTTTAATATCATTTTTTTTAACATTATCACTTAGGAGAACTTAATTATTCAGGATAACCCATTTGAATTTGATCTTGATTCTTCATAGTTCTTTAGAACCCTAAAATAAGAAGTTACATGTTAATCTGTAAGTTTCTATCTGATAGAAAAGATAACCACAAAGTTGTGGTTCTGTAGAACAGTAACATTTTTTGCTATCTATTAGCAATGTCATTTCAGCACTTTGACTGACTACCTACATGAATTTCTACTCCTCAAATTCTTCTATCAGCTTTATTATCTCACTGTTTTCCTCGTTAATTAGTGTTGATGGCATTATTGACCCATGTGAACTTTATATTTAGTGAAAGTCATGTTTTAACTCTTCGAAAATTATTTCAATAGAATAAAGGTTTGATACTGCCAAAGCATCAATAATAACATCTACTTAGATACAGTACCAAAGATGGAAGTTCTGGGCTTACTCTATATGAGGAAATTCTCTTCAAAAAAAAACCTATTAATCTAATATTGTTTGTAAAAATCTCTTTATCTAGGTGCAAGAAAAATCTGTCTAATCCCAATATCCAAATATTTAATTTAAATTACCATTAAACCTTCATTAACTATATAAAAATGAAGTATGTTTATTGATCTACTAAAAAAATAATATTTGTTATTATTCTAAGTTCTGACCTAGAAAAATTTCATCATCAGATGATGAATATGTTTCTTTTTTTGAAAAGAGTCCAAAATCAATTTTATAATATGACTTTTCATGTTTTCTTGATAATTTAATTGTCAGTAATCTTTATTCTTCTATATCATAAGTCCATTGATTTCTATCAACGTAAATACTGCCACAGAAAGAAAGTGAGAGACAAAATTAAGATAAAGCAACAAATGTTTTATTGACCATGCTGTCTCAATGGTTTCAATGTTATTTAAAATATAATTGAAGAAATTTCAAATAAAGTACTCAGTAAAGCAAACAGGACTGATTTCTCCATTGCAGTGTCTCAAATACTCTGCCTCTGGCTATCAGGGGAAAAGAAAAAACAGAAAACTGTTGCTGTCTAAAACTACTTTTATAATGGCTCCAATTGTCAAGTCTTGCCTGACTCATTTGCTATGCATTCCTGTTTTAAATTTCTGTGGCATGTAGCAGCTGTTGTTGTTAAACCTACATATTTTTTTTATAGCTCTATTTTAGACTTTGTGATTCTTCATGTACAGTCCCAGTAAAAGTACGGTTTGTGAAACATTATTTACCAGAAGCATCAGATGTTTTATCACAGGAAAAGCCTCAGAGAGAATTTGGAGTGACAGGTTTAGAGTTTTTTTCATAATTGTAGTCTGGGTTTTAAGGCCAAGAAAACTTCATTCCTTTGATTGCATGAGAGGAAAGTCATTAAAACACACACAAACTCTTAACTTGTTTTCTAAAATACTTTCAAAATTTCTCAAAATCTATGTTTCTCCATATGTGAAAAGATTATAAGTGATATATTTAGAGTCACACAGAAGCAAATATGATTGTATATCTGTAAGTACACTTTCATTTTTCACCCAATACCTTTTCCAAATATCATTTTGTATTGACAAATTAATTGCAATTTGGTGGAATAAACTTGTGATTTCTTCCATATTAAGGAGCAATGATATGCCAGGGACACTCGCTGTAATCAATCATTGATATAAGGAAAGCTTGTGTTTAAAATAAAATTTAAAACAAAAAATCATAGTAAAGAGTGACTTGGGATCCAAGGTTTTTAAATAAATATTTAGAATTTTGGATTTCCCAGCTATTCCTGTTCTACCCACCTCTTCTTTACCCACCACAGTCAGGCTCTTGAGACGATTCGAGTATAAAGGAAGTTAGAGCCAAAAGTAATGTCTTTATTCTATGAGATTCTTCCATAAATCTTTTTCTTTGTTCTTTGCTAAACTCAAGGAAGAAATCTAGTGAAATAAAAAATATGTGCTCTCCTTTCTACCTCTCTTCCAAACTGAGAATTTGGATTCAGATATAGTGAACATATGTTTTATATCCTCAACTCTGGACCTCATTCTGATCTCTGAAACACTTCAATGATTTGCCATTTTTTTTTTAAATGTAAAAGCATAACAAATCAAATGAGAGACAAAGAGAAAAAGAGAGATTAAAAACCAACCAGACCTTTCAACCCTTAGAAGATTACCCCTAAAAATTTTAATGTTATACTTAAGACAAATCTAGATTTAAAAATAATACTTAAAAACTCAGAGGATGTAAAGTTTAGGCTATACTAATTCTTTGTATCCCAGACTAATGATACCCAAAATGCCTGGCATTATGTATGGTATGACATTTTTAAATTTTCCACTTTGTTAAGTTTTCCTGTATGTAATGCCTCAGATCCTTTCCTTCTTAGTCCTCACTCCATACCTTCTTGCACTGAAAGATCTTGAAACTGATCAACCTCTCCCACTACCCAGCATTTATACTGAGTGTAGAAACAAGATTGAGAATCCTCTTTAAAATAAATAAGTCATTTTGGAATGAATTCTTACCTACAGATTTGATCACTTTTTTCTTTTATTAGTATGGATTTTCAGGAAACGAGATTGTTTAAAGCAGAATTATTTGACATTCAGTATACTTAGAAATGGATCTAACCCTTAAGGCAGAAAAGTAAAAAACCTTCTTATTAAAAATTTATAAGAATTTTTTTCCCTTGTTTCTAGCCTTAAGTTCTATGCCAAAGCACAGTTAAATAATAAATTACATAACAATCACCTTTAACTTTATTAGCAATAATTTTCTACATAAACAACTGACTTACATCCAGAGCTACCATCTTAACATTATCATCATGAATTTTTCTCTGCACATGGAAAACTTTAATACATTTACATAAAAATTTCTGTATATATTATTCATTCTAAAAACAGAGGAAGAGTTGTAGGTGATCTGAAATGTGAATGGTCCCCTATCACAAAAATGTCTCTGAAAAACTGAAAACAAATATCGCACACTCTACCTGAGATATCTGCTGATTTACATGAATCACCAAGTACTCTTTTTAATGGTTTAAAGTTTAAATATTTAATGACATGTTTTGGCTCTGTTTTAACATTTCTGAAATTAAGGAATATCTCAAAGCACTTCCAGAAGAGCATGTGAGGAAGAATGTTCCTTGGAGACATTACACCTCTCTTAGCTATCATTCTAATACTGGCACTCCATTTGACTGCTGCACACAGATATCTGACCATTTCTACCAGGATATTCTGCCAGCTAAGCATTGTTTTCCCCTTTCTCCAATACAATCTCTCCTTTCGATGTTTTTTTTTTTTTTTTTTCTTTTTTTTTTAATGTTTACATGCTTGTGTCCTCACCCAAAGTTCAGACATCTGAGTTGTAACCAGGGTTAGTTGATTATAAGTACCAGAACAGTTGGTTAGATTTTAATCTCTCTTTGGTCTGGACCTTTGACTATCCCAGTCACTTGGCCTGGCTTTGCAATCTCCATTTCACTGACTGCTCCCTATGAACAGGAGCTGGCCTATTTCAGGGACTCTTACTGCCTCAATCCCTCTTGGATTCCCAATATGCTGTATCCTCCATGCTCATGGTGCCCAGTTAATTGTTTAATCAACAAATATCTGTGGAAAATCTCTACGGACCAAAAGTGTATTTGTGATAGGCTGTTGCCTATCCTTACAAACGATACATAACACGTAGGGTGATTTCCTAGCCAGATTTCTAGGAACTAGCATCTGCCTGACAAGCTTTCCTTCTGTGACTGGAATACTGACCACTTCCTCGGCACTTACAGACCCACCTTTCTTGCCCCCATGTAGATGGAGGCCACTGATGTTTTCACATCCAAAGCTTAAAGATTTTGTTTGAGATTCAAATCAGATTCTAACCCTAGGGCACAAATCAATGGAAGATAGTGGCCTAAAAGTGTGCTTACAAGCAGCAGCCTCATTGTGTACTCTCTTTATTTTTATGCTGCAAGTTTATCATCTTGGGTTGAAAGCATAACAAAGATATCATCCTTAGACATAACTCAAGGACAAATACAATGGAATAATTAGGGAACTTGTAGAGCTAATCATTAGGTATTATCTAGACAAAGACCCCAGGGAGTTTTTCCAACTTCCTTTCCTCTTACTGAATTCAGAAACAATGTGCAAATGTAGTGGAGATGGTGCTAATTAAGCTTCTAGCTAATACCAACCAGACCTCCAGAGAAATATAACAGGCTGGAGGAAGGAATGAAAATGTGGAGTAAGGAACAAAACTGACACAGTAAAAGATGGCTTAAGTCAACACAATCAGATAAACGTGAACAGTCTTACTTAGTAAGCAAAAGGTCAATGCACATGTAAGAAGACAGAATGTGACTCCCCACAGCTAGCTAGAGTAGGTTTCTTATATGAAGAAGACAAAAAGTGATGAACTTACAACCTGCAAATGAGATTTTAGCTATTGTCTATCTGTCCTCTAGAGATGAGTGTTGTATTCATTCAGTTACTTATCTATTCTCTTAGACCATATTCTTTGAAAACCTACTAAGCAATAGACACTATGATCAATCTTGGGAAGAAAATGAATAAGAGGTCACAATCCAGTGTTTACCTCAGAAATGAGCACAGGTTTACAATACAACAGAGATAAAGATAAGCTATTGGGAAATCAGAGGGGAAAAGAACCAACTCTTTCTTGGCATGTCAAGGATGATTTCACAGCTAAGGAGATAAATAAGCTGTGTCTTTAAGGATGTATATGTGTATTCTATACGGAGAAAAAAATGATAGAATTAGAAGTTCTGTGTAACTTGTATATAATACACGTGATAGAATTTGACAGGGATTAGACAAAACCTTGGGATTCAAAGATATGCCTTTTAGACTATTTAAAAGAGAAAATTTTAAAATGTATAATAAAAATATACAACTCACACCTGAAATTAACATAATGTTGTATGTCAACTATACTTCAATTAAAAAAAGAAAAAGAATGCAGCTGAGAAGAATAATCAGTGCTATAAATAAGCATTTCACAGAAAATCAAAAACAAATAAACATGTTGGAAGGTACTAAATTTTAAACATAATTAAAGAAATGTAAATTCTGAGTGGTCATTCAAATATATCTAAAAATCAAAATTTCTAAGGTTTTCACTTAAATTTTAACTTGTTCAGAGAGAATCTTCTCAATCCATTTGAAAGTAGCAAGCCACAACCTCCTAACCTTTTAAACTTTTTTAATTTTTTTCTTTGGAGCTTTATGCAGAACTTACTACTATTATCCATTCCATTTCATTGTTATTTGTTTAGTCTTTCTCCTCTCTGAAGCTCAATGAGGACTTTAATATTTTGTTTACCACTGCATCACATCTGCAGAAATGGTGGCTATCAACTTATAAGCACACCAAAAAAATGTTTGTTAGTGAATAAAACCATACAGAAATTGAGATAACACTTTTTACTCATAAACTTGATAAAAATTAAAAATAATGATAATGATGTCAACTGTTAAAGTAAAATATGTACTCACACAAATAATGAGAGTGTAAGTTGAAATATCTGCTTTGGATTTGAAATTTATAACCCTCTTATAGAAATGTATAGCCCTCTTAAGAATATTTCTTCAGATATATTTGTACAAATGAGAAAAAAGATGTCAAAATCCTACAAATTTAAGTATCATGGTAGTATCAGAATACCAATAAAGTACCCATTAGTATGAGAAAAGAAACACAAATTAGAGTATATTTTTAAAATATTGGGAAGCCATTAAAAATAATAACATAGCTATAAATAAAATTGTTCATAGTAATTTTAACAAAAATGCAAGTTGGAAAATAGCATGTGTTGTATATTACATGAAATGTAATATGTAAATTGAATGTAAAATGTAAATTGAAAAATGAAGCTTATTTTATATAACTGTCACAACATAAAATGTGGAAGCTTCATAACCAAAGAAAAAACAGATTCCTTTTGGGTAATGATGCGCCTACATATATTATATTTGGGCCTGAACACAAAAAATATGGTATAAAAACCCAACATGGGAGCAACTTTGGCAGTTCCAGCTACTTCACACTTCATCTGTGCCTTAGGATTACTAGGATTCTTGGAATTATTTGCAAAACATTATATTGGATAAAATGTCAGATTCTAGTGAGTTTTACTTGACAATCTAATTCTTCTTGTAATCGCATATGCATATGCATATCCATATATACATACCTATGCAATTGTGTATGTATTGTGTGTGAGTGTTTGCATGAGAGAGAAAGAGAGACAGAGTGTTTAGAATATCTTAGAGAGATTCATGGAAAACTCTTAAAAATGATTACCTCTAGGGGATTTGACACCTAATGCAAACTGTGAGAAGGACTTTTTGTCTTTAGTGTGTTAAATGATTAAACAGGTTTGAACTGAACTTGCAACAATAATAATAATAATAGCAGAACTAAAGACAGTTAAAAATATATTCTGAAGCAAGTGTATACTTAGGAAAGAATTTTTTTTCAGAGGGTAGAGTTAAATTTGCATTTTAGAAAAAAAAATATTTTGGAATTGAAGAGTATGAAGTAGAGAGGTGAGACAGTGATAATATCACCACAATGTAAAAAAAAAAAAACTAGTCCAATAAACCAGGGAAAAGAAAGAAATCAAGCACTTGTAGAAGACACAGAAGACATGGGCTTGCTGAGTTAGAAATGAAAGATATTAACTGACTGCATACAGTGAATGAGAACAAAGAAAATACTAAAAATGGCTTTTAAATTTCTAGATTGAGAGACAAGGAGAATTATTTAGTAACTCAGCAAACTGCAGGCTAGTCCTATCAGTTGCCTGGAGAAGAGGCAAACCTCCCAGAAGTAAAATTAGAACAGGAATGCGTCAGTGCCAAGATCGAGCCACTGGGTAAAGGAGACAGAGTTAAACTGATTGTGATTGTGTTCAGAGGTTATCTGAACTAATTAAAATGAAGGAAATCCTAGGTTAAATTAGAGCAAGAGATATTAAAAGGACAACATTAGGTTAAGCAAAGCTTACCCTTGAATTGCCTTCTTTCAGAACAAAAATCTTGAATTTATTTTATTACTAATGATATTAATACAAGAGTGATAATATTAGTATGGTTGTTTTACAGTCAGTAATTTCACACACTTTCTATCATTTGCTGTACACAACATTTACTTTGTAATTAGCATAGACATTGTAGATGGAAAACTGAGGCTCCAAAAGAACATCATGTAACATATGTAGCAAAATTACTGAGTGGTTAAACTGGGATATGAACTTAATTAAATCATCATCCCACACTCTTAAGCATTATGCTCATGATGGCATTGGGATTCAGGGTTATTTTGGATGCCCTCAAATGACATTAGAATATTTCTATCATCTCCATGTAAGGATAAGCCATTCCTGAGTATTTAGGCACTGGCTTGAGAATGAAAGCCCTTAAGGGGTCTCATTCAGTCCAAACTCAGAATACTGGAGTGTAAAGAGAATTATTTTATTGTTGTCTCCAAATTCATTCTTAATTCTTTTCATTTAAGGTTTAGATGCCTCTAAGAAACCTCAAGTCAACAAAGGTCACCTGTGATAAGGACAACGTGACAAGTCAAAAAATCATTCAACAGGGAGATGAAATGGGCCATGATACTAATAGGGTTTGTTTGAAACATGCAATTTGCAGTGACAGCGAAACTTCTAGCTTGTCCTTGCTAATGAGAGAAATAGGAAACTGCATTATAAATTTTTTTCCAATATATCTCTTTCTGATCTAATTCTGATACTTTATTTTGCTTTTATCTAATTTTTCCAATGTCAGTTCACATTTTATACCCTAAACTTTATTTGGTTCTGTCCCATTTTTATTTGCTTAGCATTGCCTTTACTTCGTATTTATGGATAGCAAATAATTTGGGGTATGAATGAGGTGAAAGTGAAGTTTCCAGAAGTGTTTCATATATAAAAGCTTACTGTTTGAGGAAGATGTGTATATTGAGTTTGAGACATCTCTGAATCTAATTAAGTAACTAGATCTCTGAATCCAGTAAAGTTACCTGGCGCCCTACTAACACCTAAAAGGAATTAATTTTCCATTTACAGTGTAGCATGGAAAAGTGGTTTTCTACTCAGAGAGTGTTTTCTTCTATGTAGTATCATTTTAACTAGATTATGGACATCCAGTTTGGGGGTCTTCCTTTTGGAGTTTAAGAGTTCGAGTTTAGGGCTTCCCTGGTGGCACAGTGGTTGAGAGTCCGCCTGCCGATGCAGGGGACATGGGTTCGTGCCCCGGTCCGCGAAGATCCCACATGCTGCGGAGCGGCTGGGCCTAGAGGCCTGCGTACCGCAAAAAAAAAAAAAGAGTTCGAGTTTAAAACAGATGATGATAAATCTATAAAACCTCGTGTGACAGTGCTTGAAACAGTGGCAGATACTTTTAAAGATGGATTTGGTGGTTACATTGAGATTGTAAAAGGGAGCAAAATTATCTGGTTTCCAGAAATTTAAATTTGCATTTGTTTCGGTAACCATCTGAGTTAACTAATCCAGCAATATACTCTAGCTCAGAGGTGCCCTAAGTTCTCACCATAACATGACTACAACATCTGATTACTCATCATGTAGTGAATAATTTTTTTAATAATATGCTAAAGAAGGTTATTTTGATAGCTAGCTATGAACTTCATTAGAAAAAAATTTATGAAGTGTTTTACTCATTCAGTTTAAAATTATAAGTTGACATCCAGTTGAGTGAAAATGCAGAAGAGGCACATGGCAATATCTTAGAATGAAAGCTTATGTTTTATTTAGAAAAGCCCTAATGAACTCAAATGTGATGGTGTCATAACTGATAGAAAATTTCCCCCTTAGAGTGATTTATGATAATTATGGCAATTCAAATTGTTTTTAAATGAGACCTGGGGGTTTCATATTCAATGTCTTTTCTAATTTTAGAGAATTTTGAAGTAGAAAATTAATACAGTAAATGAAGAATCAAAATCTTATTTTGTGTTTTTAGGTTCTCAAGTATATATAAATTTGGAAGTACCGAGTATGAAATTGGAATCTTTTTTGGATTTCAAAAAGGTTGTATTAAAAATAACATAATAATTACCTCAGCCAAGATGAGATATGAGTCTACTGACCTTACTCATGGAAAATTTCTGTCTTCTGTGTATAATTCTGAAGGATGGGAATCTCAATTAAGGGAAGAAAGAGGTTGGCATATTGCTTGACACAAATAACACACAGTGCATAACACACACACTGTGTATTAAAGATAACACTGTGTGTTATTTACTCAAAAACATATACAATAAACAAACACATGTCCTGTTGGTACTATTGCCCCAACTATATGTATCATTAAAAGGCCTGTGAAATAGAGATATTTTTAAGTTAAGGTTGACATAAAAAGAATTTTTATTAACATGATTTATTAAAAATAGATAATTTTACAATGTTTAGATATAGTTGTTGAAAAAAAATTAC